>NC_048897.1:55246063-55465940 GCF_011077185.1 Oxyura jamaicensis | reverse complement strand
TTTTTTTTTTTTTTTTTTTTTTTTTCAAATAAATTGCAGTAGGTAGCTAATGGTAGCTACGAGCCCCCATGGTCATGAGATAGTTCCCTACAGTGAAACAGGGTATGTCTGAAATGCATTGCTCCTTGTGTTTCCCACTGGCATATTGACTCCTACGTGTTTGTTTAAAAATAGCATACATTAGAATAGCTTCACAGAAATTGTGACTAGTATTATTAGTAACCTGAGAAAAAGAAGGGTAAAAGTATACAGAGTTGACACTTCCAGTATACTGTAAACCCAGCAAATCGTCATAAATGGGTGAAGTCCTAAAGTATTAGAGAAAAACAGTAAGAAAGATGTAAGAATACTGTTATGAGTTGTAAAAAAACAAACAACAAAACCAACAACCAAACAAAAAAACACACCTCCCAACTAACCACATATTCAGAGATTATGTATGAATCCAAAATGAGTAAGAGCCATGCTCTGATCTCTGTTTACAACAGTGATGTTGAAGAACAGCACCAATGGATCATGAAGTGTAACCTGTCAGGGTTATCTCTGCCACTGAAGTCATCAGGCTTCCCAGGAAGTAGAAATCTCCAAAGTCAGGTAGGAGATAACAAAGAAACATGATTTTTCCACTGCTACCTCTACTTCATAACAAGTAACTTCAGAAGTGCCAGAGGTAGGGAGCCGTTTTCCTTTCTATGCATGTTTTCTCTCTGTTTATATGCTTCACCTGAAGTTTTTTCTCTGGTTGTGGCATAAGTTGTGTTTCTTGGAAATCCTCTACAGTTTAGCAAAGCACATGTATACTCTGAAGCCTTTCTCTTAGTGGGATATGTAATGTGATTACACAAAGATCTCTCTCCTCTTCCTACCTGTTTAGTGTCACAAAACTTGTGGGAACGTATCTTTGAGGCCATATCCCTCTGTCAAATTCTGTTAAAACTGAGAAACGTGTTCAAAAGCTATTGGAAGAGACAAACAGCATGAAGTTATAATCCTCATTTCTTTAGGATTAAGGGGGAAAAAAAAAAAGGGCAAAGTAATGTTCCGTATCTCTCAGAAAAAAACAATTGAACATCATTATAAAATTTCATTGTTTCAGTTTACGGTATCTGAATTACGTTATCACTGATTTTGTGTTACCAGGCTTCCTTTTAGAAGGAATAATGTAATATTTGCTACTTGGGCTTCATAAACTGTGTGTCTCAGATGCTGTGGGTAATGCACTGTACTGCTCTTGTCACATTATTGGAATCGGGGAAAAAAAGGAAACTTCAAACAAAGCATTGATTAATACTGAATACTAGTGTATTCTTCTGGTCTGTGATGGTTAACTGGAGATGCCACCATAAGCAGTGAATAATTTTAGAAATGATTCTACTTGGGAAATGGGTTTTGTCAAATGGCACCATGCGTTCATATCCTCACTGGGTGACTGATACTGAAAACTGAATTTAAAAAATACTATTATATTCCTAAATAAGCAGCACAGCGACTTCATTTTGAATTTACAGTCAAGATAGATTCTCTCATACTTATATGTTAACATAAATAAGCTGAATCTTTTTAGAACTGGAAGGAGAAGAGGGACAATAAGCAAGGGAGGGAGGTTGCTTAGAGTTTGTTAGGTAGACGAGAGCCTGTATACACACTAGAATTGCCTCTAATTGTAAGCCTGAGTAGAACCTGGTTTACTAAAATGCTAGGTAAGCCAAGAATAAATCAACATGTTTTTAATCCATCAGCAGTTTGTAAGAATAACCTCCTCAGGGTTTTGCTTTGAAGGAGGGAAAAGGACACGCACTGCTTTGCCTGATACGTAGTGTTAAGCATTTGGTCATACATACTATCTCTGTAACAAGAGATTCTGTTCCAAAAGGCTCTTGAAAATATCTCCCAGAGTTGCAGTTATTTTCAGATATGTGTCCATGATGTGGGACTGAACTACTCTTCCATGCTATATCATTCATTCATCTTACATTCAGGCTGATACTATTTACTGCTTGGGGCCCAGTTCTGCAAACATTTCTCATCTAATGTACCACTCCTGGTTTCAGTGGAACTATGCACGTGATGGCTAGTGTTGCCAGAAATTTGTCCCTGGGGCAGGTGAACACTGCTTCTAATTAAGGTTGAAAACTGCTTACTGAGGGAAAAAAAATAAATAAAATAAAAAATAAAAAAATTCCCCCTCAGATAAAATATTATACCTGCCAATGCAGTCAGTGAGGGGAATCACTCAGAATAGATGCATAATATGAATTTTCTCTATTAATTGCTTTTGAATGTCCCTTTAGTAGTAATAGATTTTGTTTTGAAACTGAAATTTATAAATATCTTGCCCATTGAGAAATTTTCACACCATAGAAATGAGTTAGCTACTGGGAAAATGAATACATGGTGACCATGAGCCAACACTGTGCTCTTGTAGCCAAGAAGGCCGATGGCTTCCTGGGGTGTATTAGAAGGGATGTGGTTAGTAGGTTGAGAGAGGTTCTCCCCCTCTACTCTGCCCTCTACTCTACTCATCTAGAATATTGCATCCAGTTCTGGGCCCCTCAGTTCAGGAAGGACAGGGAACTGCTTGAGAGTCCAGCACAGAGCCACAAGGATGATTAAGGGAGTGGAGCATCTCCCTTACGAGGAAAGGCTGAGGGAGCTGGGTCTCTTTATTTTGGAGAAGAGGAGACTGGGGGATGATCTTATTAACGTTTATAAATATGTAAAGGGTGAGTGTCAGGAGGACGGAGCCAGGCTCTTCTTGGTGACACCCAATGATAGGACAACAAAGGAAAATAGGTGTTAGCTGGAACACGGGAGGTTCCACTTATATATGAGACAGATTTTTTTTTACGGTGAGGGTAACAAAGCACTAGAACAGGCTGCCCAGGGGGATTGTGGAGTCTCCTTCTCTGGAGACTTTCCAAACCCTCCTGGACAAGTTCCTGTGTGACATGATTAAGGTGTTCCTGTTCCACCAGGGGAATTGGACTAGATGATCTTTCAAGGTCCCTTCCAATCCCTAACATTCTGTGATTCTGTGAAGATAGCCTAAGAAATGCCATCATTATTCCATTAAATACAGTTTCCAGCTTTCACAGTATTGGTTTAACTTGATGTAGTTTGGCAATGCTGTGTCTCAGTATTACTAATTTGAATAACTTTCCTTTTCTGTCCTTGTTCAAGCTACCATGAAGTGGCTCACAAAACCAAATGAGGTGCTTGATAAAGTCACACATTAGATTGTTCCTCACTGAGTTGCACACAGTAGAGGTCTCTTTTTGACCATGAACTCTAAGCAATGATAGCTGCTTTGCTGTGTTAATGGAATATCCAGCTTTGCTTTACGTTGCTGGAAATGATCCATTGCTCTCTTGCAGGGGTGGAAATGTTTTGCCAGATACAATTTTCCTATTTTCACTAAGGAAATAACAATTGCTTTTTAACAATGCAAATGAAGATCATCAGCGTAATGACAGTCCTCTCAATATCTGACAAATTACATGTGTTTTACTTTTTACTATTATAATGAAAGCGTTAGTGGAGCTGATAACACTAAACAATAGTCCTCTCTGTATTTCCATCCAAAAAAGACACCCTATCGAAAGCTCAAGTATTTCATAGATTTTCCCCATGGATCTTACATTTCCTAAACATAATAATTAAGAAAGGGAAAAAAGAAAATAAAAGAAAAAATATATGTCTTTCATTGTGTGCCTTTGTATGCCTTTGCCTCTTTCATTGTGTGAGTTCTGTGAAAGATGGCTAAATGGTCTTGTCAGTTCTTTTTGAAACTTGAATTTTGTGAGCTACTGTGGCTCAGTATCAGCCATCAGATACATAAAAGTTCAGCTTTAGAAAAGACTTCATTGTAAGGTGTTCTTCCTTCAAAGAACACACTGGAAGCATATAATGAGTTAGAAAGCTGATTGCTACATGTTCACAGGATCTGTGGACTGAGGCCTGATGACCTGTACATTTCAGTTTATCACGTTTTGTGTACTTAAGGGACAAATCCTTTCCAATAGCCAAGCTGTCCTCCATGTGATTAAAGAATGAATTCTTGACTAATATTAAAAAATGAAAACCTAAAACCTCACACTAAGGTCACAGTTACTGAACTTTGTATCTAAGGAAATAGTGGTACTTCAGCCATTGATACAAATTTGCTGGTATGTTTATTTAAAAAGGAAAAGTGTGCTAGTCCTTTTTTGGAGGATTATCAGAGGTTTATGCTTTCCTGCATTAGCTGCTTATATTTGCATGGAAGTATTCTCAGTGACTTAAAACACTTTTGGTATTTTCCCCTTTGTGGCTGCACTGTTTCTCTTAACCATTTTATTTCTAGGACAGTTCAAGCATAAGTATAGCTTTGTGTTTTGTAATAGCTAATGCTAGTTATTCTGGCTCTTCTCTTGATCTTGTGACTTCCAGAACACAACTCCCACCTTGTAGGAGCTTTTGCTCAAAAAACTTTTCACTCTTTGCTACAGGGCATATGTTTTTTTTGTTGTTTGTTTGTTTTTTGTTTGTTTGTTTGTTTGTTTGTTTTTTCCTCTGGGTGATCACAGATTTTGTTTTAACTTCATTTTTGTACTTGTCTGTTCTTTCGAATATATTCCCAAATTTTGTCTTACTTTTTTGAGTTCTCTGCCCTTAACAAAACTTCTTGATGATCGCAAGGGACTTTTAAACCCAAGAACAAGTCGACTTTTTGCTGGTACTTCTAAATTGTATTGCCTCCAGTGAGTTTGCCTCTTTATAGTATTGGCACATACTTTAGTAAGGATAATTTAGCTCTGCATGTTCTTTTTCTTATTTATCATCTGCAGTCTGTGACTTTTCTAATCACTTATCAGAGTTTTCACCAGTTTTATTAATACCTAGGCTTTTATACAACTGTTGAATGTAAATAAGTAGTCAGCCTTTGCTTTGCTTTGCTTTACTTTTTGCTACAATAGTGTTCAGTTGCCCCAGTGAGTGATTTATCTGAGTGGGTGTTGCCAGTCCCTGTTTTGTTTGTACTTGGGAACAATTGGAAATTTCTTGAACCTGTTGGAGAGTAACATGGAGCATCTTGTCTAATGGTTGCTCCGTGTGCTCCTTTTGTTAGAGTCTGCCTTGGAAATTGCATCACAGATGTCTTTTATTTTTAATTTACTTTATTATTATTATTAAAGGTATTTTAAATCTTGTCTTGTTTTACCTGAGGATCCGTAATAAGTCATTCAGTATCATTACTTTTCCTTACTACCTTTTCATTGTACTCAGTAGAGTACGATGTGGTGTGGTAGTGGGGTGCTCTTCATCATACTCCTTTCAGTACCCCCCAATGCACCACAGTCCCCCAAAAGCAAACCTAAAACATCTATTCTTTGTCTCTTCAACCAAGAGCTCATTTGCCCAAGATTGTAAAACTGATTGACTGTTTAATCTGAGATTAGTCAGTTTTTGCTTTATGTTTTATTGGAAAACATTTTATTCAACAACTTGTTGCTACAGGGGCTAGTAGTCGTCAGATTTCATCAGTGCGGTCTTGGTTAATTCATGCACTGGAAAAGAGCTAGGCAACCTCTTCAGCTCAACAGCTGCGTCTGAATCAGCTGCTGTCAGAAACTGGGTACCAACAAAAAGGTAACCTTTGTTTGCAGTTGTAAAGAGAAGCCCCATGGAAATCTCCTGCAGCCGTTTTCCACAGACAAAAGCTGCAAAGTTTCTCTCCGCTGGAACCTTTGGCCTCTCCTTTCATCCACTCAGAGTTTTATAATCATAATTATTTTTTAATTCACTGACATGATGGAGAGAGATCTATTTAAAGTGGTTAAACACATTTGGCTTTGTTCTGACTCTGGTTCCATCAGGCTGTTCACTACAGAAAGTTTGACAGCTTTACTCATTCTGTGTGGAAATGAGTGAAAAGCCTGCTCCTTGGTGTTATGGAAAGGGGTAAGGAGGTAGAGCGTGTGTGCATGTGTGTAAATTTATGGAGAGTGGGGAGGAGGAAGAGTTATAAATGAAAAAGATGCTTCTAATTTCTGTGTTAGTTTTAGAGAAGAAAAATCCTCGTGTGATCTACCTTTCCTGAATAGCTTTTCGTAATACCGCGATGTGAAGGATGTTGATGGATTGATCAGAATGTACTGTTTTGGAAAGTGCAGAGTAAAGGGTCCATAACGTGTGTTAAACTGCAAAAGCTAACAAATTGTTTCTTGTGTGTTTGCTGCCAGGACACAAGACTTTTGCTTCTTGCTTTAAATGGAAAAACAAACAAGCGGACAGGTTCTCTATTGTACATGGTTGGCATTTAGGGAAGGATGTAGCTTTAGAATTGTACTGATGTCTGTGATTGCATTGCAGAGAGGAAGATTTAGAGTGTTTAGCTCAGTGTTTAGCAGGAACATGAAACCTTGTCTGAGTGAAGAATGTTGATGGTTTTATCGATAGGGCTCAGTAAACTGTAAAGTATATGCTGCCATCCATTATGTATGTTGTAAAATCATGTGTTGCCTTAATTAGCTGAAAGTCATTGTACACTTGCTGGTATTTCATTTTCTCAAGAGGGTTTCAAGTAACTTTTAGTTTTTCAATTATTTCCCTTCGATGGTCGTGGCAGTTGAGAGAATTTTAAAATGATTCATTTTTTTCATTTTTTTTGTGACTAGGTTAAATATTGATTTTTGTATTATAACTCAGAATCAAAATTGCCAAGGGAATATTATACAAAGATAGTCTTTCAAAACAATTTATCATACATCCATAGTTTGTGTTTAGAGAGCATGGTCAATGAAACAAAAGACACCAGCGAAATCCCAGGCAATGAATTCAATTGCATTGTAAGTCTTTGCAACGTGACACTGTAGAGACCAAAAGAGTCAATGGGTTCAAGAAAGGATTAAGGAAATTAATTAAGGATGCGATTCCTAAATTGTATCCTGAGCTCTGGGAAATGGATTTTGTTTCCATTTCTGTCTGTGAATGGTTCTGCAGCCAGAAAAATCATATACCACCTCTTGGACACTGTTCTACTAAAAATCGAGTATCTGACATACCTGACCTTTATTTGTAAGAATACTGACTTGGGCACAAACATATTTCATGCTATGGTCAAAACCTCAACATGGTTTTATTTGCTTTTGATTTTAGGAAAACATAGTACCTTATCTTGCCTAATTTACACCATCATGGGTGCTGAGGTAAAAAAGACATTATTTTGGCAAAAGAAAAAGACTTACGATTTTAGTTAGATAATTAAATAAATAATAATTTAAATGAGGAAAACATAAGCCGTCTATTTTAAAGTATTATAGATTAGTAGTAAAAAGAAAGAGTAGATAAATAGGTAAAATGAAAACTTCAATCATTGTTATTTTAAGTTTTTCATAACTTGAAAAAGCCTACATATAGAAATTCACATTTATTGTTTAAAAAAAAAGTCTTAGTCACAATTTGAATAAAAGAGAAATAGTAGAATATAATAGAGATTTAAACCCAAATCTTTAATCAGCTTTGTAATTGTTATCTGCCATTTTATTAATCCTCTTTTCAGGGTGAGGTTTACCATTCTTCCTCAGTGAAGAAAATACCTTCAGCTGCTGGATTTGGCTGAATTGGTCTGGTGCTTTTGCTAGAATTATTTGCCTCTAATCATCACTGGAAAGTGCTCTAACACATTTGGCAGGAGTTTTCTCCCTCTCTCATTGCAGCTGTTCAATTTTGTGTGAAGAATTAAATACTCAGTTGAAAAGGTATTGGCATTCAGGGGTTGCCCCTGCCAGCTGAGTGCCCTAACCCCAAAGCTATAGAATTGTTTTCACACAGCCTGTTGTTCCAGTGAACACTTCAGTGTCTTATGTTAAGTTGAACAGCTTGAAAAGGACTTATTTTGGACTTACTTTGAGAGATCTGTTGCAGCACGGTAAAAACATCTTACCTGTCATGTAAGAGAAGCAGAATGCAGTTCAACATGGAGACATTAGATACAGGGTATATTTGAGCTAGAATCATTTCACCCCATATGAAAGTCATAATTGCAGTAAACTCAGGTAAGGAACCATCGGCCCCATGCCGCTCTTTACTGTATTTATTTTTTTAACCCCAATTCCCTTGTGATTCCTTTACTTTTTTTTTTTTTTTCTTTTTCCAAAGATGGCAAAATGAAATATTTACTGATTTGCTGAAAACCTGAAAACATTTTAGTACTTGATGGGAGAGAGAAAAAAAAAAAAAAAAAAGATTTTCATTCTGAGACTATAATTCTTACAGTGTGGATTGATGCGCTGTTGCCTTCTAACTTGCTGCTGAAAACTGTCCCCAGTCAAGCATCAAGAGCAGGAGAGATGGGAGTTTATCCATTTATCTCTCCAGTGTAAGAACTCAAAAATACAGGGGGCCTGTTCAAGTGCCAAATAATATCTTCCATGTGTGAAATTAAAAAGGGAATTTAAGTGCAAGAAAATACTGTTGAAAGTTCCAAGTGTGATCACAAAAAACGTAGAATAAAACTTTTATTATTTTTTTTTTTTTTCCAGTAACTTTTTATTTCTGTATCTATGGACCTATTGTCTGTTGCTTTTAGATGCTGTCCACTGGAACAATAGAAAAAGAGGCAAGACGGTTAGGAATTCGAAAAAAACAAAAACAAAAACAAAACAAAAAAAACAGGATTTTTTTAGTATTAAAAAATATTAATTGGGAAAATTGGGGGGAGGGTATTCACATTTGGAATTGAAAAATAAATGAACATTTATAGTATCTACAGTTGAACATTAACTGTTTGTGTGCGTAAACATCTATACGCACACAAGTGTGAGTTGGTTGTTCTGTAACCAATTGCTATAGCATTTTCTCCCTTAATGTGGAAGACTGATAGTCACAGTTCCTGGGACCTGATCTATATTTTCCCACCTATCCTCGCCGTGCTTCACTCTGTGTATCTGGTATTAATTTATACTTCTTTTCTGTAAAAGCTTCTTTTCTGTAAAATCTCAACAGTTTGAAATTAGTGGAGCCAAGGCTCCACTATCATAGTGCTGCATTAGTATTGCAAACAGAATCATCTTGATTTAAAAATAATCGGCATGTCTCAGTGTCTCTAGATTCTATCTGTTCTAGTATGAAAGCTGGCTGGTAGTGTCCTGCAGGCGAGTGAAACCTCCCTATTCTGTACTGAATTGATAACTGCTTGTCCTTCTCGATTCTGTCCAGCCAAATTGATCTCACCACTTTCACATCTTCTCCGGAGAAATCTGAGTAAGAAAAGTATATTCTTTTGAAATGCTCCTCCCAACCCTGGTTAACTGGAGGTAATACAGTCTGAACATCTGAATCGTTGAGCCTGGTGAAGTTACCACACAACATATTACTGAGATACACTGTGTTTAAAATTGACTTTCAAGCTTTTATGTTCACAAGTCTCTGCATACAAAGCTCACAAATGGATTTTTCCATTCCTTTGGACTTGTTGGAATTCTTTCTGCCCTGGCACATGGGTATAAAAACCTAGTGATGTCTCTTTCCTCACTGTAAATGAGATAGATAAGACACCTTTAAAGCAATTTCTTAAAACATAGTTTGGTGTAATTTTGTCTCTTGAATGTAATAAAGTGCAGGGGCACAATGACAAGTTTCTAAGATGCGTATTAGTAAGATGTAGTTAATTGCATGGTGACTTCTTAAAAGCAATTAGGCCAAAGTTTTTATTTAAATATTGCACTCACCTCCATATGCAAGCTTAAGTTCCATACATATGTTGGGCAATTATTTATTGCTGATAAAGTATTTAAAAGATTCCAACTTAGAAGTATTCAAATAATTCAGATCTAAGCCAATTAGACTAATTTCCTTGGGGTATTTTTGTCAGCTATGTCAGTTTGTGTTCTTCAATTGAACACAGTCATACGAGAGTAAACATCAGACTTTTATTTCTCATGTAGTAGGTTTTGCCTTGCCTTACAAAGAATTTTTGTCGAAAAAGTAGTGTCTAAGTATACTAAGACATGTAGAGGGGTATTGGGAGTACTGACAAGTATGTTACTACATTATTTTTTATTGCAATGTTTGTAAATGAGCACAATCATCACTGATCCCATTGGCTTTTTACTCTGCAGGGTGCTAGATGTTTTTTGTATGGGTATCTGCTTAGCAATAGCCAATCGTCTGTATTTAGGTATATTAGTTATCCATGTACTTGTTTATTTGCATTTAAAAGCTGTAGACAGGTTACCTCTTTAAGCTAGAAATGCTTTGATCTGTTGGAAAAACAGTTAGAGAGGAAGAGTGGGGGAGTGAGGCATGGGAGCCCTGTTCAGAATAGCTGGCTGCAACAGTTCCTGCTTCAAAGTCTAGAAAACTGTGAGGCGAAATGTTTTCTGTTCAACAGATCTTTCTGCCCATTCACAGCCAATTTAGTTGAATCTGCTGAGTGCTGCTTGAAGTGTTAGCTACCAGAAGCAGACAACATATGCGTTTCAGGGAACAGAAAGAAACTCTGCTTTTAAAGTCTGTTTTCATCTCCTTTGAATGTTTCTCCCATGGGCTTAGGTTTGGAACTAACTGAGCACAGCTTTCCTTCAATGCATTCCTAGAATTTTATTTTTATTTCAATATGACAACTACACCTACATAACTAAAATTGCTGTTGCGTAACCCGTAGAAACCTGTCGTAATTGAGCTCCCTTTTGCTGATGTGAGTTCTTGTTTATCTCATTTTTAAGTAATTGCAAGTAGAATTTGGTTCTTCTGTCTGCTGTCAAATAGGATACATGCAGCAGTGACATCTACAAAATAAATGTCTGCTATGTCAAAATAGGTTTTCTATACTTTTTAGGTGATTTTTTTTTGGGGGGGTGGTTATTTTGTTTTTGTTGTTTGGTTGGTTTGTTTTTAATAATAAATCTAATTATTTGCTGTGTGACATATCAACAATTGAAAGGTATCTATCACTACACCTCTCCAAGACGTTACCTGTGGAACTGCTTTAAAACTACTGAGTCGTAGTGTGCGTGAAGATGGTTACGTTATTCCTGAATTTAACCACATCTTCAGCAAGCCCATCACTTTTCATGGTGGATACTGCATGGTTTTATGCCAACATTGACCTCTTAAGGGGGATACATGCTGAAGTAGACATCTATCTACTTATTACTTACTAAAATGATGAAATGCCTCTATTGTATTCTTGCAACGAAAAGGTCTGCCAAGTTTGGTAGACCCCAGACCGAGCGACTTTTTTTCCTCCCCCACTATACCTTTACTCTCTGCCATGTAAATTTTATCTAGATCCATTGCCAAGAGCAACATTCATGAGCAATCTTAAAAAGTAAAAGTATTGTGAATGCAAAAGAAAAAATAGGGGATGAATTAAAACCATAAGTGCTATACATTAAGATGTGAAATTAAGTAATTCATTTTTTTTTGCTTTGTATGCAGGAAATGTAAAATAAAGAACAGTCACATCGGACCTGCTAATTAGTTTATTCTTTTTGTGTGTATAAATATTTATCTACATAAGAAAAAGATGAAGTGGGGTTTCTCTCATAATCAAAATTCACCACTTTACCTCCACTCTCTTTCCCCTTGTTGAGGGCACACCTTCCAGCTCTGCTTTTTGTCTTTCTTGGGATGAGCACAGTGAGATTTATGCCCTATTTTCTCACTGATTTTTATTTTTGAGCTAGCATAATTCAGTTTTGCTTACACTATCCAGAACCCTCAAACTGTATCTGAAAGTAATGTTATTCAGTCACCGTACGCTTATTTCTTAATTGGAGTAAAAACGTTTATATTTTTTTCTGTTAAATATTTAAGAATATTAGTATTAAGAATATTATTGCTGTTACTTTGAGATTTAATACTTGAATACATTTTTCCTTCTTTTCATGTGATATTTAAGTAACATCATGGCATAGCTATACACACGAAAAATAAGTTACTATTCTATTTTTTTCTTTCTGAATTCCATATTTTAATACATTAGATTGAACTGTGTTAAATCTCTGTTTTCTGTGGGATGTTTAAGTCAATATAGGTAACAGTCTTATTAACATGTATAATTAGAAATTCTTGTTAGGATTGGTTACATATTAAGTAATGAATAAGTAATAAAACAAAGAAATCTGGCTCAGCAAATTAGGAGTTACTTAATCAAAGAGAAGCGGTTGAAGCCAGTTCTTTTTCCCTCAGTGTTCAGCTTTGAAAAAAACTATTTCTGTGATTCACTAATTCAGTAATGCACTATTTGCTGCACCTCTACCTTAAAAACAACTCCTTAAAGCTCCAAAAACCTCAAAAATAGCACAAAATGCCCGTGGAGAAATTTCAGTCTGAACGTGCAGTCTGATGCCGTTTTCAAGGGATCTTTCTGGTTTTCTAAGAAAGAATGGGAACGTCCATTGCTCAGTAGGGTCTGTCGTGGTTTGAAAATGAATCAACACGTGGTTTGGGCTGTCAAATGAGGATAAATTAATGGAGTTGTTTCCATGTTCTTCACTGAGAGGAAAATTAAGATTACCATTGAAGTACATTGACTAACTGCAGTTGTCATTTTTCCTAGACAGTATTTCAGATATCTTGGAGCTCTTTCCCTGTTAGTATGCTGCAGTTCACTCAATTCAAATGAAAAGTGCATGTAATTTGTATGGTTACTTTCTCATGTGAAATATTCCTGACTATCAAGGAAGCTTTAATATTATTATTATTTATTTATTTATTTTTACTTTGTACGTCACGGGTTTTAATCTGATAGCAACACATTAATGGAAACAAGATTTAATGGTTTGTTAGAGAATCAGGCATGTCTTCCAAATTTTTATGAACCGTACAATAAGCCTGCACACGCTGGATGTTTGCTAAGGCATTCCACAAAGACAGACAACTTTGGCTTATGTGAAGTTATAAAATTCTTGTTAAAATACAAAATTATTAAATATGTAATATTTAATTATCTTGAATCTTAATTTCCAAGACTGGCTTTTTGATGAAAGCATTAAAACTGTATGTTTTTTATGAGTAGCAATTGAGAGTGAGGTTCTGGCCCGTAAGAGAGGCCAGAAACCTCTCGTGATCCAATTGTGTATTAGAGATCATGCTGTTATTCTACAATGGCTGCAATTCTCACCCAGAATCAGGAGTGTTAGTATCAGAATGATTTTTTCCTCTCACATAACAGTTTTCATTAAGAAGCTGTGGCTGCTGTAAGGTCTTAATGGAAGAACTGGTCTCAAGGCATTGCTTATTTGAACCCTGAGTTCTTCCTTCTTTCAGCTTCTTATAATGAGACCCAGCATTATACCTACAGTTTCACCAGCCTTCTGGGGGCTTAAACAGTATTCTTCAGTTAGCTTTCTCTGAAGTAGCTGGGAAAGGGCTTTGTGTGTTGAGCAGAGTAATAAATAGTTTGTGAAAAGAATGAAGCAGAAGAGCAAAGAATATAACAGATAACTAGAACAGCAAATAGAATTTTCAGTTGTTAATTCCCCTTGTGTGGAGACCAGGGTACGTGATACTGCAGGTAAAAAACAATTAAATACTTAGTTTGATAAAGTTTCCATTATCTCAAAACTCTGAATCAACAGGGAAACCAGGTCTTGAAGATAAGGAAAGATGGAGAGAGAGGAGAGGGAAATTCTGTTGGAAAGGCAGTAGTTCCCTCTAGTATCCTGGCATTGGTCTGTACCAGTGTATTTTCTTTTCTTCCTGTTCCTATTGATCCCTGTAAAAACATCTTGAAAGGTCTCATGACTATGAATTTCTGTTGCACTTCTCTGATTTAAGTACTTGCCTTCCATGAGAAGGAGTTTTAATCAGAAACCTGGTGGGTTTTGTTTGTTTCTCTCTTTTTTTGCTGTCATATTACTTCAATAATCATACATGAAGAAATAAAAGCTGATAGACAAAACATGTTCTTTTTATCATCCCACAGCTGACTGTTACCATGCAAAGAATGACTTAGGGCTCCAACACATGGGAAAAGTGTCATTGCCTCTCTGCATCTCCCTAGTGCCTTTTTTTTTTTTTTTTTTTTTCTGCTATTGCCTCTGTAGTGAGTACTGCTGATCAGAAAATCAATTTGGGGCTGTATTTCAGAAGTCTGCTGTTACCCTAGCCTTTACAGGGAGTAACCAATCCCAAGCTTCTGCTGCTGATGGGAATGAGAGGACAGAAAAAGAGGGTGGAACTGATGGGTACAACTGTTGAGGAACCACACCTTTCTTTCTATAATCAGAGTAGGAAAAATTAATGGGTGATTCAATGCAAAAAAAAGAGCTGTTGGTGCCAGTGACTTCTGTGTGAAAAATGGAACACCAGGAACATGTAAAATGGAACCAGGTACATGACGCAAGCTCCAGGAGATAGCCCTAAATCAGAACTGAGCTCTAACTAGATATTAACACTTCACGTTAACTACTCTCCTAAACTCCATGCTTCCAATATGGGAAAGTCTGCTTGCCATCAACACCAATGAAATAATGTGTTTAATGTTTCCTGTTACTATGGCTTTCTGTGTTTTGTTTTGCTTAATTATTTTTTAATGGGCATGTACAACTAGTATAGATCACAGTTTTAACTGGAAGTAAAATTGCTCCTTTTCCTGTAAAATTCATTACTACAAAAATTAATAAAATTAGGGTGTAAATAATACTGATTTCTCCCACTAAACAAGAAAACATACTGGATTAAAACAATGGTGCATCTTTCCTTCCCTCTGTTATCTTCCTTCAGGTACCACAGCAGATGTCAGAACTTGTAGCACTATGTAGAATCATAAAATCATTTAGGTTGGAAAAGACCTCTAAATTCATCGACTCCAACCATCAACCTAGTATTGCCAAGTATTCCTTTACTGTTTCAGACTGATCCTCCGGATATCTATTTCAAGAAGCTATCCTCCTTGATTAATTTGCTAGAGGTGATTTAAAAAAATATCTTTACCAGTGCCCGAGTTTGAAAGGAAGGCAGCTGAATACAGATTGTCATATTCAGAGGGTAGCTGTGGTGGTTGGCCAGGTGGCAAAGCTTTTTATAATTTGGGGTGTGGGTTTTGTTGTTGATTTTGGGCTGTTATTTATTTATTTATAGATTTTTTTTTTTTTTTTTGGTTCCATATTTGTTTTTATGTCCTTTTTCTTTCTCTCTTAAAAAATGTCTTGGAAGTCTTTATCCTTCCCTAGCCACAGACAGGGGGTTGCTATAGGCAGCCCTTTTGCAGGGAGCCATGCAAGTGGGTGGAATGTCTTGGGCCAAAACAAAAACAGATTGTAACATTACTATAAAGATATTCCAGGAGAATTAAAGACTCCAGTAAATTTGCTGTAAGTTTCTACTTCTGCAAGTGGGATCAAAATCTTGATCTGCAGCTGTTGAAAGGTGCAGAAGAGATTCTCTCAATTGATAGTGTGACTTCTATGCTGGCTGTATAGTATGAAAAATAGTTTTCCTCAGTTATCAAAAATGTTTTTCTTCTCATTTTTTGATCTTCAGAGAGGAAAATAAATTTTGTCATCTTCAATAACAAGAAAGAAAAAAATACCTCACAAATACTAGTAACGCCTTCTGTAGTTGGTACTTTGCTGTTGTGCCAAATAAAAGCTTTTAAAAACATGAGAGAAGAAATTAGCATTTGTGTGGCTCAAAACTCTTAAGGAATTTGGAACTTGCAGAGTTCCAAATTATAGTATTTGTAAGCTACTATTAATAATACGAGTTTATTACTGTCTATAGGTTTTAGAATTTTCTAAATAGAGAAATTAATTGGTCATTAGTAGCATGTATTTCAAGTAATAACTATGTTCTGTGACTTTTTTTCCTATCACTTGATGTAATATTTAATGCAGTTTGTTTTCTATGCTGTGCATATTCCAAGCTCCTTAACATTTCAGAAAGTAGAAATGAGGTGGGTAGAAAGAAAGTTATCATCTTGAGCGTTTTTTTCCATTTAATATATTGGTGAAAAAAGCTAAAGCTCACTAAAATATCAAATCTCAGAAGACGAATGAAAAAGAATTAGAAATTGTTTTAATTAGGTATTATTTAACCGACAATTATACTCCTTCAGTCAGTAATTGAAAGTAAAACGTTATCTGTTCTGTTAACAGTTCACTGATGTCTTTTCAAAGAAAATATTTGTATGCAAAATCAGTTAATTTCATTTTTGTTCCATGACTGTGTGAAGTGTGTGTGTGTATATGTGTATATGTAAATGGTCTTGATTTTTATTTATTTATTTATTTACTATTTCCAAAGTTTAGCAACAATATTTCTGGAAAAAAAAAAATAATAATAAAAAATCCCAGTGTCAAATTAAATTAATCAGGATAAAGGAGAAAATACCAAGAATTTTCTTTGGCCAGCTGAGCACATTGCGTGTCATCTTCCCACTTAGCAGGAGCCACTCTGCATAACATAAGGTGTAGAACCGGAGGCTCCAAGAAACAAATAAGGCAGCACATGGATCAGGAACAGAAATTTTGGATGTTAGAAAATTGGTGGAGCAGGAGAGCAGCTGGAGGGGCTTCCTCCACCTGTGATACCAGCTGGGGCTGCAACCTGTGCCTTTGCTGGCACAAAGTATGTTCCAGAATGGTTTAATGAGCTTCAGGTGAGCTGGGTGAGGAGGCATGGTCTCACCCCAAGTGGCAAGCACTCAAGTATCCTGGGCTGAGGGCATACCAGCTTCTTCATTGCTGACTATGGATGTGCCTTTGCCACAATTTTGAAGAAATACGGGTGTACAGAAGCAAGTTAAAAATACAGGTTGGTGCTGAAGCTGTCTTTTAATAATTCAGTTAAAATTGTGTGCTGTCCTGATGCTGTAGTATATATAAGAATATATTCTTATTGTTTGCAAAACACCTAAGTATTTGTTTGAACATGTTTGGATCTGCTGTCGTTTTCTCCAAGTGTTTTTCATGTACTTTATGGTCTTTATTTTTAAACAGTGACTGTTAAAAGAAAATATATATATATATTTTTGTTACCATTTGTGTTGGAGGGGAATGATAGTGAAGTATGAAAATAATTCAGTCTATTTCATAGCGGTTATGTTGGGGTGGACAGGATAACTTTCTAGTTTCTCTAAACCTGAGTCCCTCCAACTGAGCAGGATGATTCTTCTGTACAACTGTTGAGTGCTTCATTGATTTTATTAGAGAGTATTTATATTAAGTTTTTTTCTGAGATACGTTAAAAGTGGGTTAGAAAATCTTACCGTGTTTTTGTTTAAAATGAGTCTCCCCTATTTGCTTGGAACCAAGAAAAATGATTATGTGGTACAAAAAAAGATATCTTTGTCATTGGGACCTCATTATTCTTTCCTTTCTGCTTGCAAGACTTATTTAATGGAAGGTTCAGGCTTTTGTATTGTTCTCTTAAAACATGCATTGTATTCGCTCTTGCTTTTTTTTTTTTTCTTTTGTATGTTTTTTCTTTTGTATGCGTTCTGCCTTTCACTTCTTTGTTTGTGTCAGTAGCTTGCTGTCCTTCTTGGAACAATTAATTCTTCCAGAAGCACCTTCAGAAACTCCTACCTAAATTTGGAATGATTACTTCACAGAAGACTGCTACTTTTACTTAAGAAGTCAGCAGTATCTTAGAACCGATATTAAAATAAATCTTACTTTGCATCTGCAATTTCATTATGAATAACAGTAGATAAGGAATGCAGTAAACATGGTTTCTTAAGCTTTTGTGACTTGAGTTGGAGCATTTGCTTCTTCTTTAGTATTGTTCTTGCTTTCATGCAGCTGATCAATGCAATAGAGATATTTTCATATTCAAAACAATGAAGGTGTTAACTCAGTGAAGTTAGCTAATAATGACGGTTTTATTTTCTTGCCAAAGACAAGTGGCAATATCGCTTCTTAGTCTCATGCTTGAAATCTACTGAAGCCTTGTTTCTTGATTTGGTGATCACATACATTATTAGTTCATGTAGGCTGATAAAGTACTTTGTCCCAGTAAAGTGCAGGACATGGTAACTCTGCAGACAGAGTGTGGCATGTTCCTGGGAAAGTTCTTATTGTAAGACTGGTTCATGCTGGGAAGTAATGGTGTGTGTGGACTTCATTTTGGGGTCCAGGGTTTTGGGGGTCCACTTTTTTTCTTGATCTCACCATAGGCAAGATCGCATCAATATTCTATCCTCTAGAAAGCATGGACCTCGATGCGTTGTAAAATGAGGTCACTTCTTTCACTTGCAGGTGCTATGTGCATTTAATATCCATATTTTAAATATCCGTCCTGGGAAGGGGACCATTTTCCTTACTGGGAAACCTGAGTGGAGGATGTCTTTTATGCTGTTCAGATCATGTGGCAGAGTGGCAGGTACTCTCATTCATATTGTCAAGTAGAGAAGATTTACATTGCTCTACCTTGCAGAAATTCAATTGAAAATGTGGAATCACAGGGGATTTTGTTGTTGCTGCTGCTGCTTTCTTAAAAGAAAGAGGTAAAGCATGCTTATGAAATGCAGTATATTAAACAATGTGTCAAGAACAGTCCATATACTTGGGAGGTGGATTTTGTTTCTGCTTGCAGTGTGTTGTGTCCCCTCCTCTTCTTTTCTTCTCCTTGGCCAGGAAACTGAAGTAGTTGGGTGCTGGTTTGTATATTTATTATTTCTAAGTATTTTAAGAGGTTTCCACTGGATTTCTTGCATCTAAACCTTATAGCAAGTATTCTAGCTATCTACCTTATGCCTACTACTGAATTTCACTGTTACCTTTGAGTTACCTCCTGGACGTGGTGGGATGTCTTTTTCGTTTGTTTTTATTTTCTTCTTTGTCTTACTGTAAGAAGCAGAGTACCCAAAGGATTGACTTTCTTAGATTTTCTTCCCTCTTAAGGCTTTTATATAAACACTAACAAAACTTTAAATTCTTAGGGTTTCCTCATGGAGGTTTGGAGGTTTGTTACTCATGGGCAAGGCAGTAACAGACATGGTACCACAGGATTGTTGCTTTAAAGTTTGCGTTTTCCCACTGCCACCTTGTTGGAAGTATGAACCAACTGTGAGCTGACAGATAACCAGCCTTTTGAAGGGTCTTGCTGAGTTATTTGTGGAGAAAATAAGATACAATGATGAGTGAAAGCTTGTATCAAGCTCTACTGTGTTAGAGCTGTGAACAGATAAACTGTTGTTCAATGGATTGGTCCTTCAGCTAAGAACTGTGGATTATCAGTCTTATCCCTGAATTGCTAGCTATGTATCTAATATCTTTATTTCTAAGCAAGTCACTATTCTGCGCTATAATCCAATATCAAACAAAATGATGTGGGGCATGATGCTATGAGAGTGTTGTAGAACAGTTATACCTTACCGTTTTTGTCTATATGTTCTTATGTTTTTATGTTCTGAAAGAATGCTAAACAAAAATAGTATTTTTTTGTTGTTGTTGGTGTTGTTTGTTTGTTTTCTACATTAAATTTATGCTCTAATATGACTTAAATTCCCGGTGTAAACTCTCAAAATAAAAGGGTCTATGAGAACAACCAGGAAAGCGACAGTAACTCGACCATTATTCGTGGTGTGGATTACTAAATCAGTTGTCTGAATCAAATGCTGCCTGTTCTGATTCTCTGAGAATAGAGTTCCTGCCATTGTATGGCAAATAACATCCACCACTACAAACTACCTGCCATTTCTTTCCCCGCAGGTGACCTTCTCTGTTTGTGTTTGTTTTATTTTTATAAGTATTCCAGTTGCGTTTCTGAAGGAAAATCAAGCTATTTAGTAGTTACTAAGTACAGATCAGCTGCTGTCACTCAAGGTTAATGCTCATGCTGATGTCCTCTGTGGATAAGGCTATGTTTGCTGCATTAGCAAGCTGAATCTGTATATTATCAACAGCTGAATAAATGAGGCATAGAAGTAAATGCTGAATATGTGCAAATGAAACTAATGCATAAAATCACAAGTGAAACACGGTATCTTAAAATTTGCCACTTTCTCTTTGTAATAAGCATGGTTTAACTCTATCTCTTGCTTATGCCAATTTTTGATAAAGCTGCATTATCACTTCTAAAACTGCTATATACTGCGTCTTTAATCTTAACATTATAAATGGGTCGTGAAATGCAGTAAAAGAAAGCAGAAAAGGCAGTCAGGCCATGGATGGCAGTGATAGCTATAGATGAAGAAAAGGGAACTAGCCGTCACTGTAAAATCAGATGATTTTTTCCCTTCCTGACACAACAGTTCTAGCAATCTTTCTATAGAATTATAGAAAATCCTTCATATTTCGCTTATTTATCTCTGCAGTTTGAGAAAAAACTGAATATGTAACGTTGATAATGTTGAGAAATAACTTTTCTAAAAGCCTCAACAGGATGGCTTTTTGCATTATTATGCTTAAAAAATTAAATATGAATTTTATTTACGTGAGCAAAGATTTAATTTTTACAGACTTAGGCACAGCTATCTTTGTATAAATTAGTATTTTCATACCTTTTGTCTTTCCTTACAAGAATGTCTTTGCTTTCCTGCAGCTCATGGAAACAAAAGCATTTGGGGGATTAGGATTATCCCATTTATCAAATTTTAAATTAATAATATGATGTCATTTTGATTAAGGTATTCCATTGCTCTCTGGCAAGACAAGCAGTTGAAACTGTATACAATTTACAAATAAATAGGTTGATTTATCTGATTCACTAGCATAAGTAGAGCTTACATGACTGTATTTAATATTTTTATCTTTAAGGATAGAAGATGGCCTACGCTCTGGCTCTTATTAGAAATAAAGTGTAATGGACCGCACTAGATGCGTTACACTGAATCCTTTTTTTTTCAGTCTTATGTGGAGGCTGGAGAAAAAAAAACTCTGCCTGGCTATTGAGGGATTTCTGGTAGTAGTAATCAGGCAGCAACAAGATGTGTGTGCAGTGATGACAGAGGGAACTGCAAGGGAGGCAGGAATAGGGTACTCCGTTAATTTTGGTGCGTAAACCTGGATGTGTGAATCTTGCGTGGCTGTTGTAGAACAGTAAAATACAGAGTGAAAACACACAGCAGTATTGGAAGAGACAGCTTATCTTCCTCTGAGGCCTAGAAGTACCATTTGCCATAAAATGTGGCGTTGATAATTTAAGAAAATAAATCTCAGGGCATCCGTTCCTCAGGTCTGGAAACCAGCCTTATTTTCAATGTGGGAAAGAGACTTGAAAAATCTGGATTTCATTGGAGCATGGGTGAATGGAGCAATGCTGACAGTTATCTCTTGTACTGGAGAGTTTCCAGTTCAGATGTTTCCACTCATCTACTTCAGTAGTGTGTTTTGGAAAGAGCAAAGGTTAGTCTGATCCTGCACTAGAGGAAAAATTCCTTCTGTCTTTGCCAGCCAGCTCAGCACTTAAAAGTGCTTCTGTCAGGTATTGTCTAAGTGAAACTTAATGATTTGGCAGATGAATTTTGAATAGCATCCATGCAAAGAGTTATGTAGACTGTGTAACCACAATTAAGTTGTTTGACTTGCATTGAATTTTCTGGCTAAGGGTTACTCAGCCCTGACTTCTAGCCTCTCTAATTACGCTTCAAAATAAAAATAATTATTTAAAAGAGTTTTCTTAATAAAAAGCTATCTTTGGATTTATTTTTCCTAAGCTACGTGTCAGATTCTCTTTACAGCTGATGCTATGCAGTGTGCTTAGTTTTGTGTACAGTGTATTTATCTCAGAAGCTCTGTATACTCATTAACTGATGTTTTACATTATTCTAGTGTTATCCTCAAGGAAAAAAAAAAATCCTGGTGATTTGTGCCAAAGTACGTCATTGATATTTTTGTTTACTCATAACAATAAAGAAAAAAGGTCACAGCCATTTCTTTTCGTACTTAAATTAGCACTCGTCTTCTGTAAATGGTGAATATTCCGCAAGTGGTTTCAAACTATATAGAAAATGTGTGAAATTACACATACATACACACATGGTTAAGTGTTCAGGGCTGGCTTACACCCTGCTAAATTTTTGAAGACCATTTCCTATGTGTGAGGATTTCCTTTCAAGGAAGAAGAGTTGCTAAGTAGAAGGAAACTTGTTCCTGTGTTTAACTTGAATTTGAAATTTTTGTATCTTGAACAGCCTCATAAAACAAGACATTTGAGCATTAAAGAATGCTTCAGGGCTATGAAATCAGTAAGTTTGTTTCTCTACTCTCTGTAAGAGGCTCCTTAAAGTACTATGACCCTTTATTTGCCTTATGGCACTATATTAAGTGTAGCTGCTGCTTAATGATTGTTACGTGCCCAATAAAAGTGTGTGTATATTTATTCTATAAACAGTTAGAAAAATTGAGCAAGAGAACTCCATCTGGAAAAGTAAATGCAAAGTATAAATTGTTGTTGTGTGTTTGTTTTACTTCATTGTTGCTTATTCAAGTAGTATAGAGGTCGTGTTTATGTCCTAGTAAGCTCAGCAGTGAAGTGCAAGAGAGTTCATAATGTATCTTCTATTTGGCAAAAACTCATGAATTGCCTATTTTCTTCAATACACTAAACCTCGAGTAGAAGGATTAAATCTTTATTTGAAGGCAAATAATTTTAAATAAATGAATTTTAAAAAGCCCAGGATATAGCTGAAGCACTGCTCCAAAACTTGTTTATTTCCAAAACTAATGAAGAAGTCACGCCGTTGTGAAATAGCCGCACATAATGAACAATTATTTTTGCAAGTTTAGCTTGTTGAGGTATTTCTTAATTTCTGAGTGTGAATTGTATTATCAGAGCAAAAAATTATGTAGTTTTTGTAAACAAGTATATTGTTTAAAATATGACACTCTAGAAATAGTTTTGCGTAACAAGCACACCTGGCCCTTGACTTACGTGTGAGGTCTTAGCTCATGAAAAGTAATTACAAAGGTTTAAGTAATTCTGAGATGTTAAGTGCTTCAGGTAGTTAATTGCCAAGGTTAAAGTATAATCTCTTCTGGGAAGACACTATCTGTAGGGTTTTATTTATTTGAGAGAGTTTAAGTCTCCTCTATTTCTCCCTGCTATCTTTTGAAAACCCTGCAGAAAATAGTGACAAAGAATCTATTTATTTATCATTTTTTGGCTGAGGTAAATCAGAAGGTGAAACCAGAATAGGAGAGTTTTATTTGGCTGACCACTTGGCCCTCCCTCTGGCAGGGAGAAGGTGAATTCCTATGGTGTTCTGACAGGTTTCTGAACAAGAAAATGTGTGTACTGTGGACTTAAAGTATGAGAACTGGAAGGAATCAAATGATAGAACAAAGGATATGAAATACTCAGGGTATATGTGTGTGTCCATGTATGTTAACAATGCAGGTAAGTTATGAAATTTACCAGAAACAATTTATTTTTCCAGACTGAATCCATAAACAACGGTTAATAAGGGGTTTGTACACCTGTTTCTGCCAGGAGATTATTTGTCCAGCGTTGGATGGCTGATCTAGCTTAGAATAATTACCTTATTATATTATGCAGCAAGTAAACCCCTTCCACATGGGAAAGCTGAGGTACCGCTGATAGCTGTTTATACTTACCTTGCATAAAGGCATTTATTTTTAATTTTCTTCTAGCATCTTATTAAAACAAAGTGGTTGTGATCACAGCCTTTGCAGATGCCACCTGTCTGTGACAAAGGTGGAGGATGAACTTTAAAGGGGAGAATTTTTTCCTGCAGAGCAGCTAGTTAGTAGTTTCCTCCTTTTCATAAACAGTTGTTCTGGATTAAGAACCTGTGTTATACTCAGTGCTGTGATACAAAATACCTGCAGTCCTTGAAACCGTCTCTTCTAAGCCAAAGCTGTTTAAAACAAAATAAAATAAAACCAGTCTATTGCTGACTTGAAGTGGGTGTTAGTTCTCAAGTGCAGTTCAGGGGCGAGAGAGAGGAGGGGGAAAAACCACCCCCAAACCCATTCCAGTGCTTGTTCTGAGTATATACGTGGTCTATGTGTGATTATTATTTTATTAAGCTGGACCCTTGTTTCAAGGGTCCCAGCGGTCAGATACTCAGTGGCTGTTAACTTGGCAGCAGCTGAGGTGTTCAGGTGTTGATAAAGTTCAGTTCTGCATTGGGTGTGGTGTTCTGGTTGTCTTTTAAGCCAGCGGGGTAATGACTTTGTAGAACAGAAGTCTGTCTCTAAATGCCAGCAGCCTTCAATATGGGTCGAGTTTACGGTTTGGCATCTGAGTTTCTGACTTCCCTGAACTCTGCTGATTTTAGCATTGCCTCCAGATGATATATAGTCACTTGTAAAGTGTGTCCATATGAGCCTCAAAATTTACCTTTTGAAAATATACACACTTCCTTAATTTCACACCAACTATGGTTATGCTTGGTGAATCATTCTATAAGCTAATATGTTTGGTCACTCTGTTTACAACCTATCACTGTATTTTAAAGACATGGACTAACTTCAATTCCCGGACATACGATTGTCATCTGCTACATCTCCTAGTTTCTAAAGCATTACTTTTTCAGTTAAAGAATATTCAAGCATGTGTTGTGTAGACATGAACATAATTATTTCATCATTAAATAACATATGCTTCCTAGAACATATAGTATTGTCTCATGTTTCTAATTGCTAGACATATGCCAGAGATTTTTTTGTTCCAGCTTATGTCAGATATTTTAATACATATTTGTTTTAATATCTCCACATGCTCAATATTTCATTTCCTGAAGTTAACACTAAATTAATTGACTAGCCAGTAGTTGCTGTCTGCTTTTCTTTTTGGATGAACAGTGCAATTGTGTTGTCCTGACATATTCAATAGAAAATATTGACTTCATCCTTACTGAACAAATAGGCTGCAGTGACGTGAACTGACACATGCTAGGTGCCCTGGAAGTTATGACAGAAAGTAGATTTCCTTATATATAGTGTAGTTCTTTGCATATCTAAACAACACCAAATATCATCTTCTAATAACGTTCTTTTGTAGCTAGTGATGTACTTAGATTATGCTATCTGAACTAACTTAAAAGCAACCTTTGAAATAAATAAATAAAAGTTGAGAAAAAAAAACAGGAAGAAAAATGTTTCTTTAAACTTGGAGAGTTATCTGGGCTACTGTAATGAGAATTTGTTGTCTTAAATCAGGTTGATTAATATCTATGTTATGTAAAGGTCAGACTACATGATCATAATGACACCTTCCTAGCCTCACAATCAAGGATTACAGTATCAATGTTTCTGTTCATTCCTATAATTGTTTCTTCTGTTAATATGATAATAAGATTGTTACTTTTGGACATTTCTTCAATTAAAGGGGAAATTTTCCCATTGGTGACTATGAAAATTCGATACGCGGTTGGAAGGGTGAGTTGAGAAGCAAGTACAGGAACTTCTTAAAAAAGGACTTGAAAGACTGGAGTCATTTTGAGGTACTAGTTCTGTTATGTGTCTGAGTAGTTGGTGTATGAGAGTATTTAGACTAGAAGCATATGAGCACATAACACAAAAAATCCCAAGACTAAGAGCCAGGAGGATTGTTGCCATGGTTCTGTCAGTCAAAGCAAACCAAATCCAACCTGACCTGTGTAGATGAAGTAATCAAAGAGAATTCATGAGACAGTGTTTCTCCCCAAGTCTTGTTTAAAATGAGTTTTATTAAACACATAGCATGAACCTTATTCCTGATCTGAATTCTAATATTGAAGAGCGTTGTTAATGCTATTTATCTTCAGGTATTTGCCAATAATATATTTTTTTAGCTGGCAGGCTGGTCCACTTATTGGCACTACACTGTCATGGTGGTTTTGTGCACTTCGTAGCAGGTCATGTTGAGGAACAGATTTCTTCCCCAAAGAAAATACACAAGCAAAGAAACTAATAGCTTTACCGGTGCCTGAAATTGCATGCACTGTGCTGAGCAAACATTGTAAATTATAAACTTTATTTATCTTTAGAAAAAGGGGACTTTCATTCCAAGAAGGAAATGTTTATAATAGTAGAGAACACCATGAATTCATCAATGCCAATGTTATGTGCACAGATAGCGTACCAAAAAACCCTCTTCCTATTACATCCAAGCAGACAGGCGTTTGGTTTAGAACAAGACATTAATATTTGTTCGGGGCACTTCCTAAGGATTGTTATTATATACCATCTTGTTCAAAAACGTGAAAGTATTAAGAAAAAAAAAAAGCTGTAGAATACATTGTTTCGACTTTCATAAGGTAATCTACATCTTCTAATACTTCATAAAATATAATCAATCTCTCCCTATATATATTTTAGGTTGGATATTTAGAAAGTTATGTTAGGTAGGTATGAACTGGAGTGTGAGTTAAAAAAAATGTTGGTGGGAAAATCTGTTGGTGGGAAAATCTGTTTAGCAGTTTTAGTGTTATGAGACCTGAAACTAAGGGAGTTGTGATTAAATTACCTTTAAGGTTAATAAGATACAAGACTATATATTTGGATATTTTAGGGGCTTTTGCAGCAGACATGCAATGAGTTGAATTCCCTAAGGTGCTTAAATATTTTATGGGAATTATGATTTTTCTTCTTTGGAAATGTTCTTTGAAACATAGTAAATGAGAATTGTATGTATTACATCTACATCTTCAATCTTTGTTATTCTTAACTTCCTGAAATTTTATCTGAGACCAAATGAAACTTGGCTCTCGGGATGTGTGACAGCCTAATTATCAAGCACTATAAAGTTTTCCTTAAAGTCTACTGACTACAGAAAGGTCAAAATAGTGGTGAAATTGAGGGGGAGTGAATCAGATAATCACATCTGTATTCAAATGCAACAGCACTTTACCAACCATACCAAACCCATAAATCTTTGCTGGCATGTTTGAGAAGCATCAGGCATTGAAATCTTTTTTTTTTTTTTTTTTTCTTATCATAAAGATAATGGACATTGTTTTGTAGTAATTCAACCATCCATTCCAATCACAATGAGTTTATTTTATACTGAACAGTACTGTGCAATACAAGGTGTAAAGTACTCTAGTAAAGCTAAAAGAAAAATTAGCTGATTTTTATAACAACCAAAACAAAGCTAAATGTGTGTGTATATATATATATATTCCTGCTTTAGGAAGCATCCCTCCTTTTAGAAGTCGAAATAGCATTTGGGAAACCCACGCATGGTCAGTCTGTGGCAGTGTCTGACTTGCATCGTTTGCAACTGCGTGGTTGTTTACTGGGAGAATGCAGCCAAGCACGGGGAAATCAGAAGCTGGAAATAATGAATGTTGCGATGAATCATTCTGAGAAGGTGAGCTCACTGTAGTCCTGGAGAAAACTCACTGACTTTAAAGCTGTGCTCACCACAGGGATACTTTAATTGGCTTTACTTGACAGAGATAAAAATGTATTAGGTTTTTTATTTTAAAACTATTTTAGAATGAGTTTCATATTGCCTCTTCATATACTTTTTAAAAATGTATTTGCATTTGAGTTTTTACATAATAAAAGTAAGTTGAACTCTCAGGAAATAGTCACTAGAGTTCCGTCTGAAAGAGGAAAAGCTGCATTTTAAAGGTCTGATGTTAAACATGGACAGGGTTAAGTCAGTTTCTGTGCTCTCCTGGTGGATCATTTTTCATTTGCCAAGCCATTTTGAGTTTTTGAAAAGAGTTTAAATAGCTATTCCAATCTGGGGCACAGCAAGTTGGAAATAAAGCTGTAACTAGCTACACTTATATTACTGTCCTGGAACTGTTATCATACAGTATATGCCCCACTGAAGATACGTTTTTATAGCCACATAAAGTACAGTGTAGTGGTGCCAGATTATAACTCTGTAGTCTATGTTCTTTAAATTGCTATTTGTCCTTCAGATATTCTGTTAAATTTTACTATGTAGGCACCAGATAAATGTGTATGTACAATGGGACTCATAAATTGCTCACAGAGAATCAGGTTTTCAGTTAAAGGAATCACTAATCTTGCAGCAGAGCTAATTCAGTCATTGAAGAATGAATTTTGAAAGTAGTTTTTAAAGTAATTGTTTGGTTTTGATAAGCTGCACAAAAGTGTAAGTACGTACAGTGGATATATGGCTGGCGTTATTGATAGATGGGTTATTATCGAAGTACAGCACAATACCTTGTTGGTATTGTAACTCTACCACTCCTGATAGATGCAACTATTTTAAAGTCATTTAAACAGTGGCACCTTCTGAATGAGTCAAGAATGTGTAAATAATACTTATTTTGATTCTTCTGAGTATTTGGCTATTAAGCAATATATTCACAGGAGCTTTCTGGCCAGAAAAGAATCGTGCCTTTTTTTTTTCTTTTTTTTTTTTTCTCCAAGATCAGGTGTCAATAAAGGTTAAATCTGCTTCTTGTAGAGTCTTTTTGGTAACAGAGTTGTTTCTTTGAAAAAGCTAGACTCAATGTACTTAGACCAATGATGAATTTGTGAAGCCATTTAGAAAGCCTGCATCTTCCTCCTGGCATCCTGAATGTCATCCTCTTTGAAAGAGGCACTACTTGTATTTCAGAAGCATACATCTGGCATTCTTCTGTATGACCAGACACTGTATAAGAAGGCAGAAGAGAGAGTATGTTATCTCATATCAATTTACTTTTCTCTCTCTCTCTCACACACACACACACACACGCTAAGGGCTGGTATTCTGCATTTATCCTTTGTGTGTGTTTGGGGGGAGGTGGGGGGGCAGTTGGAACAAGGAGAAGTGAGGACCAATGCAGCCTTGAGGAAAGAAAAAGAGAAGAAAAAGGAAAAAAGGGTTTAGGCAGGCTTGCAGCTAAAAGAATTGCCTGAAAAACAAAAGACAAATTCTAAAAGGATGGATTTTAAGGAATCTTTAATGCTAACCAAAATAAATGCTTATTTAGTATGTTCATGAGCTATTACCAAGATGGTCAATACTTTTTTGATAATTATTAGAATGTTAATATTCTGGAAGATGACTGATATCTCCATAGAAGACAAAGTAACATAGATGTTTTGCTCTGAAGACATTCACGGTCTAATAGATTAAATGAATGATAGGAAAAAAAGTACTGCAGTAGTGCAAGGGATACTCATCCATGGCAGTCCTGATTTATTTTTATTTATGCACTTATAAATATACATTTATAAATGTTATGCTTGATTTTAAAAAAAGGCTAAAAATTAGACTGCATGGTGATCTTGAAAATCAGGAAGCAGGAGTGTAAACATATCACTCTCACCGCTCTACATGCACACAACTGTAGCCCTGATGCTATTTCTTTGCTCTGGAGTGGAAAAAATACCTTTCTATTCCCACTAACTGCATCATGCATTGGTGCCCAAGCCTTTAGCAGTGTGGATGCTGTCGTGTGCCATTTAGCTAATTAATTGCATTGCTTTGAATTTAGCATACTCTGTAAAGGTACTTTTTGTTTAACGCAAGGAAGTCAGTGTTCTGTAAATTGAAATCCTATATCATTGCACAATAGTTTTCCTGCACAAATGACCTCCGAATTGTTGTGGGTTCGTTGTGTTTTAATACATTTTTCAGTCCTAGGATTAATAATAGCACTTAACTAACATTATAACCTGAAATATTTTGTCATGTATGACACATAGTGGAAAAAATCTACTAAACCCGTTTATTTTCTGAGCAATGTACTAATCTTAATATCCTATGGACAGATGTACATTGCACCTGAATAAACAGACATCTTCCATTTTTGCCATTTCGACTGATTGCTTTGCCTCAATGTGAGTGTTAATGGTAGTGTCTGGATTTATATATAATTCCTAATACTACTGTGTACACTTAAAGAGTCATCTCTTAGTTTCAAGCCAAATGAGTCCTGGTTCTTTTTAATGTCTGTAAAAATCATTATGAAGTAAGAGCATTGCCTCAAGCAGTATCTTACTCAAGGCCCTCAAAGCTGTAATTGTTAGTACATCTTTCCACTGTTCCAGCATGAGAAATGGCACCATTGTGCTTTTCACTTATCCTAGACTTACCAAATCTTTTTCTCTTGGGTGAAAATGAAATAGACGTATTGGTAACAAGTCATGGATGCAGTGTTTTGGTACCTTGAACAGAGTCAGTCAAGGAGATTTTGATTTGACAAAGTGCTTGAAAATAACATAACGTCCTTGAAGAAAATATTTAAATGCGTAGTTGTTTGATTGTCTTTAGGACATCAGTAGTGCTGTACATTGAGGTAATGTGCTTTCCTGAAAGAGATGAGTTAGTGCTTCCAGTATTTCGGTCTTCTGAAAAAAAAAAAAAAAAAAAAAAAAAGAAAATGCAGAAAAAATAATTTTCTATGCACAGATATTATCTTGGTAACTTAATGAATTGGTATGACTACATGAATTGAGTGATTTTATTATTTTTAACTGCAATAGACAAACTAGTAAAAATATTAATTGTTTTAAGAAGTAACTTGACAGGTATCCATTTAAGCTATTCTGGACAAGCAAAATCTTGCTTACTGCCCCATAAGGTAAGAATGTTACTGCAGCATTTGAGAGGAAGTGAAAGATACTAGTACTAACACACAGACACAGACACCTGATTTTAGCATAAGAAAACTGAATCTGTAATAATTTTGAACAAATACTTAGTTGTCACCGTGGAAATGTTCATGCTTTAGTCTATACATTTTCTCTCTCCCTTTCCAACTCAAAAGAGTAACAGTGTATGCATGTATTTATTTAAGCCAGGAAGGAGAAGAAAGCTGAAGAATATAATATACTTCTAATCCTAATGTTCTGTCATATTTGATACCACTATTCTGTTTTGACTGCTGAATCATAACTACTATCGGTTTGCCAGGCACCGTTTTAAGGTGCGAGTGATAATTGTGGATGTTGACAGTAATGTTCACATTTGGTCAGCCCGGTATCTTGTAGTAACAAATTATATATCCAAGCAGTGAATTCAATCCTGCGGAATTTGGCTCTCTAGAAACATCATACCACCAAGGCGATAATCCCTTTTCCAAAGATCTGGTAATTTTGGTACCCAGTTACACCTCAGGAAGCATGTACATGAGACAGGAAAAATATTTACTATGTCTTGTACCTTGCCTTCCTAAGGTCATCCCAGCATTCCTGTCTAACAGCTTCCTTGCTGTTGTACAAATGCAGCAAATGGATGATTCCTCTTTTTTTTTTTTTTTTTTTTTTTCCTTTCTTACAAGATAAGTCTTACATATGACAAATGTTTATTGCCTCATTGACATGTTCCTAGAGCATGTTCTGGTACAACACCATGAGGAGGAAAGCATAACAACTGATATGCATAACAGTTCAACTTTCTCCCTTTAAATAAAAATGCCTTCTTGGGTTAACCAACAGTTAAGCTCCACTGAAAACAAGAATCTGGAAGCAGAGCCATTAATAGATTTGAAATGCAGATTCCCTTATGTTTTATGATAGCGGTGTCCAAAATAAGTTGTTTATTGTTAAAGCAAGTTACTTTGAATCTTACAGATAGTAATTTATAATTTAGCATATTCACTTTGAATAAAATATTTGATCAAGGTAGACAGAGGCTGTTTGCTGATGGAAAAGTTCCTTTCCAACACAGGAGAATTTCTGTTCTTGCTGTGGAATGTATGACTTGTTGGAAGGCAACTATCTGAGCCACCATATAAATGTTATTTTATTTGATCTTATTTGATTTGTGAGGTACCATAGGAATAAGTTTTGGGTTTTGTGTTCCCCCGACATTGCATTTTTTAACTGTACACAGTTTAAATGTCTTTTTTTTTTTTTTTTTTCCTCTCCATGTAATCTGCTTTGTAATAACTTTGCAACCAAGAACAAGTAAAGCACAGCATTATCATCAAGTAATAAATCATTCTTTGCTCTGTAAGCAACAATAGAAATCTTTTATTCTAAGGCTACTCCCAGGAAGGGAAAACCCATCTGAAATGCTCAGACCTAATCAGTGGTCTGTGTGAGAAAAGAAAGGAGATTTCCCTTGTTAAAAGTTATGCTATGTTCACAATCCTTTATTTTAATTTGGGCAACTGTATTCATGCTTAATATTCCTTATATATTTAATAGTCTTGACAGGTCTGGGTGGCATGGATCTTCCTCTGGCTTCCCATAAAATACCCCAATATTATGGAGTAACTGTATTGGAAGCAATTTAGGTTAGCCTGTGACTAGCATCTCAAAAGATCTTCTCTACAGTGTTGTCAATAAATTATCTCACCCATCTCAGTATACTTTCTACTTTGCATCTTTTGTACAACTTCTAAAAATGGTATCCAAATCTCTTACTTATTTAGTAGACCATCTGGGTTGTAGATATGTAAAAACTCTTAAGTTTTGTAAGCATGAATTAATTAAAGTAAGTTCTACTTTATTGGGTACGTAATGTTTCTTGCTTCACCTTAAATCAAGCTTTATTGCAACCATAAATTATAGTTAATTTCACTGGTCATTTTTTTAAAAAGGTAAATAGGCAACAAAACCTAAATATTCATAGGAAATACAGAATATATTTCAGAATGCTGATCCATTTTGTGCTTCCATAGTTGATTCCATGCTGGTGCTGTCTCATTTCCACATAAGAGGTAGTTCTGTGCTTTATAGACGAGCAAAATTCTTATTATTTTTAGTGGAAATTCAAAAAAAAAAAAAAAAAAAAGACCAGAAGAGGGAGGGATGGTAGGAAGCATGAAACTGTAATAAACAGAGCACATCATCTATGCTGGTTGAGCTGGTTGATTTGAGTAAGAGGGACTGGTAGTGATCACGTGATGCTAAGGTACTGAACATCCCAGGGAGGTCAGATTATTACTCCATGAATAAGGAGTGAAACTGGAATGAAAAGAATGAGACCTGGAGACTAGAAAATGGGATTAGGAAAAAGCTAAAGAGAGAGAAGTGTATTAAGAACATGTTGGCCGTGAAAGACAGAAATGATTGTGCCTGTGTAAGACTGGGTGTGGAAAAACTACATGTGAAAGAAATCTTGATTGAGAGCTGGAAGGAACCTAAGATTCCCGTTTCTTGCCTTTCCACTCTTGTCAGGAAGTATCTGTGACACTCTCCAGCTAGAATATGCCATTCTTGGCAGGGTTATTCTATGAGAAAGATGACAACCTACTGTTTTTATTGCATGAGATGAAAGTACATCTTTTATGTAACTAGCAGAGAGCCGTCTGGAGCAGCCTTGTTGATGATCTAAGTGGATATAGATATGACATGATATAATTAAACTTCTGTTATTCATAGTCTTTAAAACAGAAAATTATGTGCTGGCTTCTCCTTTCTGTTGTTTATTCAGTGTCAAATTAGCTCCCTTGTCCATATACGTATGCATTATGATACAGTCTGTAATTAAATAAGCATGTACTGTGGTTTCCACAGAACTGCTGTCTAATGTGGTGCATTGCAGATAAATCAGGGCAGGGAACATGCTTTGGATTTAATTTGAGAACGGCGAAGAAAACTGTCATCTCTGGGACAATAAGCTTAATGAAGAAGTTTGGAGTATAGTAAATGAAGCAAGGATTGTCAAGATTAAACATGGCCTTGTGGTAAACAAATTGGTTTCAGGGAGAATTCTAAATTTCTTCAAATTTCTTTATTGCTTTGTAGCACAAAATCACATTTTTCACAGTAACGAGTTGTGTGGTCCTCTGCTTCCACATACCATTTTGTGCCCCTCCAGATCCATTTTGGGCCCACAGCTGCAGTAGCAATAAAAGAGTAGATTGACTTCAAACACAGCACCATCTCAGGTAAAATAAGGCTCCTGTGTAACGTGACTAGATATTTCAATTTTCTGATACTGTTTTAATTTGACAGATGAATGCATAGAAAGATTAAAAATAGGAAAATAAAGCCAAAACTGGAATATGTAGTGCATTCTAATGTTGTAGCATGGTTATCAATTAAAAACCCTTAAGAAAATTAGTTATTCTTTCTTTGGTGCCGTGTTTATGTGGTGTAAGGTCAAAAATGCAAGAGGTCGCAAAGCTAAAACCAAGAATACCAAAACCAGAATCATTGCTCAATTCATAGGGTAATTCTGGTGAAACAGTTTAAAAGAACAAAGTTTCCTCTTCGCCAATCTGAATTTTTTATTCCAGCTTGCGCCTGTTCTCCCTTGTTATCCCACCATCCCACTGTGAAGAGGCTGGACTGATACTCTGCATTTTTTTCAATCTCTCTGCTATTGGTAATTATGAACATAAAGAACACTCATTTACTTCAGAACTCTAATACATACTGCTGAGCTTCATTTAAGAGGTACAAGAGTAGACCCATAGGCAGAGAACTATGTAAAGCAAACATCTTGCTTTGATGCTCAAAGAGGCGTTGTGGGTGGTGGATGGGATTTTCAAGGCAGAATCTTGCAAAAGTACTCTGTAATTGTGCTCGTGGTAGTCTCAACTACTTAGCGCAAAGAGGAATAACTACGTTGTACCTTATTATAGTCTAATGGATGAAACAACAACAAAAAGTACATCTTGAGAAAAGGGGAAGGCGTGAATCCTAGATCTCGAATAAAAGCAGCAGATGCTTACTTCCTACGGCCTTGTGGCCTGCCTCCCCGTGCGTTCCTGTGTGTGCTGCCCAAGATGACTGTTGTTGATTTTAGCACTTAGAGAATAGCTTGCCCAGATGCATTATCCACTAGAAAAAGGGTGGTTTGTTGTTTTGTTTTGCAGGTCAGTGTTTATAAATGGTTGAGCAGCCTGGTATTTTTTTGTTGAAACATATATTCTGCTAAGGTCTTTTTTGCCCAGAAAGTTACTGACTAAATTTCTGAAACAGCCAAAGAAGATGAAATGCAGCAATTGTTGCAGTGCTGCACAAAACAGTAAAGACTAATTGCTGTTTCTCTTGAACAAAGTTAATGGGTATGTCTGTTCTTTGTATAGATTCAATGGCTTTAAAATCTTGCCCTGTAAGCATTCATAAGGAGAAGGAAATTTTACTAAAACAATGAAGATGTTTGTTCATTGCGGGGGGAGGGAGGAGGGAGGGCAGGGAGCTAACTTGTCTTGCCTCACCCTAGAATTTTACCTTTTCAGGCAGATCAATTTGTTACAACATAGATTTTCAATAATGCTAAAGTGCCTTTGCAGAAATAGGGTTGTTTGCAGAGGTTTTCCTCATTGTCTTGTGATTTTTTTTAAATTTATTTTTTAATATCTGAGGGGATTGAGACTTTTTTTTTCCGCTTTTGTTCTTCGGCTTGCTTGGCTTCCCTACTGCTTCCTGCGGTTGTTTGAGGTTTTCTGAGGACAGAGGATCTCATTCAGAGTCCTCTGAGGTCAGGAAACGAGTCCTTTCACTTGAAGATGTATTGATTCTGGCTCCAAAATCTTACTTTAAGTTGAGATGTTTATAACTTTTTTATCTGGAAGGTTAACAGTCGGTTACTGGCTTGTGAAGTCTGTAATCCAGTTCGCCAACAAACAAGGCAGGGGGGAGGTGAACTATGTATCACACTTCTACAAATTGCAGAGCGGGGCCTTGGAGAGAAGTAATCTCTTGAAAATAAATTATATCCAGCATAGTTTTGGTAGCTTTGGCTGAATTTGAGCTTAAATTTGGAGAAGCAAGTGGCAGAAGCCTGCTGGTTCCCTACGGGTCTTGCTTTGTCACTCACACCAGCAGCACCAGTGTGTCACTTCAGCAGGAATAAAGCTGGTTTAAATGCCCAACTACCCTTATAACAGTTAGTTTATTTAGCATTTATGCCACTATTTCCCCCTGCATTCAGCCGTGCAATGTTACATTGTAGTCTTGCAGCAGCTGGGGATCCACCTACCTGACCCCTTGGTGTCTGCCCTACTCTCAGGGCTGTGCTTGCTGATGCAGCTTGTCAGGTTGAGTATGAGAGGAAGATCTAACTTGTTTTGTCCTTAAAAAATCAGCACAGATGAAGAAATATTTTTTTCATTTTTTTTTCATTTTTTTTTTTTAATAGTTTAACTGTATCCTTAGCATCTGCAGGGTACTGGACTGCCACCCAGCTTTTCTTCCTTCTTTTCCACCCCGTGTTTTCCCAGTAGATAATGTTGTTGGAGTGCATTGACACGCAAACTGAGGGGGTAGGACTTGGATACAAAACCAGAGGACAGCTAATGTCCTACAGACACAGCTGTTGGGAATAGGTAGTGGTTCAGGTAACCTTTCAGGCTAGTCTTACAAATGATTACACATTCCTGCTGAAGGAGGAAAAAGGAGTCAGTTCCTCATGCTTGGCTCTGCCTCACTTTGTTGCCTTTGTCTTTGGTTGTAGTGTAGTTACTTCAAGTTTCTGAGAAGCTCTCTTCCAGGTCTTACATTAAGATAGTGTAAGTTTTCTGGTTGAAACATGGGTCTTCCAAAATAAGGCTAGCATACATAAAAATAATAAATTCTCAAGATGCTCTTGAAACAAAGACAGAAGTCATACAGGATAAAAATGTTCAGAAGATCAATACTTAGTTGTGTCCTAACTTTAAGAGAAAACAAAGCTACTTGTTTTCTGTATGGTGACTTTACTCCATTTTTCCCTTAAATTTTAAACTGTTGCAGTTGGAATGGCTGAAATTTCACAATTCTCTGTGGTTTCCTTCATTTCTTCCTTTATTATAACAACAATCCAAAATCCAACAGGAGAGTGAAATGATCTGTTTGCCCAAGCTTCTGCCCACCTCTAAGGACAGGAAGAGGCACAGTAGCTGGGGGTGTGGGAAGAAAAGCTTGCTATGCTTTACTCTGGCAAAAAGTAGCCGGAGGATTTTATGACAGTGGAATAAATTACATTTGTCTAGGATTCCTAGGGCAAAAGTTGATTTCTGCTGTAACTAATCAGAATTGGGACACGATAACGTATCTCTAGGCTTGATTCTTCCAAACATGGACAACCCGCAAAGGCCTGTTCCAGAAGAAATTTGGTTTTGTTTTCAAAATTTAAGAGCTTTCCAATTCAGTGATATGGTGTTTTGTGTATTTTGATTTTCTCTTCTTGTCACATATCTTCAAAGCTGAGCCGCAGCTCAGAATGTTTATACAAATAAAACCCGTAATACAAGGGGTTGGACAAGCATGTCTGGCAAAGCTCTGGTGGAATAAATAATTTATTGCTGCTCCAGTTTTTCTGTATACGTGTGTCTAACAACAAAAGCTGATGTAGTAAAAGAAACAAGCACGCTGCCACTAAGGAAACAAGCACACAGGATTTGCTTTTTCCATCTTAAAAGTGGAAGACTGCAATACTGAAAATAATAAAGGGCAATATCAAAGCACAGATACTTAAAAAGTTGGTGTAATAATGAATTGAGTTGTACTTTTGTAATTGTCTTTAGGAGGCAAAAGTTGGACCCAAATGAAAAATGTGTTGGTGTAAAAAGTGGAGTGGGAAAACTAGTTTGTTTTTCCTCAGTTTTGTTGGCTCTACAGGACTGAGAATAAACTTCCTGTGTTATGAATGTGCGCAAGAAGCAAAATAGCTCCTGGAACTGGTACTGCGTTCGGTTGAAAGCTTAAACAACTGTTACCTTTCTAAACTGAAGCAGAAAATTACATTAATCTGGGGGGCGGGTGGGGGGAGAACTCCACATATGATATGGCTCTGAGTTGGATTTTCTCTGCACTTTTTTTTTTTTTTTTTTTCTTCCTGGAGATGTCAAAAGCTTTCCAAAACCGTAAGTGTTGATTTTTGTTGGAATTTAGTAAGTCAGTCAGTCTCATGAGTCTTCCCTGGGAACAAAGCTTTGGCATTTCAATGGTGATTCTGTCTGGCCCCCCCCCCCCCCCTTTTTTTTTATAATTGTTATAATTATTATTATTAATTTTGGAAAAAACTTCCAAGGGTTTCAGATGTTCATTCTAGAGAAAGCTTGAACTGGAAACACTTTCACAATTGCATTTTTGTTTCCAGCCACCCCTCAATGCTGTCACTTCTGTCTTCTGGATACATTTGATCTTTCATGAAAATCTGTAAGAAATGAAAGCATTTATATAATGGCATGCTGATTCTTTGCCTTACATCTGTTCCATGCTGAATAGAGTTCCTGTAGGGAGCTAGCAGGCACTTCTACAAAATATCCAAGGCCTGAGACCAGGAACTATTCAGCTAGAGCTTTGAGTCCTGTAGCATGGTCAGCTATGTTTGGGGTTTTGATTCTGTGAGGATCAGGAGGAGCTTCCTGGAAAAAAAAAGAAGTCATGGATCTCACAGTTGGGCAGTCTAGTAATACAGTTAGAAATTCAGAAGTGAAGGCCATCATCTTCTGTTAGCTGTTCCCTTAAATTTGCCTATGCCAACCTGCTTTTGAAGTTAAAGATATTTCATGGTCAGTGCAGATGTTGATATCATTTTCTTCTTTATTTTCCTTTCTGCTTTGGAGGGAGGTAGACATCTCATGCTGTTGGGAGAAACGTGTTAGCTCCCAATTCCATTAGAAGGTCAGGTGTTCTTACGCTGCTTTATTTTGATGTGATGGATCAGTCACAAAGATGACAAGTTACTGGCTGTAAGTGTAAATGTACAAAGAGCAGACAGTTCCTTTATCTGTACTCAAATACATTTGGCTTCTATTGTTTTGAAAACCAGTAAGTTAGATTCACTGTATCATCAGTCTAAAATTACATGACATGAAAACTAGGCAGCTATTCTTACAAGACTGTGTAATATAAACATCACTGATATAACCATGACTGCTTTCTGCATGTTTTGGGGGGAGAGAGGGGAGTGTGTGTGTGTGTGTGTGCATGCACGTGGATGGCAGAGGTTGAAAGTTGATCAACCAGACCACAACTGAAGTTTGAAAAATGTCTTTAATGTAGACGGTCAAAGTAGGCTATTACTTTGAAGTACATGTGTATAGAGCAGCTCATGCAGGTATTAACTGGCAATGGATTTAAAAAATAAATTCATAAGAATTAGAAACATTTTCAGGATTAAACCTGTTACCCTGAGGTTTCGCTAAGTACGCCATTTCCTACAAGCTGAAGTGTGACACCGTATTTGGCCAGGAATATTCTCTTAAAGGATCAAGCACGTAGCACAGTTGCAGACACTGGTGTAATTTCAGGACAATATTTTTCCTGTTATATAAGATCAAATATGTAACTGCTGGATTAATAAGAAGCTTTTTGGAGAAGAATAGTTGTTTTCTTTTTTTAAAAAAAAAAGAAAAAACCTCCATAAAAATCACAAATTGACTAGGCAGCATATCATTTTGAGGCAAATTTTAACCTTGTATTGTCAAAATGTTAGGGATTCAGAGACTTTTTCAGAAAGCTACAATCATCAGTTCTGATCAGATTTTTTTTTTTTCCTGAGGAGATGCTTTGCAAGCATTGTTCTTTAACTTGCTCCAGTACAGCCAAATCCAAGTTTGTATAGCAGATGCACTGCTGGAACTAGGCACAAACTCTGAAGTTGTGTGTAATTTTTCACATTGTGAAGCAAACATATGGCAGAGCATGGTCACTCTTTGCTTTTCTCATATGACTGAACCAGTGCTAAGCAGCATTTCCCTTCCCTCTATTTTTTGATGAAGAGCAATGCAGACTTTGTTTTTTATATGGCTCACAACAAGCTAAACGGTGACACAAAGTACAAATTTCTTCTGGAAAGCAGATCATAAGCAACATGCATTGCTTAGATGTCATAGTTGCTGGCTGCAGATAATCTCATGTTTTTCCTATACCTATAATTTACTACTGTAGTTTGTGGAATTTGCTGACATCCATCTACATAATATATAATCCTGAGTTCTTCCCTAATAGCTCTGTCATCTGCACACCCCTGTGCCAAGGGGGGGTACTTAGTTCTAGGATTTCAGTTCAAAATGTTGAGCAAATAACTTTATTCAGACAAACTTCTGTTTGAAGTGCCCTGTTCTTAAAAAATTGTGTACAACAGCTGTAGCTTAGCCCACATGTACATTTTTTCCGACAGGATGCGAAGCTGCTAGTAGTTCGGCTTTGGTGCATTTTCAGCTAGGAGATGTAATTCAGAAGCGGAGCACTTGGCTTCTTTTGAGTACTGAAGTTTTTATGGTATTTTTGTGAGCATTAGTTAAAACTTCAAGATGCTGAGGTTGCAATATATATGTCGGTGTTCTCTTTCAGTTTCCTAAGGGACTTTTCTTTTTCACACCTTGACTTTTAATTTAGTGCATTTTTTCCTGTTTGCTAATAAACAGCTGCTATATTTCAAACCAAAGTTAATTTCCTCTCAGCGGGGAACAAAAAGATAGGAGCAAAAATTTGGCAACGTACGATTCAATTGTAAAATATAAAGATGGCAAAGTCTGTTAGGGGCAGAAATTGCACAAGAGTAAAAACTTCTCTCAGTCTGAGAAGGTATGGATTGTTATCCTACTAAAGTAATTGTTTTCTTGAGGTTTATGCATGAGCCAAGAGCAGCTTGATCAGGCATTTATGTTCTGGCAACGCTGTCTTGAGACCCTTAAAAGGTGAAGCGTTTGAAGGACCCTGAAGGACTCTGATCCCCTGGTTAGTGCTAGGATCTAGCAGCTGAGAAACATGGACACAGGGGCCAGCACCTCTTTCCTTGTTTGTGCTGGCCTCTAGACAAGCCAGGAGCATTGTCTGTCTTCGTATGAAACGTAATTTTGTGGAAAAAAAAATCCACCAAGGGAAGAACATCTCACCTTTCTTTTGATCCTACGTGCCCAGAGCCCACACCAGTTTTTAGGAAAATCACAAAGTTTTATCTTGCAGTCTTAATAAATGAATATTTGTCTTTTTGGGAAAGAGTTTTGTTTTGTGGCTGAGGACGGAATAAACTCATGGTGTGTACAAAAAGCAGAGTTCTTATTTGGAAAGCACCCTAACTCTGGAGTTTTCAGTTCAGAAAAGTTTACTTCAGTGTTTCCATGGAAGTCATCCAAGACTTTCACACTAACAGCGTCAGGCTTACTGAAACTAGAGATGGTGACGCTCTCTGAAACTCTTCCTCTCGCTGGGCACAACCCTGCAAGATGCTCAGCAACACTTGAAAGAATCTGGGCCGCTACTGACCTTGTTCAGAGTCAGGGATGCACACAGTATGTTACAGGGCAGGATCCAGTCACCAACGTTGTGAATTCAGCTCATCTTGCTGTACTAAAATGCATGCTAATGAAGCCTCAACAAAGAGGGGTGTGAATTGCTCTTCTGAAAGGAGTTTTATCTGTTCTTCTTAGCAAACTCATCTGTCTGCTTTGTTAATTATTGCTACTGTCAAAATAAATCTTTAGGATCCTTTTCTATCAATAATCACTGATGTTTAAAAATACACAGCTTTTAACTTGTGGCCTACTGTAGGCAGGTAAATATTCGTAATATATTCTGCGGTTGTCAGCAGTGGCATCTTTATAGGTCATCTGAAATGAGAAGGTGTTATGCTGCATGCAGATTTCTGACCACCCTGTTAGGGAAAAAACAAAAATGTTTTAGGAAGGGTAGCCTGCAGCCTTGACATAGGAGCTGAAAACTAGGAAGCCTGAATTTAGCTCCCACTCCTACAGCGATTCCAGCTTGGCATTTTGAACCTGAAGAGTGCTGAAATTGTATGTTGCTTGTTGCTAATGAACATGTGTCTCAAGCTTGTTAGTGCTGATCGGAAAAGCTCCAGGCCAGTAATAATACATCTAGTTTTTTTTTTAGTAGACTCCTTATGTGTTTGCACAGCACGTGTACTTTGGAAATGTAACAGCAACATGGTATCGTTTCACATTATATGCAGCAGCATCAGAAATTTAATCAAAACAGCAAAATGTCAATAGAACAAGTTTTAAGGTATTCATGCATTTCAAGCATGAAGAATTTTCAACAGCAGTAGTCTCTCTCACAAAGATTTATTCTTCCTGTAGACTTTTTCATGGCTCATAAAGAGTGATGGATGAACTTAATTTTTAGTTTAATCTCTTCCTTTTCACCTCAGTAATTTCTTTGATACTAGCAAAAAAATTAGTAAGAATATGGAACTACTCACCAGTCATTAGTAATTGCATATGTTACAGAAGTGCCTAGATGACAATAGGCTACTTGACTGTTCGGTGAGTGGGAAGAAAGCCTTCCTTTCAAGGTATCTATATATACACTATTTTTTTTAAGCAGCATTTTAATATTTACTGCATACAGTGTCTTACTGTAACTTCCTGATTTTTCAAAAATACCTTTTTCAAGGATACTTCTAAACTTTTTTTCCAGTTTTTAAAATTGGTTTACTGCTCCAGTATCTTGCTAAAACATATTTATATTTCTTCTCTGACTTCAATGAGTTTGTGTGCGCAAGGACAGCAGAACACGGCCTTACTGTATTGAGTGATACCTGATTCCACGCTCCATAGGCTGGATGCCACTTGGTACCACTGGGTTTCTAGACAATTCCTTCCTCCAAGAACACAAAGGGAATTTTAAAGGCTCCATGCTACTTGTTTGTGATTAAAATATGCTTCAGAAATAATTGCATGGATCTACAGATAAAGAATAAAAACCAAACAAAACACTAATAAAGAAATGAAACACCCCAGAGAACTAAATAAGGTGTGGAGATTTTTGTTTGTTTGTTTGTTTTGAGTATGTTCAAAAATTGCATGTTATTCCACCTTTGAGCTCACTTGACACGTTGCTCTTTCATTATGTTCCTATACTCAAGCTTTTGGAGTCATAAAAGACTTTGTATTCTCACTCAAGTCATGTTTTTATGTAGCCCAGCAGACAAAGCTGGGCATAAGCTCAGGGCTGTGCTCAGTGTCCTATTCAGCATTTTCCATCCTGCCTCGATGGCTGCCTAGTATCGGCTCAAGAACTAAAATCAGCAATCGTGCTTCTTTAATGCATTTAAAAATGTTTTTGACATCAAGGCTTGCATGACAGCATTTCACTGTATTTAGAATTTCCCAGTTCTTCTTAAAGAAATCAGCAACTTTAATTAGCTTTCTTATCAAAATAGCAAAAAACAGTGTTGAAAAAGAGAGGACAGATAAATACAGATGAGAATCTTTATTCTTTTGAAGAGCTACATTGCATAACTGCCCCTTAAAAAGGCAACTTGAATAAAAACGAAGCAGGAAACTACTTTCAGGCCAAGACAGGGAAGTTGCAGACTCTGCTTTAATTCTAGAACAGGTACGCTGCTTCCTGCAGACTCTGCCTGAGGAGAGTCTGGTCAAGGCACCTTCTGGAGCTTGCCAAAAATTGAGTACTTCTTTCCTATGGCCTGTGAACTGACGTGTCATTACAGTTGACACTATTCCCTAGCTTATGCCCCTAAATTCTTATTTTTAGGATGGTTTCTGATAATGTGTTGTTTTTGTTTTTTTAAAAATAATAATTAAAAAAAAAACAACTTGATGTTTGGAAAGGGAAAACATGTACATCTGGAATTGTTTCATTTGGACTGGGAGATGTTACCATATGATTTCTCTGAGCAGGAGTATCCACTCGTTGGAAAAGATTCCTGCTGCATAACATGCAGGAGTATTTTTTTTCTAAATAAGGCTAAAAGTCTCAAGTTCAAAATATTTCTTAAAAGAATATTTTCTTCTGTCTTGTCCTTGTGTTTTTGATGTGTTTTTATTAATTTCTTCTTCAATGCATTTCCATGAAGGGAGAATCTGCCATGTGTGCTAAAGCCTTGGTCAAAAGGCTCCATTAAAAATTGCAAGCAGTTTGCTTTTCTCTCTGTGTTCTTGTTCTAGCTCCTCTCCTAGCTTAGGTTGCTGGAACCTTGCTACTAAAACACATACAGATAAATTATATTTGTCTGGGATCCACTGCACAGCTGGCACGTGGGTTGTCTGTGCATGCTTGAGTAACACACTCCTTTCTCTTTGTGATGTTGAGATGCCTGAGTCAAGGCTGAATTGGGCTCCAGTCTGTGAATCTCAAAACACCAGCTGCTTAAGCAAGAGTTTTCTTCTTCTGTCCACACAAAGAAGGCAGGTATCCTTGCAAATGGGCAAGTAATGAGTAAATGACAAGACTGAGTTGATTCAGTTTGCCTATAATCCCCCCAGAAAAAAACTCACAAAGAAACGCAGCTGAAGTCTTCTCTAATCTTTCTACTAATTTCATAGGTGCCTGAACTGTGGCAAGAAGTAATTACATAATATGCATAATATTATGAAATGTGCTAGATTATTAACCAGTTCAAAATACTGAAAGAATATATGGTCTTACACGATTATAGCAGATGCCAAACGCTCTGTCTCACTGGATGACTTACTGGGAAGAATGACAGTGAATTATGTTCCGCAGAGCTTCAGTTAAATTACATGGATATCAGCAGGTGTTTTTTGTGTAATCTGAAACAATTGGAATTTCTAGTCCTGCTTTAAAGGCTTGTAAGGAATTTGACAGTTAAAATAAAACTCTTGGTAGTAAGCCAAGTTTTGGGGTCCATATCTGAACTCAAACTATTATTTACCCTTTTCCAAGGCCAAGGTACTTCTATGCATTGAGCTTCTGTGCAAAAAGTAGATAAAAATTATGCTACCTCATCTTGGGCCCTGAGGGGTACACAAGGAGCTATAGACAGAACTTAACAATCATGGCAATATGAAAATAAAAAATAATAACAATCAAAAGAAAATACTCAAGAATTTAATTCTCACTTCCACCCTCTGTTCTTTTGGTGTCCTGCTTCCATTTTTTCCTCAGTTGTTCTAAACCATACAAGCAGGAGAGTGTCAGTTTGCACAGATGTGTAGAGTCTTCTCCAGTCTGTCATCAAGGAAAACGTTGGGTGACGTTTCTCTCACTGTGTTACGTAATGCGTTCTGCTGAAACCAGATGACTAAATTGCAGCGCGGTGCCTCGAACTGTCAGAACACACACTGACTCTAGCAGTATCCGATTTGCCTCAGAGTGCACTTCAGAAGTCTCTCCAATTATGTATCATTCAGGAATCAGCTGTTTGGCTTGTTTGGAGCCCTTATTTAGCTGAGTCACATTATAAGCTTCAAAAAATGTATATGCCTAGATGTGACTATGAACAGCTGCAGATTCTGAAAATACAAATTACTCTATTTTCTAATTATTATAATTATTATTATTCTAACTATTGAACTACTTAACTGTTGAACTGTTGTGTTATTCTAACTACTAAATTCTACCTATTGGTTTATTCAAACTATTCTAAATAAAGCTCTTTGATTTTATTTAAATAACTAGAATACATTAAATTGGAGGTCTTTCCTAGGTACAATGCAATCGTATTTCCATTAATGTTTTATATCCCTTTTAGTTATAATTAATAAATTGGAGAAGTGCCTTGAAACTAAGATGAAATTCTGAAAGATTGCAGCAAAATGCCATACTTAAGAAACCAAATAGATGAAGGTAATTGGCTAAACAGCAATTTAGAGATTACACTGGACTCCAACGAGAATGGATTGTCGTAGATAACTCAAAAATACAAGCTCAGGACATGATATAATTGCATTCTAAAATAGCATTCTGGTATATACAATCACAGAAGTCCTAGGAGGGAAGCGTTTTCTTCTCTTATCCTCCATACTCATGAGGCCTCATCTGCACTACCGTTCCTGCTTCTGAACACCTTCCTATGAGAAAGGTGTACAAATATAAATTGAGTTTAGAGAAGTCTAGTAGCAATTATGAGAACTTCAGGAGACATGACCTTTCAAGAAAGGTTGAAAGAAAGTAACTTATTTGGTATGAAAAACAACAAAGGCATGGAGACAACTCCTTTTTACGTCAAGCAAAGGCAGGCTGAAGAAAAAAGTATCTAAATAAGTTGTTAGGAAAAAATTCTAAGGATACTTGGGGATTGGGGGATGACAACATACAGTGGAACCATCTTCCTGGATTGTTGTTGTTGTTAGAGTAAGTTATACAAATGATGGGTTGAGATGGTCTAAATATAAAAGTCTTACAGCAAGGAAAACTGGACAGAGGTGGGTGTAAACCAGATGTTACGGGACGCTGAAGTATGCATGCTGGATCCCTTGTCCCATTTCAGATTGTGTCAATAGAGCCTCTTTGCATGTAAGAGGATGTGGCATGACACAAGCCTGCCACCTGAGCTTGGAAGGAGCTGGGAAGAGGGTGGAGGATTATGGTAGGTGTCTTTGCATATGATAGGAGTCTTGGCATATGTGAGGTGAGAGCAGGAGGTGGGTTGTGTTACTTCTTTTTCATCCTTACTCTGTTAAGGATGAATTTCTATCTGAGTATTGCCCGAAGCCAACTTTTTGTGCCCTGTAACATGGTATATATAGAAATTAGAATAATCTGCCTGAACCTCACTGAAGTGCAAGCGTTGTTGCTCCACCCATTTGTTCTGTACTCTGCCAGGCAAGGTGGTTGTACACATCTTCTGGTACCAGCTTTGTGTTTTTTGATTTACCCTGCAATATCTGTCCTGTCAAAGAAGGTAGCAGGAACATTTACCCTATCAATTTATCTTTCCATGATTGTCTATAGGTATTTTAATGAGAAAAATACTCGTCGTAACACACAATGAAAATGATCACGAGATAACTCAGCTGACTTTCAGATCTGAATCTAAACATCCTTGAAATACTACCACTTCATCTTTAGATGATTTTCCATCCTCTCATAGAACTTAATAAAAAATAAGGAGACAGTCTAATACTCATTCACTAAAGTCTTCTAAAATGTTATTTTTTTCATAATACTTCATTTTGTTAATCTTATGGTCCAATATGATGTAAAAAAGGATAACACTTGTTTGTCATTGAACACTGTGGTCAACGAGGAGCTTGCAATTCCCAGAGTAGATACACTGCAGAAGGAGAAAACTTCCATTATTTGCAAAAAATCTTACTTTGCTCAAGAGATACTGCTTATTTTGTCAGATGTGTGAATCAAAGAGCCAGCATAAGCTTTTTGAATGTGTGTGGATCTAAGAGCTTTATCATCATCAGGGGTTCATGCAGCATGCAGACTGGACAGAAGTATTTCTCTCAGTGCCCTCTGCTGTAGTATTTTGTCTTAGCCCTATACTGGCTGCTAGTAGCATGTTTGTTATTTTTTTTCCTTCCTTCTCGTTGCTGTTCCATTTTATTTCAAGTTGAACTTCTGGTCAGGTAATGAGCTGGAATTAGCTTTTGATCCTTACCTCTTAAAACACATTGATAATGTTCTGAAGAATGCAAATGCATGAACTCTGTAATTAGCAATAAGACTCCAAAACTTGAAAAGGCAAGGGAAAGTCTCATTCAGCAAACTGATTATTGTACCTGAGAAAGGGAAATGGAACGAATTAAAACTAAATCAGTGGTATCTTAGGAAGCAGGACATTTTCCAAGGCCTTAGTGTTTGATAATTACACTGATGCTATGATGTTGCTATTAGAAGGAGTCACTTGGAAAGCTGATAAAAGAGAACTAATAGAGGGTAAAGTAGCAAAAACCCTTTGGTAATAGCTTTATATGGATTTATGTAATAAATCTCACTTCAGATGAAGTAACTTTTAGAGCTCATAGTTTTCAACTACACCAGTAGATAAAGATTTTTCTTCCAGCTTTGTTAAAACCATGTGTCTGCCAAATTAGCAATTACAATGCTGTTTAGCTGATGATATCACGTGCTTAGGTCAGAGGTTGGACTCTGTGATCTTGGAAGTCTCTTCCAACCTAGACTCTTCTGTGATTCTGTGAGTGACATTCTTTTTATGAGGTCTTGTGGATAAGGCATGTATTTTAATAAAATACAACATTATAATCACCGGCTGTCACCGGTGATTGGCCCTTTTTGTTTGTCTCAATTCATCCTATGTACTTGGTGCTGAAGTAGATAGCCAGAGGAAGTAAAAGCAGATTATATTAGCGTATGTATCTTCGGTTAATTCTAAACTGAAGAAAAAATGCCCTTTACTTGTAAATGAGGTGGCATACAGAAAGAGCTACATGGGTTGGTAACGTTACCGATGGTCCTAACGCAATAAAGGGGAAAAAATCCATTGCTCCATCTATGCTGTTCATGAAGGCACATAGCAATTAGAACATTTTAAATTAAGTGGGCTAGATAGCATTCACAAAATGCCATGCAGTGACAGAACTGTATACCTGGTAACCGTTACTTGATGGACAACAGCTAATGTTGGGGTATGTTATCTCAAATATTCTTTGCGTTCAGCTGGTGTATTTGAAAAAATGTTAGGCAATCTGACAAATGAACACCTAATTTAGTATCATTACATGAACAGTCCTGACTTTGTGGTGTGAAAATAATTATTTTGTATTTTAATAGGTGTTCAAATATAAATTGAAAAAAGTCATTATTCAAGTTAGTACCTAAGTGGTAGATAACTTTCTTCCATATGTTCCAGATGCAACCACACTGACTCTTTTGTCAAGTTATTCTTGAGCTGGTATTACTGTGTTTTGGTGGGCAAATGAAAGTTTGAAACTATAGGCAACAGTAGTGAAGAAAAGATACTTCTGCTTACAGGCACTTTAAACTTACTAATTTTCTCTTTATTATGTTGACTTCTGATCTGCATGTGATCAGAACAGCACTGATACATATGATGGTATGTCTGGTATATAGGTGCTAACTACAGGTGTTCTTAAGGTACACATCTTAATGTATTTTGATCTAAGCAGTCTTTTTTTTTATTTTACCAATAACGTGTAGAAAGGTAGACTTCAAGTAAGTGCAAAATAAAACAGCAAGCAAGAAATGGACTATGTAGTTTTGGATTATTTAATTCAAGCTCTAAGTTTTACTGATTCATGGATGTCACTGTAGATTGATGGCCTAAAAAAGATGATGACAAGGTCCAGAAATCTGATGTTCGATCGAAGTTTTGTTATCTTAAGGGGATTAGCTGTGACTTCTGATTTGAACTAACAATAAACTATATGAAATATACAGAAATTCTGCCTATACTTCTGGATTATCTTATGAAGTGCTTCTGGTACAAAAGATACCTGAACTGGATAACGTACATTGTCAACACTGCATACATGAGATGTGCACATACATGTGTACAAATATGCATATATATATATATATATATATAAATACAGAATTTGTGCAGAATTTGATACACACTACTCTGATAATGTGATAGCGTCTGTTAGTAATGATAAAGATAACTATGGTAGTGTTGTGTCTGTCTCTAAGACAGTGCTTAATTTTGAAATACTTCTGTACGGGAAGCTACTTCTTATTTATTGGACTGTGTTCTACCTTCCATAATATGGTTCCCACGTCTTTCCAAAATGCTGAAATACCTTTCTTATTAATAAAATCAGGAAAGAAGTTTGTGTCATATCACTAAATCCCATGATAGCAGATGCAATCATTTGTTAGTTAATGATTTCCTATGGATTTCTGAGGGTTACAGTTTTTTTAAAAAAAGACTGTTCCTAATCTAATTTCTGTCTGTCATCCTTTATGATTTGTGTTGACAGTTCCTTTTAAAGAATAAAACAGATTCTTTTTGAAATCTGTTCTTTATACTGAATTCCTCTGCCAGAGGCCCGCCCCTCTCCCACGGAGGTAGTTGTTGACATTTACCAAAGCACAACGATGTTTAATTTAATATTTTTGTGCTTGAATGTCGCATTCCCAAGACAATGGTTTGTCATTTCTCTCTCCTGATTTAGTTAATGACAGCAAACTTCATTTGGGCTTAATTAGTGTTATGGGTTTTTTTTAGTGCCTGAATCTTAGACTTTTATTAGTGAAGGGTTACTCTGTGAGCACGCCTACTCTCACTAATTTCACCATGTATATGCATATGCACACACGTTTGTATAGATGTATGTTCACATCTGTTTGCATGTCAGTATGTGTATAAAAACACGTTGAGGCTCAAAGCTTGTACTTTTTTATGTATAGCTCAAGAAGCTATTGGAAATAAGGCCAGGTCTTAATAAAGAAGAAAATGATTTTCTAAGTTCTTCCCCTTTTGAATTTATTTTTAATGAGATGTTGATTGAAGTGAAAGGCCAACATTAGCTACTAAAATCTGTAGCTGTTCAGTAGTTCCCACGGGGGGAACAGTCTCCGCTCAAGAAAGCAAGTGCAGGAGATACGTAGCCTTGCAATGTTGCTATGGGAAGGCTTTTCAAAACAAGGTTGGCCATGTTACAGCATCCTCCATTTGTCCAGGCATGTTTTTGTCAAGTGTCACCTTGTGTGTGTTAAAACCCTGCAGAAAAGGGAGTAGGTGAGCTTCTCTGAGAAAACCAGGTGTGGGACAGGTCTGGCCAGTGTTGGAGAACTGCTAATAACGGAAGAGGATATGGATATGGCAGGATTAGAATAGAATGTATAGAAAATAGAGAATGTATAGTATGCATCTCCCCTCTTTTGCAAAGGGATTGGGATTATATGTAATTTTCACTTCCTTCTGTGGGTGATCCCAGCTCTGGAGTGGTGGAGTTCAGAGCTGGAGAATGACGTTCTCAAACAGGGAGTTTAGTTCAGGATGGATTGCAGCGTGCTTGACAGGTTTAGTTTGCAAAGTTCAAATAGAAAGGGAAGGGAATGGGCGCTTATGGAAGAAGAATGGAAAGCAGAAGAAAAAAAAACACAAACCACTTTTAAAGGTTCTCTGACTTGCAGAAAAGTAGATGAAGATGCCCAGAGACTTCCATCACTTTTTCCTGTTTTTCATTCTCATTTGTTCATCCAGTAGGGAACATGCAGGAATCTTAGGAATGAATCTACAGATTAGCTGAGTAATTTAGTATCAGCTAGTAGGAAAAAAGGGTATGAACAACTAACGGAAATGCAAGAAGATGTACTGAAAAAAGTGTAAGTTGAAAAAAATAATATCGTGTGTTTGGTAGGTGAAACAAGGAAGGAGCTGGCATTAAGCTTCTAAAAACTCAAATATTTCTGTTAGTTCAGTCAATGTTTAATTTTAATATTTGCATACTGTTTAGCAATCAAAACTTGAACCAGTAGTTCAAAAAAAAAAAAAAAAAAAAAAAAGACCACCAGGTAGAAAGTCTTGTCTTTGCATAAGCCAGTGGGGCTACTTTGGATGAAATAGCTGTGTCTGATTGTCTGAAAAAGGAGAAAAAAACAACTGTTTAGTAATGTACGGTTGATTAGATTTTATAATTAAATTATAATTAAAAATGCAATACATCAAGATCCCCCACCCACAGGAAACTTTTAAAGCTTTTTTACTTTGGTTTAAAGGAATTAACTTTTTACCTTGACAGATCAAATTGTTCTGGGTGCTTCTGGGAGGGAAAGATGATTTAAGATTTTTAGAGCGAGCACAGTAGGGAACCACATTCTGACTCAATGAACCACCACAAGTTAATCAGTACTTTTCACTCTGTATTGTTTTCTCTTGCCTTTGCAAATCTCATGCTGTTCTTGAAATGCTAGGGGATTGAAAGAACCAATTGGCTGTCAGTACTTGGGAAAAAAAGATGGTATTTCACAGTGAGAGAAACGTATATATCCTTCATCTAAAACTTTTTATATTCTTCTAAAACTTTAAACTTTTTTTAGCTGTTGGAATCACCAGGAAAGAAAAATGCTCCATGTGGAGACAAATGCCTTTCTGTCCCCAGCAGCGAAAATTAAGAACAAATTTACTCATAAAATGATAAAACAACAACAACAAAAAAATTGCCATGAGCAAAAAGTGCTATTAATTTTGACTAATTTCTAGCACAAAGTTGAAATAAAACATTCTTAGTGCTCAAGAATCACTTAAGACATGAGATTTTTCTACTCTTTTCAAAGGTGTTTGCTTCTAATTCCAAAGCAGATGGCTCAGAAACTGCAATAAGAGCAGTGGCAGCTCTGGATATGTATTCAGGATACATCCAGCTGTTTGGAGGTGCTTAGTGTGAAGTCTGGGCACTTCCTTTTCTCTGTTCCTCTTGCTTTCCACACCAATAAAAAACTTTCCATCAGTGTATTTTACCAGGTTCACATTGACACAAAAGACAGACAATGCTTACAGTATCTTTGTACGTACTTAGAATAAAAAGGGGGGTGCCTGTGTGGGGGGATTTTCAGGGAAAGCTGCTTCTTGTGGCATCTAGACATATTTTGTAAGGTTGGTAAGAGCTGTGAAGTAACTGATCACATATCCCACCTAAATCCTAACGCCAAACTATATTCAAGTAAATTATGATCTAAATTATTATCTGAATCTATTATATCTCGAGAATCTAAAATACGTTAAGGCTGGCAGTGGGGAGAATTAACTTCATATTTTTGCATGAAATATATGGATATATCTGGAAACACAAGTACAAAAACTATACCTCATTAACCATTTTCATGGTATTTTAGTAAGAGCTGCATGCAAAGGCATACAGTAAGACTGGAGCTATGGTGTTATTTTTGGGAGATTGGACAAACAAGGGTAAAATTGTTTTCATGTAATTCAGCATATTTACGTACAGTCCTCAGTTGTGTGCTATTGCCAAAATGATTGACATAGTTTTTCAGCCACAGCCAACCCCACAGCACCGATGTTTGGATGGGCTACAGAGACTGAACAGTCTTTGTTCAGAGAGTGGGTCGTTGTCTCCCCATGGTAAGAGTACAAGCAGCTTAATTCCTGAACCCCAGCTGAGGCAAGAATAAATAAAACAGTCGAACAAATGCTTGATTCCAAACCACGTGCCAAGGGAACTCTCTACTGGTGCTAGAAGGTCTCATGGTTTACACAAGTGAAATCAGGAACACCTGAGTCTTGACTAGTCAAAGATGCAATTGCTGCCTGAAATTCAGGAGGTAGCGATCTCTAAGGCACATGTTTAACATCAAGCAAAATTTTGAAGGGCTTGAATTGTTTAGCACCTCATTCAGAAGAGATGTGGTGAGGTTACATTAACAATCTGTACATTAATGTATGATGTATTTTCCTTGCTCATTTCCCAGCTCAACAGAGACATGTTTCAGCAGACTTTACGTTTAACATCATAAAGGAATAAAGTGGGCTTGGGGAGGGGGTGGAATCTGACATTTTTTTAAATTTTGCTTTTGGTGCCATCACTTTGATTTGGAAATCTACCTGGTAATGCGTACTGAAGACTTCCTCCATTTCTAGCTGTTGCCAGTTGTTGTTTGATACTTGTTTGTGAAAGGAACGTTAACGCACAATATGTAGAAAGATTAGAAAATTTGGTGCCCAAAGTCTGATTTGGATGCAATAGGATCAGGCCATGAATGGTCTCTAAGGTCTCAGACTGGGGTCAGGATCTCAGGCTTCTTGGTGGCAGTGAGGTGCACTCGTCTGTTTTGGCAGTGCAGGGGGAGAGGTCTTGACAAATACGCAACCTGGAGCAGCTGCTGATGGGAATGATGGACCGACCCCACCGCCTGCTTTGCTGCAGATGCACTCCCAGTGATCTGCCTGCGGCTGCATAACCAAATGGAAGAGACATCAGTGCCACAACCCAGCAACAGCTTGGGGCCGGCGCTCAAGTTCACGTTTCTAACGATGCATCTGTCACTGCCATCTCAGAGCTGCTCAGATACTCCTAATGTGGTGGGAAGGATGCGAAGATTTGTGATGGCTGTTGTTGGATAGTATGAAAATACACAATGTTGTGAGTGGGTGGAAACAACACAAGAAAAAGGAAAACAAAAACAAAACCCAACAGAACCTAGGCCATTTATATCCATATACATATATTTTTTTTCTCCTTGAAAATCTGCACCACTTGATGTCATGCCTCTTTCTGTATCTTTCCCTAGACAACAATTTGAACCTCCACAGGCATGTTCTTTGCGTAGCACCATACTGACCGTTGACAGGAAATTCTTTGGGAAAAGAACTTTTTTGAAATGCAGGGATTTTAATCTGCAACTACCTTGTACAGAAGATAATTATTCATTTGTGTGGTTTACGTCAAGGAATACAGGCCACACAGATTTGTTTTCTTCCTGCAGAGCTTGAAGTGCACTGACTTTGTAATGCTGATGAAAACCAGGGACATGCATAGTTCTAGCTGCTATTCAGCAAATCTATTTCACAATTATATAAAAGCAGAAGGCTGCAGAAATTAAAATGTGGGCATCTCAGCTGCAATCAAAATAGGCTCTAGATTTTTTTTTTTTGTCATTAAAATGCCCCAAATACCAGAGATCTTTTTTTCTAGCTAGATACCTGCTTGTTGATATCAAACCACGTATTAATGTTCCTGTTGATTTAAAACAACAGTAAAAACAAACAAACAAACATATTTTTTTGTAGCCTCCTTCACAAGTCAGGTTATTATGGGATATTTGGGTATGCCAGTGAGGGAAAACTGCCAGTGCCTCTACTTCTCCTTGCACTGTGTTTGCAAAGGAGGAGGACAACTTCAACCACTTAAAAAAAAAATCCCAGAAAATGCAGTTAGCTGTTTCCTAGAAACAAAGTGTATTTAGAGTGTATAATCACTTTACTGAGCAGTCAAAACTTTCCTTTAGGAAATGAGGTTTAACTTGGGTTCATTCAGCTCTTTGCATCTAAAATGCACAGTTTGTCAGTATTGTAATTGCAGGCATAGTTTAGCTATTGCCAATTGCTAATCCAGGATGAACATCCCAGAGTCTGCACCTCATCTGAGCTGTAGGGGCCAGAACGCCGACAAGTGGAGGGAAGGTTTGTACATCTTACATTTTTGCTTGTAAATATAAACAAGGTGCATGAAGCCCAGCTTCTCAGTTGGTATTTCACACTTGTAGGCCGTGCTTTTTCTGACATTCATGTCTGTTTCTCTGAAAATAGTACACCCTAGTAGTGTTTCTGTAGATAGAAGCTGTCCCTTCCTATCAGGAGCAAGCTGTTACTGCTTTGTCATTTGTTCGTATGACAAGATGGGCTGGGTTTAGGTAGCTGCGGAGTTGTAAGGAGACAGGTTGCTGCCACAAACAGTTTCCTCCTTTGAGTAGTACAAAACTTGAAATCAAAAGTAAAATGCAATGGAATAACAATTGTATAACTAAGTGGTAGGCAGGTGGGAAGGAAGCTGTTTGCCTTGTCCTTTTTGGACTCGGGTAAAGAGCTTTCTACTGGAGGGAAATTTCTCCTGGGGTGAAACCCCCCAAAAATGTTACTTTTCCCTTCTATTTTCTTGGCTTCCAGGGCTCTTTTGTTTTGTATTGGCAAGACATTTTCCATGCTATTGAAGAGCTGATAGGGAAGAAAGAGACTGGATGCATTACAGTGGGCAAGGCTTTTTTGTTGCATTTATTTGAGGTTTTACATTACCTGAAGCGTGGAATGATACGTAGTGGCAAAGATGCAGGTGCCATCCTGAGCAGGACGCTCACTGAGCGCTGCCTTCCTGCTGCAATTCTTTACGAAGGTGGGCTCCATGTTCTACCTATATATACTAACTATTACTGATTTATTTTTATTCATTCTGTCGAGCCTCCAAAAGATCAGTGAAACATACTATTTTTACTCCCTTGGTTTTATATTTTTTGAATAATACCTATTTTCAAACTGTCATCCTTACCAGAAGAAAATGTATTGAATCAATTTTTTTCTCACAAAAAAGCTTAGATTTCCATTTATAGAATTTAAATAAATGATGCTACAGCTTTTAGGCCTGTACATGTCTGCAAGCTATAATGTCAGGAGAATTGCAAATGCCATAAATGATTTTTGATGCTCTTTCTGCATAAGCTTGTAAATCACAGTACTGCTTAAATACAGTCCTTGAAGTTTTAGTTGGATTAAAGCCAAACTGATTCCTAAGACAACTTGATTTGCAGTCCACTTGAAAACAAGGTCTAGACAGATGACAGCTCGGCAGAGCTTTTTCGGTGCCATTGTAAGGGACAAGGTTTTTATTGATAACTTGGTAGCGGCAGTACGTGTAATGCTCCGTCGTTAGGAAGGGAACCACTCTAAGTAATTGCTCTGCGAAGTCACGCTTCTTATGAGTTGAAATGTAATGTCATGTAAGTATGTGGTCGGGGTGGGGAGGAGGATTGCGTTTTGATTTTAATAGAAACCTTTCCTAGATGAAAGTTTCCTCTTGCCTGTGATGGCTTTCTAGACCTTATTAGGAAGTGATCTGGCAGGAATCAACTTTGCACTGAAATAATCATCCATTATCAAATGTGATTAATAAAAAGTGGGAACGTTCTTGAAGAACTCACAGCTGAATAATGAGAAAAACACAACGCCTTGAGAATTTAATAGCAAAGCATGTTCATTAGCTGCTGTTACAAGCTTTTGAAAAAGTTTGAGGATAAACAACAATGAAAAGTAAAATAAGAAAGATGAAGGAATGGGTAGTCCTTTTTTCTCTAAGCTGCTGGCATATATACCAATATTTCTCGGTCCATATATTCTGCATAAACAATATTAATGAAAACAGTAAATTGATTCCACGCATCTTTCCAAAGATTTTTTTTCAAAGTGAAATCAGTCACATAAATTGAGCTGAGTGAAGAAATAAAGTGCATCTATGTATCTGGTTTTGTCAGTGACATAATCAGGAATGAGCTGAAATGGTATTTCTGCATGGAAAATAATGGTGGTGTTTTTTTTTTTTTGTATTTTGTTAGCACCTAATCTGGTACATACACAGGCATGTGTATGGCACGTAGCTTGCAGACATATTAACCCAGCAAATAAGTTTGAGAAATTTTTCTCAATAAAATGCTATTAGTGGCCAAGTAGAGGCTAGGTGAGTGGAAATAGGAACTGGGAAGGGGAGGGGAAGATGAAACAAGCATAATGGGAGAGTTCCATAACTGACTTCTGCAAATCCTATGACATTTCATATTACCTGAGGATTTTGAAGGATTTTTAAAACCCCAAACCATTTAATTTTTTTGTGTCCATTCAAGATGCATGTATATATCTGTAGACTTTTTTTCCAATGAGTTGTCCTCTGCAGTGTTCCACTTATTTTCCTATTTGTCCTCCTTGCAGCATATCCTGGTTTCATCCTCCCTCTCCTTCTGCTTTTGCTGATCTAAGATGGAAAGCACCTGAACAAAGCTGTGCTGCGCGCCCACAAATCTATGTGCTAACTGCTGAGCTCAGAAAAAACATACTTATTCAAGGTTTTGAATCCAATTTGCTCAAAGCCAAAACCTTTATTTCCAGTTGTTTATCCACATCAAAGGGTGTGTGTGTGTGACCGAGTACGGGGAGTAGTAATGACCTAGCTATTCTAATCTTAAAATGTGCTCTAAACAAGATGGGTGAAATACATGGAAGAACCTGAGTGCTGTGTCAGTGCATGCTGAAAACCAGGATATAAGCACCTCTCTGGTGGTTTCTGTTCTGCGTTGTTTTTTTTTTTTTTTCCTCCCTTCACAAGTGTGAATTTTAATGCCAATTCCTGCTCAGGGTTGATCAGAGCAACAAACGTTGAAATCCCACAGATGAAATGCAAACACCAAGAGATGACAGAGGTGGCAGAAGCTTCACCTGATCCTCTTAAAAGCCTGCTCACCTTGCTTGCAAGTGTTTTTACTCTGAGGGACTGAAGTTGGAGCTCTTCATTATTCTGGACAGACTGAAGCAATCCAGGGCTTTCTGTGAGTGACACTTCTGCTAATCAAGTTTATTACAGTATTTGCCATCAACTTCAAAGCAACACAAATCTCCTGTGTATTGGACAGCTCTTTCTGATGCAAGTCCTTTGCTGTGGATACAGCACAGCCTACCCTGCCCTGTTATTCCTCCTGGGTATCAGACCCAGGGAAGAGCCACTGCCATCCCTTTTTTGCCTTCAGATTTCTGGGGGTAGTGGATCATGCTGCAGGTGGGCCCCATACCACAGGTAGTCCCCTGCTGCGTGGGGTAATTGTGGGTATTTTCTGTTTGTGGTCCATGCATTAAACTCAGATCTATGTAGTTTTTGGCAGAAAGTCGCGTGGACCTTGGTCTTTTTAAATTTTGAGAAGTGTTGAATCTCAGCATAGTCACTGAATTTCATGCAGATTTGTTTCAGCAGTCAGATTCAGTTTCATGTTTCACCATGAAATGTTGGCCAAATTTACAGCAAATGGAAACCGGTATAGTTCTCTAGACAGGAAGCTCATACTGCTTTATTATAGCTTACAATGGGACAGTCTTGTTTATGCAGGATCAACGGACGTAAAACACGCGATGAAAACATTGCTTTAGCTAATAGAATACTAGAGTTTAGCTCAGACGTGGGCATAAATAGAGGATGTCCACTGGGGTCTTTTTCAAGACATTCTACATAAAATAGTCTATGAGTGTGTGTGTGTAAATCTAGAAATATGAGAAAAATACTGTAGCAATAACGTCTGCCTAGAATTGCATTTATCCCAGTGCAGGCAGCTCAATGCAATTAGTACCGGCACTCCAATTTGAGGTCTTACAAGGATGGCTCTTGCTGATTCTCTGCCTTAGTGTTAATTCCGTCCATCAGAGATGAGAATTGATGTAGTTTACTGACTTCTTTCATACTAACTGATGTACAGATGTGAGTGATTTAAAAAGGGAATAATTTGAAACTGGTTTAAATTTAATAAAACCTCATTTAAATAAACCTCATTTATAAAAGGAGAGGGTGATCTCAGAAGTGAACTGGATTTTTAAAGAAGTGATACTACTCTTTGGTCTGTTCTTGAAGTATAAATTGAAATTCTGTTAGCAGCAATATCCTGGATGTGCGAAGGCTTCTCCTGATGGAAAATCTATATTGAGACTTTTAATTAGGAGATGCTTGAAATGAGGCAAGTTGCTTATTTGAAAAACAGGACATGATCATGCTATTAGAAGTGCAGGCTACAGTACTGCCCTTTTTATCCATGTGGACTGTTGATCTGCAAAATGAGTATTTGCCTTCAATCTCTGCAGCATATGGGAGAAGGCAGAACGTAGGCCACTACCCTGTTTGATGCTGCAAAGCAGATGCTTAGCTGTATTTGCCTTTTTCCATTTGAATAACTTATTATTATCAGCTTGAATAAAATAATATGTCTGTTTTTTATTTTATATATCAAAAAGATTTGGATTAAGCCTGTGAACCAGAAATACTGGAGGCAGACAGGACCTTCCTTTTAAAGAGGATCTTCCTCTTTAAAATCTTGTAACTTAAAAGTAATTCTATGTTTAAATCTAGGCATATGGAAAGAAGAATTTGTACTATTTTCTACCGCTTACGCTAATCTACTCATTTTTCGTGTCATAGAGGAAGTTGCGTTAGGGATATTTTATTTCAACCTATTTTTCTGAAGACTTGATAGTGAATGATTTTTTCTGATTTGATCATGTCAATGATCCAGTCAACACATGTTGACCGGATTTGCATCTGGTGATTCAAGAAAAAACTGTTCCCATTTCTCAGTTCCTAAAACTTAATAGCACTTTTGCTTTTTTTTTTTTTTTCTTAAGAATGGTGAATTATTGAAATTTATTAAAATATGTCTGAAAACCAGACTTTTAAAACAAGTTGTTATGCCAAATGGGTGTTAATCCTTGATGTCTCCCTTTGAAGGTGTAGTCTTTGTCCTTCGTAGAGTCTAAGCACTCCTTAGTTTCTTTAGTCAGTATAAATGAAAACATAAAATTCCATGTAGATTTTTTTGCAGGCTTCATTTTAAAATTGTTTTAATTCAACCAATTAAATAAAAAGGTAAAGATAGATTCATTCTGGTACTTAATGTCACTAAATTTACTTTAATTAGAAGCAGAACTTTTGTTGGTATACTTTTATGCTAGGTTTTCATTTGCATCATGGCAAAAGAGTGATTTGTAAATGGAGAAAAATTGGACGTATCTGTGAAAACTTGGCACGTAACCTCCCTTTTACAGGCAGCTTATAAAAATCAATTTCACAGAGGGGGGTGGTAGTTCAGATATCAGATCTGCAGGGCAGAGAATGAAACTGCCTTAACATCTTTGCTAGCAGATCAGATATGTAGATCCACTAACCTACCAGCTACTGGAGAACTCTGCACAGAAGGCAACTCATCGGCACTCCAAAATCAGCTGCTTGCCTTTTTCAGGGATGCATAGTAACTTGGAAAACATGGGCCATAGGAGATTTGGTGTTTCTATGCCAAATGAGAATTCGTCTAATCTTGTGAGGGGTGAATAAATTTGCTTTAAGCTGATTTACACTGGCAATATGCTCAAAACAGATGGAGTACATCAGTGCCTTGATATAAAGTCTCTTAATGAGCACTGCCAACCAAAGAACCCTGACACACAATGCTGCAGACACTAGTCACACGGAACAGCACAGTAAGTGGATCACATCTGTATAGCAAGGCAGACTTTTATCTCCATTATTCTCTTTCCAGCTGTTACAAAAACTGGACATAAGGTTCATTTTTCCCATACGGTTTATTGCAGAAACAGTGGTTCTGCAGTGGTGGTTTCATACAGTTTAGCTAGATTAGAGGGACCTAAAACAGCTGTCACTTGGAGTTGTGCTAGATTATGCAGATCGAGCTGTCGGTGGTGAGATGAGATCAGTTGCAGAGCTGCCACTTTCTGATCTTAACATGGTTACTCCAGTGCCTATGTATACCCTACAAAGTAATCTAAATAGACATTCATATTCCATTATGTATACAGGCAAGTAATCATTTATATTTTGTTTAATTTCAGAAATAAACAGCTTTATTTCCTATGCTAAGACAAGGGCGTACTGGCCAATATGATTTTAAGTAGCTTTTGTATCAAGATGTAGGTAAAAATAATTATTAAAAGTGCTAGCTAGCTTATACAATATGATTAATCCTGACATTAGCATAGCGTTAAGTATATTTTAAAAAGAGAAGAGCAAATTTAGTGTTTTAATACCCTTCAGCAGATGCATTGTAGTTGGGATAGCATTCTTGTTCAGCTATTTCAGCTTAAACTGTTCCTGTGCAGTCTTTTTATTCTCCACACCGGTATTGCAAATCAAATTAACATTTGTGATGTTGGTCATTAGCTACAACATATTAGAGTACAAATGTGGGAGGGAAGGAATTAGAGGACAATATTGGTTTTAGATGCTTTTGCTATGCTATTCTTGCACAGCCTGTTCCATTAGACCACTCAGTTTTCTAGTTCTTCTTGCACCCTTGCAGTTTTTAGAGGTGTGTGTGTGTCCTTGCAATATAAGAAGTTGCATCCTTTTAGAATCTCATGGAATTCAGAAGTTTAAACTTAGAAGTTGTTAGAGTGAATTCATTTTATGATAAGTAAAACAATTGCAGCATTGATATTGCAACCCCCTCCCTGAAGGAGATTAGTGTAAGATGTTGAGGACGTTGCATTTTTCTCTAATACAATACTCTGTTGTTCACATGTAGAAGAGATGCTCATTAATGGCAAGTGGTATATTTGTTTTCCCACCAAGGCTGACACACAGTTTCAAAGGTCAAGCACTGTCTGATGCTGCATTTACAGGCTTAAACTTCTCTTTTCCCACAGTGGATGAATTTGTATGAGAACTACTGCAGCTGCTTTTCCGATGCTGGAATGTGTCTCTAGCAGTTCTGCTGCTGCTTTGCTTCACTCAGAGCTGAATGCAGCACAAGTTACAAGCTAATTAGACTGTCCTATTAAATAATGCAGTGCTTTCTGGGGGAGTGAGGCAGACCTGGATAAGCATAAGCAAATGCCTCAGGTTATGAAGTTGATTTTTTTTCTTTTTTCAAAGAGCTGAATTGAGTGTTTCGATCCTCACTCAGACTAACAGGTGAGAATGCAGCATAAGAGCAAGCTGGGGGGTTGTGTATTAATTTTTTTTTTTTTTTCATCTTACACAATTGATATTTCCATAATCCATACTTTTTCTAACCCATGCCTCAAATCAGGAAGTTGGAGAAAAAAAAAAAAAAGAGCATCACTTGGGAGGTGCTTACTTAAACCAAGAACTGAACTTTCTGCTGTCTTTCGGAGTCACTGCCTCCGCTGCGTGCAGGCGGTTGCTGAAAGGAGATTTCTGTCCCTTCCCCTTCTCCCCTCATTAAGCAGCAGGCACCGGTTCTGGGCAAGCACTTTGTACGTCAGTCACATAAGGCCTTTTCCCTTAGCTGTGGCAGGCAGGCGAGATAATGTCCTCTTGTATTCAGGCAAGACCAAACTTGGTGAAGCATAAAATCAGTTATTTCCAACCAGCTTACTTTTGATTGAAGGAACAGCTTCTAGTCTCACAGCAAGAGGACTAACTTGTCACTTACTGAAGCAATTTACCTGTTCCAAAAGGAACAGCAATTGTTTCAAAGAATGAAGGCAGCCACTGTTAAAACCAGAAGCTACCCAAACTGTATAGGATTATTCTAATATTGCTTAGGAACAGATCACCCTTCTTATTTGTTTTGAAGCTATCATTGCTTAAGATCTTTAAGAAAGCATTAATTAACAACATAGAAGGGAAAATGAGGTATTTAAGTAAAAAATTGTGTTTAATCATTTATTATAAGTGTATTCCAGAATTAATTTAGGGTAAGATTTTGACCAGTGAATGTCATGCTACTGTGTTCCTTTTTGTTTTTGAACAGTTCTCCAGTCAGGAGGGTAAAATTATAGTGCTTTTAAGAAAATTAATTATTTTTAGTTTATTTTTACTGCACATCGTTTCAAAGAAATGGTGTGTCACTGACCCCCTTCCATATTATTGTTCCATGTGTTAGCTCAAGTGCAATAATTGCTTTTTCTTGCAGGCTGAGTGAGGCATTGACCTGTGAAGTATGAGTTAAAGTTCAAATTACGCAGCCTTTGTTCTTTGCTTTAGACTACCTGCTCTGAATATATAACGCGACCAGTAACGTATCTAATAAGATGCCTTAAAAATATATTTTGCAATTCTCCAGGTGGATTCTGGGCAGGATACAAGTATGGAATGTTTACCTTTAAATAAATACAAGAACTTGATGATGTGTTTTAGTGCTGTGTCCTATTTTATAGCCAATACATTCCCTTTTCTGTTTTCTAACAGATCAGTCTCAATGCTAAAACTGTACTCTGCACACTGAGGTTTTCCTTATGAGAAGTAGCAAATAACACTTGAGTTTATACGTTGATTCAGCTGTATATATTGTGTGAAGTATTTTATGGTCAATGGGTTAAGTTATTACATGACACGAAATAAGATTGTCACAGGTATAAGCATTGACTATCCCATTGAAGGTCAGCGTTGTGTCTAGTGTTTTTTCCGCACTTCCATCTTTGAGTTCTATGCTTGTTATTGTAGTTAAGCTACAGAGTTGAAACAAATACATAGCTGAGCTTAGGTATCAAGAAAAGGCTAAGAAGAGGGAAAATAATGTCTGTATGTTGGCAATTCATTGCAATTCCCACAAACAATTTTTTAACGGGGCAGCCCATCATATCTTTCCTCGTCCTATTTCCAGTACATCAGCCATGCTACTTACTGGAGTAGTGAAAGAGTGAAGCTTTATTTAAATCACTATAAGATAATTAGATTAAATATTCAATAGCATCTTGATTTTCCTCGATGGCAAAACATTGCCCTACCCAATTATAATCAAATGTGTAGAGTAACATCTTGTTCCTCCGAGGCTGCAACTGGTCACTGACAGTGAGGTGGCTGCAGTGTCTTGTACTCTTGTTAATGTGCAAATCCAGTCTGTATGGAGCTGTTATTCTGGTCCATTGTCAACCCCTGGCTTTTCCTGTGCTACCCAGTGAAGATACCATTAGTCTACTGTCCAAAGTCTCTCTGTCAGTGAACTCATCTGTGTCTAGGTAGAAATGCCCACTGCTGTTGAGGATCCTGGGAAATGGCAGGCAAAGCTAAAACCCCTTAATGAAAAAAAAGTGACCAAGCAGTGCAATAGTTGTGTTTCTGTGAGATTGCCAACTTGTGCCAGCTTTGGTCAACATCGTTCTTTTGGTCAACATTATTCTTTGTCTGGGGGTTCACAATTAGGTCAGATTTTCTAAAACACTTCAGTCTTGTGCTAATGTAAGAAAGAAAAAGGGGAAAAAACATTTTAAAGTGGTGCTGATGTGTTGTTATAGCAACACCTAAGGTTTAGCAATCTGAGGCAAAACATTGTGAACATTTGGCCTCTTGCAATTTTCTGGTAGCCCCATGTTCCCTTTGTGTTATTTCAACACCACTATTTCTCATTTTTATTAGTGATTTGGTGATCTCCTGCTAGTAAATTCTTCATACTTTTTACGTGTACGTCCTGGAGTTCAATTATAAATGGCTATCCTGATTGGGCCAAAGATCCACCTAGCTTAGTGTCTTTGATCCAGCAATATCCCAAAGTGAGAGGCTAGGGAAGAATGTAAGTACAGGCAATACTTCACCAAAGTACTCCCCTCGTCTCCTAACCACTTGTGGCTCAGTCTTCCTGTTCCAGAAATGGTTTCTGCATATTAAGTTGTCTTCATTGGATTCTGTTCCAGGAACCTGGTCATTATTTTCTGAACCTGTGTTAACTTTTAATATCTAATACTAGATGCCAGAGACTTAAATCAGAATTAAGGCTAGAACTGGGGATATTGGATGAAGTAATGTAGTTCTGTTCTTGTTTCAACCATTATTTCACTGTGAGACTTTGGGAAATTGTAGTCTCTCTAAAGGTTTAAATTTTGTACTTTTAATACATGAATAATACTTAGAAGTCTTGAGAGCTTTTTCTCTCTCTGAGAGCAGCATGAGCAGAGCAAATAAAGTATTATCATTTACCTTTCTCATCTATACTCTCCTGTATCAAGGAAGCGCTGTGAGAGAAACACAAACGTAAAGGGAGAAAATTTTATTCCCTTTAAAGAAATTGTTCAGAAACTTGATGCAAGAAAGACTAATGATACGGCATGCTTTCTCCTGATCTCAATTTTAAGCATCTAAATAGTTTTTCTACCCACACATTTACACCAGGTGTAGCACAAGGAAAAATGTAGCTTTGTCATAAAGAACCTAGAAACTCATGAAATTGGTTCTTCCCCCCAAGTCTAGAAAACTTATTCAATCATGGAGCGTAGATCTTGAACTATGAAAAAATGAGATTTAAGGCCTGCTTTTCTCCAATGACAGTATTCCATAGAATAATGAAGAAAAAAAAAATGAGGGGGCTGAAGTTAGCCCTATACTGTAGAGTACTTACTCTGCAAAAACTGTTGCAATTATGGCTGTTAAGTGAGCCATCTATAGGAAGCAGTCTGAACACAACCCACGGTGGCTGACAGCAGGCAGAACAAGTAGGTATTGAAACTACTACTCAGCATGATCCAAAGGCAACCATTTAAAGGCATCAGATTTATTTATTTATTTATTTATTTTTAAATATGTGAGTTCCTAGGCATGTGAAGAGCTATCACAGTAAGTGGTCTCCTAAGTGAATGGAGCTGAAGAGCCTGGCTCTTGGTTCATATTTCTGTTATTTCCAGATTCTGAAAACCCAGCATTTTTGTTTGTTTGTTTGTCTACCCTAAATAACTTTATTAGTCTCATCGTAAGCTTTTAAACTAGTAGTAGTTTCTCTTAAAAGTACTTGTCACAAAGGTGACAGTGTATGCTTTCTGCTGTCCTCCCTCCTCTTTAAGCATAGAGACTGAGGATCAGGTTACTGCTTTTTCACCACTAGGATTGTAACCCAGTTGAATGGGTTGTGCAGGGAGCTCGTGCAGTCTCTGTCGCTGGCGGTCTTCAAGACCCCACTGGATAACTCCCTGAGTAGCCTGGTCTGATCCAGCTGTGACTTTATTTTGGTAAACCTCCTGAGAATCCCTTCCAGCCTGAATTATCCTATGATCCCGTTCCCGCTTGGATAACAGAGGTAGCTGGATTTACATCTTCCACATCTAGAATAGCTCCCTACTCTTTGAGCTATTACATTAAAACAGGGCTTTAACAGGTTTAATTATTATTATTTTCTGGCAATGTTTTGGTCAATCTTTTTGGTTAAGAAGACTGCAACTGCTCATACTTAATGAAAGGATAGTCTAAGGAGACCAAATTTAGGAGGGATTTCTGGAATTCAATCCCACAATAACAGAGGCCTCTATGATTACTTGCTAAAGTGTCTGCAGGGAGTCAGGATTTCAGAATTAATATTTTTTCTTTTGTATTTTCCTTCTAGCTATGACTAGACATCTCCTTGCTTAAGGTACTGATTTTAGGAAATATTCCACTCTGCATGCAAGTCTGTGGCACTATTTCCAAAGGCTTACAGGAAAGCTGGGGTGTAGTTGGAACAGTTTTTCTTTTCTGCTACTGAACTGGATGCTGCTCTCTTAGAAGCCAAATTACTGTTAACACGTTGTTTGAATGTTTCTGATCTGTTTTCATTCAAAACCAAAACAGATGAGCTTGGAACACCTTGAATGGCAATTTCAAATAACCTGGCTGTCTTCAGTGTAATCTCTTGTGGTAATTTAGCTGCTGGGAGACTGGAGGGGGCTAACATCTTAATTTGCTGTAGCTGTCTCCAGAACAGCTGCTCGGCTTTTCTGTGGTGGGAGGGCTCAGATTCAGACTTCCACCTCAGAGACTAAATATTAAGAGTTCTGCAGCCCTCACAGCTGTCATGGCAAAGTTCCTTTTTGCACCATTCCTGGCTACCTTCTCCCTTCTGTTCCTCTGCTGAAATGGTGCTCTTGTCTCTGTACGTCACCAGGTACTTGTGGAGGAGCTATCAATCAGGACTGCCCCAGCTACCACCATTTGTTTTTTCCTCTTTTCATTTCTGTGGTGGCATTCAAACAGTGTTGGCACTGAAGTTGTGAGAAATACTGACAGTAAAATAAGATCTAGACTTCTGGTTTCATATATTTGTAGAAACTTTTATGAGGGTTTGGAAACAATAGCTGAATATATTTGCATGGATGAAAGAGCCAGTTTACACACCTGCAGCTAGTTGCTTTATTGCCTGCTAAGACTTACCGTTCTTTTTCCAAATAACCTTGAGATCTGCGTGACATTTTTTCCATGTATTCATTCTTAAATATACTATTAAGGGGGTAAATGAGTGTAAATACGCTATATAGATGTAAAAGACCTCAAGCAAGGTGCTCCGTGAACCTTTCTTAAGAGGCAGTGGGGGATGACTTTCAGACTGTACCCTTCTCCATGAGCGTGTTCCTTGTGGAGGGCATGTATTTAAGGAGCATCCATTAGCATGTTTTTGCAGGGAAAACGTACTGCATCAGACTGCATACTAATGTACAAGTTGCTAAATGTGAGCTAGCATCTATTGTAACAAGGGAACAAGTCAGGTTTGAAAACCTTTGAGATGTTTTTGCATATTTTAGTGTTAAACACTGCAAATGCTATTTCAAAATCATAATTGCCTTTCTCTGACACAACAACATTAACTCTTGGTTAATGTTTTCTAATGCCATGTGTTTTCCTGGAGGCAGAACTATCTAAACCAGAACCTCATCATTCCTGCACTGCTTTTGTCAAAGAACTATTTCAACAAAACCTGACTGGCTGAAAGGAAGATGTCTTCTAGAGTAATCCTGGAATAAATATTCTGAAATATTAGTTAGAACTAGAGTAAATATATCAAGTAAATCAAACTCTCTGGAGATGCTATCTGGGTGGGGAATAATGTCTGAAATCAAGTATTACAGGCATGTTGAGGAACTAAAATTAGTATTCCCAAGTCCTTAGTGTGTGCTTTTATTTTTTATTTTTTTAAAAAACAAACAACAACAACAACAAAATGAAAGTTGAATTTTCAAAACACTTGTAAAGATTTTTTTTTGGTCTGTTCAAATAGTCACCTTTAGTTTTAAATAGTAAATTCTCTAGCTCTTAAAGGTGGCAATGACTTATTGGAGAGGTAGTTTTTGCTTTGTGTTTTCAAGGAATTTGTTTCAATTTCACTATTTTCTGAATACCTGTTTATGTTCATAAGACCTTCTAGCCTGTAAAAAAATAAAACTCATGATATTAGACGGTAAGAGACAACTGAACTCTTAAGTTACATATCTTCAAATCTGAAATAAAGCAAAATTCTCCGGAAAATACTGTTTTTGAACTTTTAGTGTTGGTGCTGTAATTGCTTTAACAATACAAACAGTTTGCTAAGGAAATTATAAATCACTGGTTGTGTAAGCTAGTAACAGTGACATTAAAATTCTAGAAGCACTATCATATGCTTTTGCAACTTTAACTTATTCCAAGAAAGATCCTTACAGTGTTGGCTATTAGTGATTCTGAATTTCAGGTGACATTTGTTATACGGGCAATTTACTATTGCTGTTCTTCTGGTGTTTGAGTTAGTCACAATATGCTACTTTTTATAAAGGGTAAACACTTTTTTTTTCCCTCTATCTTGTAGAGGGGCTTGCAATTCAGTGATGTCACACAGCATTTGTATGTATTTATCTACTACTTGTCACATTTTCATCTAAAGGATCCCAGCCAAGGAGGAAAGTTCTCTTGTAGCAGGAACTCCACTCACAATGAAAGAGGCTGCTTCCCAGAGAACTTTCACACGCAGGATCTGTCTCTGAATGTCTATCCTCCTCCTTTGTGCTCTTTTCTTTCACAGATGCGTATTAGCAAGGAGAAGTTGATTGCAAATTAATTGCTTTGCTTTTTCTCACTGTTTCCCCCCCACACACACAATCCTTGTAGTTTGTTGTGTAAAGTGGGCTACACAGTTAGCATTAGTTTTTCACATCTCCCGGGAACAGATTCCAGGCTGTTTAATCAAAACATCTTCACTGCCATTATGATCACCTTTACAAATTATATTCCTATATAATTCCTACGTAGCAATGATTTCTCAGTTATTGCTTTAAAAAAAAAAAAAAAAAAAGGAAAAGTTTCACAGCTCTTCAGCCCAAACCACTCAATACAGCTGTATTCTTTTGCAAAATAATTAAACTAGAAAATAAGAGAGCATTTCCTTCTCAAAAAATACATTGCCTTTTTCCTGGCATTTTCATACTAACAGTATGTTTCAATTTTGTTAGTCTGTAAAGTTTGCTTCATGATAAATCTAACTATTATACTTCATCGGGATAGAAACAATCTAAAAGTAACATTTAAAAATTGGAAGTTAAAATACAGCTTCTTAGGCAGAAAGTTTGGATTTTTGTGTGTCAGCACAGCTGTTTTTTTTTTCTGTGCCTGGGTAGAGTAGAGACTTGTCAATAGTTGAAATAAATAATCATTACTTCCTTTAAAAGATTTTGATATGGAAGGCCAAACCAAATATAGAAGTTCCAGTTATTTTGCTAGAGTCTGAAAAATGTAACGTTTTTCTTTTTTTGCCACAAAACAGCATAACCTTAATCTGAAAGATATAAGTCGAAGAACTGATGTTGTGTTTTATTTCATTATTTGTACTTTTATAGCTAGGGAGGAAGCTCCTAAGAACAATATTACCTCTAAGAGAAACATTCCAAGCTTTGAGTGTAACTCGAAGGCTTGAAATTTCCATCACTGTGTGACAATTTTCTGACCAAGAACTGCATGTGAAGAACACTCTGTATTTTATCCATTGTCATCCTAGGGAGCTATAGTGTAGTCAATTAAAATTAAATTTTTAGTACAGTCATGCAAGTATTCCTTTAAGAGAGTTTGGTCTCGAATGTGGCTGATGCATCTATCTCTCTGCATTGTTTTCTAAAAAAAAAAAAAAAAAAAAAAAAGAAGAAGAAAAGACTTCACGGTGTAATTATAATGAATGAAAGTGCATGCACTGCTAGTCAGTCACCCAGTAAATGAGAAGCAAGCCTTTAGGTTATTCCATCAGACAGTAGCTTAACAGATCCTTTAGTAGTGGGAGGTGAAGGTTACACGGGCAGTTGAATTTCAATTTACATTTTTAATAAAGGGCTATGCTTATAAATGCTGCTGGGTATCTTTTTCTTGGAGCAATTGCCTTTTTGGTGAGTAGGGCAAATCAAACCTGACCTATCTGGTGGCTTTCTATGTTGGAGTGACTGCATCAGTTCACAAAGGAAGACTGAGTGATATCATCTACCTGGACTTCTGCAAGGCCTTTGACGCGGTCCCACATGGCATCCTGATCTCTACACTGGAAAGAGATGTATTTGAATGATGCATAAACAATTGGCTGGATGGCCACAACCAGAGAGTGCTGGTCAATGGCTCTGTGTCCAGGTGGAGGGCGGTGATGAGTGGTGTCCATCGGGGGGTCTGTCTTAGGACCCGTGCTATTTATTATCTTTTATCAGTGACATAGGCAATGGGATGGAGCGCACACTCAGCGAGTTTGCAGATAACACCAAGCTGAGTGGTACAGTTGGTAGAAGGAAGGGAGGCCATCCAAAGGGATCTGGACAGGTTTGAGAAGTGGGCCCATGCACATCTAATGAGGTTCAACAAGTGCAAGGTGCTGCACCTGAGCTGGGGCAATCCTGGACATGAGGACAGTCTGGGAGAAGAACTCATGGAGAGCAGCCCTGCAGAGAAGGACTGTGGGATTCTGATGGATGAGAAGTGACACAAGCCAGCAGCACATGCTTGCGGCCTAGAAGGCTGCATTCTGGGCTACATCACAAGAAGTGTGGCCTGCAGGTCAAAGGAGGTGGCTGTGCCCTTCTCTTGTTTTTGTGAGGACCCATTTGGAGTGGTGCATCCAGATCTGGGGAACCCAGCACAAGAAAGATGCAGACCTATTGGAGCAAGCCTAGAGGAGGGCCATGAAGATGCTCAGAAGGCTGGAGCACCTTGGTTATAAAGGAGGAGCTGGGGCTGTTCAGTCTGAAGAAGAGAAGGCTCTGGGGAGACTTCAGTGCAGCCTTTCAGTACTTAAAGGGGGCTTATAAAAAAGATGGAAAGCGGTTTTTTTACTTGGGCAGGTAATACTAAGATAACAGGGAATGGTTTTAAACTAGGTGAGGGGAGTTTTAGATTAGAGGTTAGGAGGAAATGCTTTACTCAGAGGATGGTGAGGCCCTGGAACACATCGACCAGAGAAGCTGCGGATGCCCCATCCCTGGAGGGGTTCAAGTCAAGGTGAGATGGGACTCTGGGCAATCTGGTCTGGTGGAGGTGTCCCTGCCCATGGCAGAGGGGTTGAAATTGGGATGGACTTTAAGGTCCCTTCCAACCCAAGCCATTCTATAAAAGAAAAGAAAAGAAAAGAAAAAAAAAAAAAACTTGTTTCTTCTGGGAGGCATTTGAGTCTTCAAAGACTTGTACATGTGCCTAGCTTTTTAGGCGTGATTTCTTGCTAACAGAAATACTTAAAATGCAATTATTGACAATGAAATTAATCATGGGCCTAACTTTGAAGATCAGTAACTTTCCCTTCAAATTATTCTTAATGGATTTTTATGCACATTAAAATCATTGCAAAACTGGCAGCTCTGGAGATTGTTTCCATCTCTGTGCATTTGGAATTGTTAGAGCTGGGTGAGTCATTCCTACCTTCTGTGCCACTTTGGTGCTGCATTTCAAAGGGGAGTCAGATGGTGGTCGTTTTAATTCGAAGTAAAGCTGGGGTAATAAACTTAGAAATTTATCTTTTCAAATGTATTTCTTTCAATTGGTATGATAGAAAATTCACTTTTGGTTAAGTAAGAACAGACACTTTAAACCACAGCTAGAACTGCCCTGATTCTGCTAACACTGATATCAATGGGGGTTTTATCATTGAACTGTAATGTAAGAGAAGTGCAGAGCACTTTGAAATTCACATTGAAGAATACTTACGTGCATGAGTACTATAATCTTATACCAAATACTGCTTAAATGACGTTAGAAAAGAAAACTGGCCAAAAGGAGATACTGATGCGGTACCCTTAGTATAGCTTCTCTCAATCACTACATAAAAGGTTATGAAGTTTTTAAAATAAACCAGTATTTTGCATGTTGTTTGTTTATTTTACTTAGAGATTCCTGCAGGTTCACAGCATATTATTTTGTGTTGATTAAATTTCTATTTTCAAGTATTTAAAAGATACAATACACATTTTTAATGAAGTTGGTTTATGAAGATTTCATGCTTTTATTTATTCATAGATGATAGAGTTTTATTGCCTTCCTGTCAAGTCTGAACATATCTTCAAAATGCTTCTGTAAAAGAAGCTAGGCTCCTCTGAAGCATTGCTGTTGGAACAGCAGTGTTTTGGGGCAATACATGAAATGGACATCTAAATTAGACATGCCACAGAACAGTGGGCTGGTAAGGTTATTTTAGGTAACGTATGTCTGCAGGCAGCAAGCTTTCCCATTGTTAATCTTAGCAGAAGAGAGGCTAAATGCTAGCCTATTCCTTTCTATGGATCTAAGGTACTTCTTGATTTGAAGCAATATGGAAATTTTGTGGCTAGTTGGCCTTGGCTGGCTGCTGGACTCTTGACTCCTTCATTCCCAACTCCTTCAGCCTCTCACCCCTCACCCCAAAAGGCACAGGGGCACGGGGAACAGGGGTTTGTGGTCAATTTGTAATGGTGTAACTTGGCTGCCCCTCTCTCCTTGCTCTCCTCCCTTGCTCCGCCATGGTCCTCCACAGGGGCCCCTGGGGCAATCCCCTGCAGCCCCTCCTCCTACTCCCTCAGACCTTGAGGTCTGCAGGGCTGCTTCTTGCACTTTTTTCCTCAAAGTCCCCCTGGGCTCTTTGCCGTTTCCTCATAGGTTTTCCCTGAGGCACCACCAGCGGGGCTGATGGGCTCAGCTGCAGCCCGGAGTGGGGCAGCCGGCAGCCATTGCTGTCTGCCACAGGGCAGCCGCGGCCTCTCCTCACAGAGCAGCGCCTGCGCCCAGCGCCCTCTTGTAGGGTGGGCACGGGTCACAAGCCACTGCAAGCTCAGCTAACACTCAGGAGTTTTCTACAACATGTGTGATCTCTTCTGAGAGCATACATCTGGCTTTCCTGCTGCTCTTACTTATTTAGAGGTACGCGCTAAAAGGCCTTGCTTAAAACTCAAACCGGTATTAGAGTTCCAATCTAAGCTTATTTTTGAGGCCTAGTCCTGAATCTGCTAAGTTTTCTTCTCTTTTCCCCTATCTAAGCAGTCTCTCGTACTCTCAATTTTCTGTTGGCAGTAGTGCTGCTCGAAATAAACTGCCATGGAGGTGTGATCTTAGGAACTCTGGAACTGATCTGTTTTGGATTTGAACCCACAATTTGTTTATTTTTTTCCCCTCACTGTAACAAAAACTATAAGGACATATATGAAGAGACAAGAGTGGCCTATCTTTAATCTTTAGAAACAAACAAAAAATCCTCTTCAAAAACAAAACAATCTGCCACAGATATATATATATATATGTATATATATATATATTCCTGTGAGAATTTGGAGGCCTTAGCTTTCATATTCTGTGGAAAAAAAAAAAAAAAATCCTTGTTCATCTTCACTTTCTATGAAAATGCATTTACTTCACTCATTTTGAATTTATCAATTCCAGATTTCAGGTAAACAGGCAATTGTAGGAAAAAAATGTCTAGTTTTCAAAAAAAAAAACATTTATTATTTCTACTTGAGGAAAAAGATGTTTAATTCTTAGTCACACAGAGTATTTTGTAAGCAGGGTGTTCTGGGGAGCAGCGTTTATTTATGAATTGCACTCATATTAACAAAATTAAGGATTTTGAAATGCCTTAAAGATAGCTGCAGCAGTGTCAGTCATTGGAAAGTAGGTATCTTTTTATAGAATACTTCTCAGGATGTCGTCTTGAACTTTCCTGTGAATTTTACATAAAATAAATTAGTTCTTCCATCAGCCAGTAAATTAGAAGACTGAAGTGAGTAGCTGTTCAAATCAACATATTGTTATCATTAGGTACCACAGATACATATTAAAATATGGATATATTAGCTGTTTTTCCTCCTCATTCCATTGTACCTAATCATAAGGTTGTCTCAGATGCCTGATTTGCAGCCGAACTGTAATGACGGCATCATTCTCTTTGGTGTGCTCTGAAGGCACAGCTTCGGTGAGTTGCTGTGGCTATGATGTGATTGAACTAGGAGATGGAATCAGGCTTAATGAAGTAATGTTCTGCTCAGACAAAGTGTTTCAGGAAAATGGTGTTTCCTTTTCTTCTGGACGTTGTTTAATCTTTTGCCACTTAGCTACGTATAGCTTTGTACATTTAACTTTGATCAGCTTCAAATGCAAAAAGAAAATCTGTGTGCTGAAACTTCATAATGTCACTCACAGGCTGCTTTCCTGGTGTGTCTGAATTGAAGTGTTCATAAATTAATTTGAAATTTTTCCTATGTATGAAAACCACCCACTCTTATTTTTTTTTCCTTTGATAGATTTGTACCTGCAATATGAAGAAACCATTTTTTTCTTTTTAGAGATGCTGTTAAAAGAGAGTTTGAGAAACATATAAATAGGTAAGAAATCTTACCTTGGCTTAAAAGATTTAACTTTAATGTTTTTGTATCAGCTGCAATGATTGTTAATGTGTCCCCTTTTGGTTTAAAGATCAGCGTCAACAGTTTTCTGATGTTTTTTTCTTCTACAAGTCCACCATGTGTAACTCCTGTCTTGTCCTCATAAATACAGTGTCTTATATCCTCGAGCCCAAATGGGAAAAATATATGATAGGTAAAAAGACTTCAGTCTCTCACTTGCCCGTTTCTCGTAAGTAATGAACTTGTATGCTTCTCTGTCACACACAGACTTTCTAAAATCTCCAGGGCCAAATAACCTTTTCCTGCTGTTAAATATTCATAAAACTTCTGGGAATACTTTGCTATTAATGGGAACATCACAAGCACAAGTGCAACTGAAATGTCCTCTTGAATAGTATTGCTTTCTAAGTGATTTAGGATTTGTCACACACATATTCTTGCAAGCCTGGGTAGTAGGGTGTAGAGTAATGAATGCTGTTATGCCAGGTAAGCCTAGAGAAATAATTTTATTAAGGTGAGGTGTGTTTTGCTTGGCGGGGGAAGCAGTTCAAGAAAAACAGTGAATTGGTGGGATGTTGTCAAGTTCCAAAGTCGGGAGAGTTTGATTCAACTTTTTGAGTGTGTGTGTATATTTTTTTTCTTAAAAACACAAAAGGGAATTAGAATATTGGAATGTATGTATTAGAATATTAGAATACATGCATTACAAAAATAATAATAAAGCAACAGTAAAAACTTCAACAACAGAGCTTTAGTGGAAGATTTTTGACCTCATCTTTGACAGCAGGGGAGCAGAAAAAAAGGTGACTTTCAGGTAGCCAGAAGTGGCTTGCTGTTAAGGTTTTTAATTGTGCATATAATGAAATAGAAAACTCCATTAATGATTATTGTTTTAATGCGTTTGGTACAGTAACACTACTCAATAGATAAGCTATTGGTGGGCTATTTATACATGAGGGTCTATTTTTTACATCAATAAGAGACTTCCAGTGTTATTTAGCAGCTTGTAGTTTTGACTCCATATGCAGCAATTAGGGATGAACTTAGTAAGGACTTCTGAAAGTGAAAGGTGTATGTGTCATCAAAGAAGTGTGATTTTTTTTTTCTCCCACAGAAGTGTAAAATATTATTTCCTTTGAATTATTTTTTCTTAAAGTCAGATGGTCTTGAGTTCTAGACTTAAGTTGAGTCCTACACAATGTACAAGTCTTATGACTGAATATCTATATAAACGCGCAAAAGAAGCCACTTTTATCCCTCTTGGATAGTAGTACAAGTGATGGTACAACTGGTAAAGGAAAACAAAGAATGATGGAGGAGGTGGTACTTAACAAATAGAATCATTAAGGTTGGAAAAGACCTTCAAGATCATTTGGTCCAACTGTCAACCTACTCCCAATGTCACCCACTAAACCATGTCCCTAAGCACCACGTCCAACCTTTCATTAAGTACCCCCAGGGACGGTGATGTACGTACAAACCCCTTAATAAATGGGCAGAGATGGACAAAAGCAAAACTGTTTTGTATCACTGACTTGAGTGGGATGAAATGTACAGATATTTCAAATCATCCTCACCAAAGTTGAAAGAAATGTATATTGGAACAGAATTGTTGATATAAAAAGCACCAAAATCAATGTGCATCTGCAATAAATTAAAACTGTTGTTAATGATTAAAAAAAAAAAAAAAAAAAAAAAAACACTCTTCATTGAAAAACCAACAATTTTAGTAGCCAAGCTTGTTTCTTTTTTTTGAAATATTTTTTTAAATTTGTGTTGAGGTATTTGTCATTGTGTTTTAGTGTTTCTGGACTGTAGGTACAACTTTGCATGAATGAATGTTACCTCAAGCCACTTCTGGGGATTTTCCTCTTTGTGGTTGAAGGCAGCACTATCTTTAAATGATGGACAGTGCTTCCAGAGTGGCATAGAAATGTGTGAAGATGTACGAAGGTAGGATATGGTAGGATATACACAGGTGAATGACGTTTCTATCTCTGTGCCTGTGTCCCCAGCTATACTGAGGGCTTTTTGGTCACAGTACAGGGTTAGCCCCTTTAAATAGCTGTGGAACAACTGTCCAAAACCAACTGAAGGCACTGAAAAGACTGTCATTTAGAATTGTGCTCAGCTAAGTCAGGATTTGTGATCCTGAGTTGAAGCTGATGTCTTGGAGCTTAAAAATATGAAATAGTTTATAAAATGCTTTTCAGAGCTTTTTGATTTTAGATCAGTGATCTAGTCACTAAGCCCTTTTACTTCCTTTTTTCAAGGGTGCTCGGTTCAGAAATTTGTTCCAGAGATTGATCTTAATGTATGCGGGTGAAAGAGCCAATTCAGTTTCTGCAAGGTGGTTATTATCCCCACTCCCCAAACAAAACAAAACAATAAAAGCTGTGTTTTCAGCTGTAATAATAAACAAAAATTAAAAGTAGTGATAAAAAATTAACAGTAATGACATTGATCCAGGATCTGGAAAAGGAGAAAATAACTGCCCCAAGAACTGCTTATGCTTAGTAGAAAATGAGGAAATATTTCTGTGGGTTTGCTGGTGTGCTACTTTTAATAGAGCATTGTATAACAACCTCTCAGCTTTTTGTAGGTCAGTTCCATTGCTCTGGTGAAAACTCAGGAAAGAAGCAGCACTTGTGTTCTTCCCATGGCTTTACAAATGTATAGCCTATCAGTAACACCTGCAAACACGTCTGGCTCCAGGACCCAGCAGTGTATGCACGTGTGTGAACTAACTACAACTGGCACACAACACGTGAGGCCAATGTGCTCTAGATGAGTTATATATGTGCATTATATATGCATTTGGAATGGCAGCAAGTAATGCAGGCTGCAGTTCTCCACATTTGGATTATTGGAGAAGTGTTTGTCTTCCGTCAACACATGAGTAGGACTATATGCTTTACTGCTGCTTACCAGGTCAAATTGAAAGTTGGAAAGTAAACTCACTTGGCTTGTCTCGCGACAAGGAGATTCCTGTAGAAGGAAAGTATGGCTTTGACTAAGGAGTTTTCTTCAGCAGTTCAAACCCTAACTGTGAATTTGCCTTTATTTAATGTAACTACTAATCTAGAACGCCAGGAAGTAATGTTTCTTTAAAGCTACCCGGTAAGAGATTGTGCCTCAAGGGTACAAAATGAAAGGGGAAAGTGCAGTCTTTTTTTCTTAAGCAGGGTGACAGTAAAATCTTGGTTTAACTTGCATTGCTTCAGGCTTGGTTGAAAGAATACATGAGGAAATATTCAAATTGGGGATGGAGTACTGTGTTGTTTCTAAGGTAGTAGAGGTTTAGGAGACTGTGTAGGGCAGCATAAAAAGCTGTGAACCTATAAATCGTTATAAATCAAGAAACGGAGTAGAAGGAAATTGCAACCTTGGAGATGTAATCTGCAAGGGATAGTAATTATAAATCAGTTAATATTTTAAAAGCATAAAAAATGTTGTCTGGACTCTGCTTCATTTAAATTCTGTGACCAAATTCAATGAGGAACATGGGTAAACACTTCTGAAAGCCCTGTGCCTTTTGGCCAGTTCCTTATCTACTTGGTATTGTTTAAATCTGTAGGTGCTGTTATGAACTGCCTCAGTAGCTGGGCCTTCTTTTTTTTTAATTTAATATACAATTGGACTGAGGCTTTCAAAGCAGTTCATTGATTAAATTTGATGGAAAAAGAGTAACTAAATTCCCCACACGTTTTGAAAATTTTAGCTTTTGGGTATTAGCTTGCAGTCTTTAATCAGTCCTTAATCAAGTAAAACTCTCAGTGGGACTTTTGCTTGAATAAAAACTATACAATTTGATCCATTGGCAAGAAGGTTACAGGAAACTGGTTTCTGCAAGCAAAAGAAAATTTATGCAATAAAGGTCCTAAAGGATGTGAGAATATGCTTCTCCTGGAAATAATAAAATTCTGAGAGCTTTTTATTGGTGGTGGTGGGTTTTGGTGAGCAAGAATATACTAAATAACAGGTAATCTGAAATGCAAATAAAATGAAAATATTTGCCTCAGATTTAAATAATGCTTCCATGTATTTCTAGTGGACTTTATATCAGAAAAAAAAACAACCTCTTGTCTCGCATGTATCCTTATACTTTTGTTTTCAGTGACTGCGTCTTACAGAGATATTGCTAAAGGGTGAAGAACAAACCTAGTTCTGCTCTTGAAGCCTGTAGATGCATTCTCAGAGAGATGGATATCCTTACCTACTTTTGGCACCGCCACTTTTGTCATCATCAGAATTTAAATTCCCCCAAAGTACATAGATGTATATGCGCACACAGGTATTTATATTTTTGCAAAGGAACTTGTGACTTTAACTAAAATGCAACTGTGCTGTTAAAAACATTCCAATTTACAGCCTAGAAAGCAAGTAGCATTTTGGCTTTTTTATTGGCAGTTCAAATAATCACTTATTTTGAAATGAGGTATAAATTTTTCTTCTTTAAAACAATAAGCAAATCACAGAGGGGGGAAAAAAGAAAAAAAAAAGAAAAAAAACAAGATGGTTTGCTGAGATTCAAGCTCTACAAGACAAGAATTTATTTATTTTTTTAAACTCATTTTTGGAGGAATACTACCAATAAAGGGCAAAAGCCTCTGTTTTGAAATATGAAGAAAGTGAAGAGGGACAGTCTTATATAATATAGTGCTGTACTTAAGAGGTCTGAAATTTTTGCTACTTAAAGCACTGGAAAACTACAGTTCTGTAAATTCTGATAATGCCAATTCCAGGGATGCACCATTTTTCCCTGTTGTCAGGGATATATTTTTTTTTAATTGACGCTTCTGGTGTCAAGCTTCTTTTGTAAACTTGTAAATGCTTTGAACCATTGGTAACCTCAGTATGGTTTAGAAATGATTCTTAGTTAAAGGTAGTTTTGAGAAGTATGTCACTGAATACTTTCAAAATGTCTGCTGCCCTTTTAATTCCTTTAGGACCTTAAACGAGAAAAATCTCACAGAAGGGGGGAGGTGGGGAGAGGGAGAAAGAGAGCAGGAAACACCTGATTAAACAATGAAGTCTGTGCTAACACAGTATGCTAGCAAAACCGTCCTTCCTAACACCAGTAAATCTGCTATTTGTATTAGAGTTGCCCTAATACAATACACAAATTACAGTGTATGATGAGAATGTTTTCTGCTAATGATGTGAAACCCATTTTTCCACCTCCTCTCCCCAACAGCACGGGGAATGGGGGCTGTGGCCAGTCCCTAATGCTTCGTCTCCGCCGCTCCTTCACGGTCACTCCCTGCCCCTGCTCCGCGTGGGATCCCTCCCACGGGATGCCGTCCTTCCCAAACTGAGCCTGTGTGGGCTTCCCACAGGCAGCAGCTCTTCAGGAACTGCTCCCACATGGCTCTGTACCATGGGGTCCATCCCCCAGGAGCAAACTGCTCCAGCACGGGTCCCACACGGGCAGCAGCTCCCCCCAGACCCCCTGCTCCTGCGTGGGCTTCTCTCCACGGGCTGCAGCTCCGGCCCGGGGCCTGCTCCTGCGGGGGCTCTCCATGGGCCTCAGCCTCCTCCAGGCCACATCCACCTGCTCCACCGGGGGCTCCTCCACGGGCTGCAGCGTGGAGATCTGCTCCGTGTGGGACCCATGGGCTGCAGGGGGACAGCCTGCTCCACCAGGGGCCTCTCCACAGGCTGCAGGGGAACTGCCGCTGCATGCCTGGAGCACCTCCTGCCCTCCTGCTGCACTGACCTTGGGGGCTGCAGGGCTGGTTCTCACTCCTCTCTCCCAGCTGCTGTTGTACAGCAGGTTTTTTTTCTCCCCTTTCTTAAATCCACACTCAGATGTGCAAACATCACTTATTGGTGTGGCTCTGGACAGTGGCCAGTCCCTCTGGAGCCAGCTGAAACTGGCCCTTATCTAACGTGGGGCAGCTTCTCATTTATTCTCACAGTGGCCACCCATGAAACCCCCTGCTACCAAAACCTTACCACGTAAACCCAATACAAATCTGCATAGTATGCAGTATTTTCAGAGCAATTGTGAAAGAATAGTTGGAGAGATCTTCATAAACAAACAGGGATTCAAGAGCAATGTACATTTATTACAATGCAGTTTGTTTCAGACTGACCTGGTGTTTCTTCACAAATTCCAAACGGAGATACTGTGAATGCATTTTATTTTCTTGAAGATATTTATTGTTAAATGGCAAATTATTAGAAGAGTGATGATTTGGAGGACTAACTATAAAGTTTTATGGTGAATAAGCCAAAAAAAAAAGAAGTGTCTATGTCATAAGGGAGTTTTAAATTTCTCCTGATGAAAACAGTAGCAAAGGTGGACATCTGACTTAAAATTTCTAGGGTTCCTCTGACCTGTGGGGTGATTAAGTCATGCATTGTTGTGCCTTAAGTGGTAAATGGATGACATAATGCTGCCACAGGATCAAAACTGGGTTTAGGGGAATTCATCTGTAGCTTTACCAAGAACTGAAATTGTCTTAATCAAGATCTATTGAAAAAGCTCATGCGTTATTTATGTCTGTCTGTATAGGGAATGGTTTTCATTGTATATATGTGCATGGGAACCAAAATGATTAATGAAACAGAGCAGTCACCTTATGAAGAAGAGGCAAGGCTGGAAAAAAAAAGACATCTTTTTAGTTTGGTGATAAGGATGAGAATTGATATGAGCAAGACTCACAAAATCATGAAGATGGTAGGTGAAATGTGTACAGAGATGTTATTCACTGCGTCTTGCAGTGCTTGAACTAGAGTGGAACTCTGACCCAGAAGGGACAGCCTTATGTTCCTATATTTTTAAATTACAAAATATTAAAAAATGTGGACCAATATGTGAACTCTAGGATTTTTAAGGAGATAATCTTTTCATCCGTGTTAGTGCTTTGTCTTTCAGTAAGTAAAGTAGTAGGATGGGCTCTCAGGAGAGGTGGTTCTAACCTTGTGCGTCCAGCAAAAATCCTCCACTCCATAATTCTTAAGGAGATGGGATGTGGATCGGCAAAGGAAAGATAAGAAATTCTGAGGTGGATTGTGGGAATCTAAATGTGATGCTGTGTTGGCAAATCAATAGCTACTCTATTCCCACAAGGAACAGTGATCCTAAGCATGGCCTTGCTGCATTACTCTTGCTGTACACAGTACCCCAAAACAGGATAGATGAGTGTTCTTTTGTTAATTTACTATGCAATGCATCCTTCAAGTACGGCAGATCTCCAAGTTTCTATAGTCTTTTCTTCTTCAACCTTCATTCTGTAAAACTGGGAGCCTGTCCAGTCTTGGAAAACTGTAAGCAAACCTGTTCAGCTGATGGTACCCACCTGCCTTTCTTTGCTGTTTTTGTTTGCTGTACTATAGTTTTATCTGTCCCTAAGGCATACGAATTTACAACTCCTTTTTACTGGACTAATAAAGAGAATTTGTGCAATGGTTTTGGTTTATTACCTGATGCTCTGAAACAGTGGGTCAGATAGAACAGTGCTGCATCAACTGGAAATTGAATTGTAGCGGCGTTTTTTGCTTTTGCTGATTTGAGATTTGCCTGACAGACTGAAGCAGTTGCTTTAGTGAACGCGCTGCATGCTACAGTGCATTTGTTGCAGGTAGAGGGGATATCCCAGCTTCTCGTCATTCACCACAGATTTTGGTTTTCTTACTGTTCCCATTTTTTTAAAACAAAAATGTTAATTTTGATATCTGTCACTAAAAAGTATGTTAAGACAAAAAAATCATAATGAAAGAAAAAAGCTGGTTGAACTGCAGTTGCAAATACTTTTAAATAAGTATACTTTGATTAATTTAGGTTTCAGAGATGATCCTCTGTCATGGAAGATTTTAAGGAACTTTATAACAGGAATAAGTAAGCAATCAGAGGTTTTGTTGTCTTTATCCACCATTTCCCAAAGTATGTAAGACTTCTATTTTTACAGTTGTGCAGGTGCACCCAGAATATTTTTCAAAGCTGTGATGGAAAGATTTCTGATCTTGAAACAGTGATTCTGAGTAAAACCTGAAAGAATTACTGATACTAGAGAACAACTGACACCTGGTAGCACAAAGCTGAGTTCAGTGAATGTTGAGTCACCTACGGTTGAGATTCTAGGCTGGAAAAAAAGGTAAACTATCCATCAGAAGTCTTTTTTAAATATTTTTTGTTGGTAGCAGGGAGCTCTGAGAAACTACTGGGAGAGTTTTTAGAAAAAATGCTACCAGGAATTAAATCCTAATAGGGTAGAAGGGGTACGGGGGGCTAAGTTCTTGGAGGAACTGGTATTCCAGGGGAAAAATTGTTCTGGTCTCCGATGTTTCATAGCAACAGTCAAATGTGAGAGAATTCATGAACTATATCATGGAGCTGACAAAGGGCATAAAATTCTTTGGTGGACACTGGCAAAAGCTATGTGGAACATCTGTAAGTCGTCTTAGAAACATCCAAGAATTTAAGACTGTGAGAAGAAATTGTGAGGCAAGCAAGCCCAAAAGAAAGGCTGAAGATCTATTGTGAGACGGACCTTTGGTGTTCTTGGCTCTTGGACTCTCTTTTGTGACGGGGTATGGGGGTATAATTTCTCTTGACTATTCTGTAACAATGCTTATAGCAGATAGAACAATTACAGAATTATTACAAAAATATTCATCTGATACGTGGCTTAACTAAATAGAGGGCTATAAAAAGATGGGTCGCTGTAAGGAAGTGGAGTAGTTGTCAACATGTGCCTAGACTGCTCATCTCCAGAAAGGCAGTAACGTGGGCACTTGTGGTAGTGGCCTCAGAGGGTATAGAAGTCAGGCCTGAAAAGCAAAGGAGACTTGGATTGGAAACAACAACAAAATGCTGTATATAGTGCTTAGTTGTGCAAGGAAAAAAAAAACAAGTCAAGTGGATGACAACTATATACACCCTTGTACATGACACCTATTTTCTATTAAGCAACGATGTTTCAAATAACCTGCTACTTCAGGCTAGAGTGCCTTGTAAAAGCAGAATTATTTCCTGCAGCTGCATTATGGATGATGAAAATTGTGCGGTTCTGTGACTGCCAGTCCCATTAGAGGCTCTGTAGAGATCAATAATTGGTATGACAAATTATGTTTTCATGCTGGAAAACAGATGTTTCATAGGCTTCTAATTTAAAAAAAAAAAAATAGAAACCAGGAAAGATTTATAACAAATACATTTTACATTTTAATTAAATGATTCATTTAACTCTGTCGAGCTTTGCAAACTCTTATCTGTGCTCTTTAGTCGATATTCTCAATATTCTTGTTTTCTTCTTTCTACCTCTGTGTTATTGGATTGAAGCACTTTTCTGAACAGTGCCCTGCCAGCAGGGGTTTGTATCAAACTTCTATTTCTGTATTAAGATAGCCATTACACGGAAGGATTTGTGACTGCAAAACAGATTTGAGGAGTCGGTAGACTTCCATTGTGCTCCGCACTGTTGTGAATAAAATGACTTACTAGCCTGAAACGATGAGGTACGGCTCCAAAGGGTGGTGGTGTTCAGGCCGTTGTTTCAGGAGGTGAGCTGGGATCCTGTTTCTTGCCCCAGTGCCTCTCGTATTTATGAAATGGTGGAGTCACACAGCAGCATGTGGTCACTGGAATGAAGAGGGCAGCTGGGCCTGTGTTCTCTCAGCTGAGTGGTTTGTGTTGTCCCCTTTGTCTCTTGCAGTGTAGCCCTGTAAATATTTAGTGATTACACGTCAGACCTGCTTTCAAGAGCATTAGAAGCAGCTCTTACAGCTGTGTGCTTTGGGGGGGGGGAGGGGGGCATGGGTCTGCATCTCCCCCTGTGTTGCCCCAAGGGTGGGGGGGGTAGGACCTCCCTCCTTGACAAGGCCCTAAGCAAGCTGGCTTATTCTTGAAGTTAGCCCTGCTAACTTCAGGAGGCTGGCTTAGGTAAAAGCATACATTATGCTATGATTTAATAATTTCATACATCTGAAAAACATCTGTGAGTCATCTGTTTGCTGGTTTTGGTCCCTTCCACAGGAACTCAAGGTGTGTTTGTGGCCTACAAACCTCATCCAAGCCTGGGTGCTGTTCCTGGGTCAGAGCTTCCTGGGTCAGAGCACCAGGGTCCTTCTGTGTGGTTGAACATGGGACTTACAAAACAAGCAAGGGGTACTTCAGTGCCTTCATGCTATTTCAGAGCAGTGACTCATACAATAAAATGAAATCCTGTAGCGCATGGGCATACTTTAAAAATTAAAGGGTTTTATGAAAAGGAGTTAGGAAATCCAGAAAAAATAAAGTCCAGGGGTGAAGCAATCCCTTATGAAAGTCTTTAGTAAAAGTATTCCTTTCTGAAGTTAATTGTTATGGAGATGTTGGTCAAAGTTGTGTGTTCTTCCATAGACGATAGGATATGATTTTGTTCGCTAATAAACAGGTTATTAATATTCAAGGCCAAAGTTGTCACTTCTGCAGAAAGTAATGTAATTATATGCTGACCAGATAGGAGAAGCGAGTGTGTTGTGCACATGGCCAGAAACGTGTGAGTTTATCAAGATGTCAGGTGTTCCTCAGCGCTGAGGATCCGTCATCCACAGAATGTTCTATACCAGTGCATTTTAATGAGCACTGCTGAAGCTGTGAATGGTCTGTCAGCACTTTTGGTAGGCATCTTATTATTAAGGAGTTTATAGCTTGGCTGTAAAATGTTGCTGTAGGCTAAAACTAGTTAAATAATACTTTCAGAGCAGTGTTTTGTGCCAAATTTAATTCGCATAGCTTTAGGCATTTTTCCATGTTTGTATCAGAAGGCAATATGCAAGTTCTGATTGACGTCTTTTGAAGTAGGGCAAGGCAAAATACAAATGGCATGGACCTGGAGCTTTACTCATACTAGATGGTAAGACAGTATAGTCTTGTAGGGTGTTTGTTTCATTTTGCAGTAACTGTACACAGTGGCTGCAGCGATGGAACTTAGCCTTTCAGACTGAAAGGTAAAGTCCTTATTGAAACACAATCTTATTTTGCCTGAGTAGGGTCTTGAGAACTAGAGCTACCCTGAGGCTGGCTGTGAGAAATGTAAATGACTAGTTTTGACAGAAATAGATGACATTTAAAAGGGAAACTATTAATTTAAAATGCTGCTGAAGAGTCTTACTACTTTTTTTCTGTGTTGTACCCACTGAATAGCTCAGCAGAGCAGTGAACTTGCAGGGCCTTCTTGTTCATGGAGAAAATGCTCTCGTTTTGTACATCAGCATTCACAGTTTGTTACATCTATTCTACCAAGTCAAAGCATATACTCTTCCGAAGGAGGTGACAAAAAGTAGTACATCATTTTATTGTCATTTCAAGACCTTGGGCATGGGAACATATTTCTCTTTAACTTTACAAGGATTGTTGACAGGAAAGTTGTATAAACCTGTAGCTGAAGAATCTAAGCTTAAAAAACCCGAAGAGGTAACGTGTAACAAGTTCTGTGTGAAGACCTACCCAGTGCCCGTTATATTTCAGTACAACACGAGGGGGGCAGATTGCCACATGCAGTACGTGTTGTGTCAGTAATTCTCACTCCTTCATCAGCTGCCTGTCACAGGCAGGTTCGGGAGGGTGAAATTTGCCTGTTTTCTTGTCAACAGTGAGGTGTCTGGAGGAACTGTTTCTGAAGTGATCGGCAATTCCTGCCTGATCAAATGTGCTGAGGAAACGTGTGTGTTTGGAAAAAACAGCTTTGTCATGCAACAATATCACTCTGAACACATGCCCTGGCCTGCATAGGCTCTTTGATGGTTTTTAGGTTTAGTCCCTTAATACAGATGGAGTTCAAGGTAAAATGTCAGAAGCAAAGGGGTTCTGCCTTTGTTGTTCTCATTTGCCTTTCTTCTTCATTGCTTCAGCTGTTTACTAGCTAAGGCAGCTGATATGTGCCACTTCTAATGCAAACCAGACGCATGAGTCACCTTATAAATACTCTCAGGCAGCTTCTGTGGGAATCCAGCTTCTATGGAACATAAATTATATAAAATTACAACTAATGTGATTTAATTTTTTGTAAGTTTTTACAAAGTAGATAACTTTTTTTTTTTTCTTTTTAATTGGCAGTGGGTGAATGTTTAGCACGGAACCCAAGCATCCCAGTCAAGAATTCAATTCTGAAAATATGGTTGCTGTTTAATTGTATTAAGATACTCAGTTTTAATCAAGTATTACAGCTTTGCTGAATAATTGGACAATGTATGAGTGTCTTCAATTCTTCTACTCCACGACAGAGAAGAATTCTTTGTGGTGGTTTTCACTTTGAACTGTTAAGAGCTGCAGGTTATTTATTACTCTTGATGACTTTTCAGTAGACTAATGGGAAAAGTGAGTAGATGAAGTGTTTTGAAAAATATAGTCATCATCCTTCTCTGAGAAAATCAGAAAGGTATCCAGATACTGAGAAGCCCTCTAAAGTAAAGCAACTGGCACTTAGGTTTTAGAATATACTTTTCTCCCTGTCCTGCAGAAAAATGGCCTTGTCTATCAAACATCCAAGGCAACTGCACTTGGCTTCAAGCATATGCTTCAAGGTACTTGTGCATTGAAAATCGGATGTGTGGAAGTTGAATTGCACAGCTTGCAGGAGTCTCATCTAGAAGATGAAGAGTTTTTACGCTATACTGGTATGTGGACAGAGGGATATTTTTGTCCTGCGTAATGTAACGTAGCATACTTTTCAGTACTTGTTTTACATAGGCTTATTTCTAGAGAGGAGACAGCTCTGAAATTTTTGTTGGTTATCTTTACAGAAGTGTCATGAATAGTCAGCTGCTGCTTCTTTCTCTGCATGTTTATTGTTTCACTTAAATGTCTTACAAAACAAATATGAATGTAACAAAGAGACTCACTCCACAAACTTCAGGAACAAACAACTAGAGATAAAAAAAAAGAAAGAAAGAAAGAAAGAAAAACCTTGCATTTTATGATGAAATTTAGTCTATAGCATTAACTGAGGCTTTTATGAAGTTCAAACCCTGACTCAACATTTGGTTTCTCAACAGCTGCTTAATCTCTAAGATATTTTGGCCTGGGCCAAATCAAAAGATTTAGTTGTCACTGTAGTATTTATAAGTAGATGAGATTTTGTCTGAGTTGTTGAGCTAAGTGATACTGATGTAATAACTGTGACTCTGTAAACTAGAGCTTTGGGTACAATTAATCCTTCTAAAAAACATGCTCATGTGGCAGTGTGTGCTGCAGCTTTGTGGAAGCTGATTGTCTCCCCAGCTACTGATTAAACCAAGTATATAAAGTCCAGGTTCCTCTTGGAAGAGCCAATAATTTCTCTCTACCTGGAAAACAGCTTTTCAAACTGAAGAAAATAGTGTTATTTTTGAGCCTTTTAACCCTTTTCTGTTTTTGATAGAAACCGGACAACAACTTTGAAATAGTAGGGGCTCGCAAGAGGGATGCTGGCATACAGGGTGATCACATTATCTTTGCCTCCTTAGGCAATCACACTAAAATGGGCAGGGAGATCTGTGCTAACACTGAGTGTATGCTTCAAAGCCCAGCTTTATGTGGAAGTTCTTTGATGAATTTTTAAACAGTCTCACAGAAATTCAGGAAAAGCATTTGTACTGTCAGTTGCTTCAAGAAGTGGTTCTTAATTAGTTCCTGGTACTTTTTCTTCAATTAATTGCTCTTACTGGTTGTATCATAAATTCAGATGCTAACTTTTCATAACTGAAGTGCTTCCTTGTTGCAGGCATGGTGACTGAATGAAAGAAAATTAAAGTAGATGTTTAAAAAGCATGTGTATTCATAGAATATGTATGCATCCAGTTAAATGATTTAGTCTTGTCATTCAAGTCATTGTGATAAAATGAATTTTGCTGTTGTTCTAAATAAATTCTTGAGGCATAGGCTGATTACCTCATTTATGTCATTGCAGATACTAATCATGTCTGTCTTACACTTATGAATGTGCAGAAACAAATTCTTTGCTTGAGAGAAATTCTTCAGGTTGGGGTGATGTGAGAAGGGTTGACATTCTGCTTGATATACGCCCCAGTGGCTGCTAAGGGATGGGGGACAGTTAATCAAAGGAAATCTGAAAGAAAATTGATAAGAATACTCAGAAGAAGAAAAAAAAAAAAAAGGTGCTAAAGAGAGCTTTTATGTAAGCATTGGTTAGACTACGAGAAAGGAGAGAGTGGTCGATGAGCAGAACACGAGCTATCATACTTTCAGATTACAACAATTTTGCTAATATCTACACTGCCTATTTAAAAGTGCTTACAGGATTCATTTGTAGTTCTGAACTTGTGTTCTTTATTGTTATTGTTTAACATTTAATGCCTGTAGTTACACAGCCACTTTGGTATTCTGAAATATTTCTGTGCTGCCGATGTATTGTTAATTGAGCTCTCTTGGTAAACAATGACAACTAGTGTATTCCTCTTTTTATAGCTCAAAAGCCAAAAGAACCATTAAGTTTATCTGATGTGACTTTTTAATATATCACAGTCCATTACAGATCATCCGGATATCCCGTTTTACAGATACAGATTTTAGTAGTCAAGTAAATGAAGCCAATTAGTCTGGGAGACTGTACTTCCTCCAGCACACTGAATAGCAGAGATCAAGATGCTGTTACTGTCAAGTACGTGTAACAAACAAAAAATGAAGTGAGGTGTGCCTAGGTGCTACCGATTGCCTTTCGAAGTATGTTTCTGTCACGTTCCAGTTTTCCCTTAATCTCACTTCTCTGTAGAAGAGTGTACCTGACAGCTGGAACAGTTGTTATACTTTCATTATGAATAAGGATGTCTTGAAATGACAATGGAATTCTCCAAAGGGAAGAAAAACAAAGGTTCTTTGACTCTTTTTACTGGTCTTAGAGCTTGGAGTCAGTACTTGTCCCTTTTTTTTTTTTTTTTTTAAATCAAGAACTTTTGAGGTTACTTTAGGTAGTTCTCTACCACACTCTTCTTACCTTCTACCTTAGGTCTTTTAACACAACTGCAGCTGGCATTTTCTCCTTGGTCTCTGCTTTTACTTAGTTACTTTGAGTGAGATGACATTGCAGTACTTCACTGCATTCCAGTTATCTCAATTCCTCCTTCGGGCTGCCGGAGGAATCCCCGAGGGCCACCATGCACCTTTAACACTTGTGAAAATAGACTGAGGGGTGAAAATGGTAGTGTGTGAGCGATTACAGGTGGCTAATTTCTTATATTAGGAGTGAGTTTCTGTATTTGAGTAATTGGTAACGACAGACATGGAGAAGGCTGAGGTACTCAGCAACTTCTTTGCCTGCCTCTGCACTTGTAGATGGGCTTCCCAATCTTTTATTTCCCTGAACCCATAGATGGAGGCTATGTGAAGAGCAGGTTTGACACCACCTGATGAATCTAAACAGGTACAAGTCTATGGGACTTGATGACATGAATCTCAGGGTCCTGAGGGAGCTGGCTGATGGAGTTGCCAAGCTTCTCTCCATCATAGTTGAAAAGTCCTGCATTGGGTGATGTCCCCAGGTATGAGTCCATCCTTTCTCAGCTGTTCTTACTGTTGTCTCAGGAGTCAGGAGCACTTGGAACAGTCCATCCCACTCAGGGTGCAGCTTCAATTCCCTCCATGTTTGCATCAGATCCCAATCTCCTGCTTGGAATGGACGGATCAGGACTTCCAAGGGTGGAAATAATTCTCTATTGCAAAAACACAACTTAGTTTTTCACAAAACAGATGCAAATGTCACTGATATTTTGCTTAAGAAACAGTATCTGTAACCTTTCAGAGATTGTATTAATAGCTGCAGCAGCTTGCTATAAACAATATTTCAGCATTTTCCTTACACATATGTTTTAGAAGGAATAAATCTGTTAATCCTTAAGCTTTCTTTTCTTACTGTAAGACATTGTTAGATTAATGATGCATTATTAACAAGCATTGTTTAAAATTGAATCTAGCAAAGATAATGCTATATATAATACTTTGCAAAGAAGAATCTACACTTAAGTTCTTTGTCCATCTGTTCTGCTACTACAGAAGGTTCTGTAGGGCAGAGGGGTCCAGGAAGGGGGGGTTCTGAAGGGCAGAGGGGTCCAGGAAGGCTGGGCGCTCTTCAAGAGGCAAATCCTAATGGCGCAGGAGCGGTCTGTTCCCATGTGCCCAAAGATGAGCCAGTGGGGAAGAAGACCAGCCTGGCTGAACAGAGAACTGTGGCTTGAGCTTAGGAGAAAAAAGAGGGTTTATAATCTTTGGAAAAGTGGGCAGGCCACTAGGGAGGACTATAAGGATGTAGCGAGGCTGTGCAGGGACAAAATTAGGAAGGCCAAAGCTCATGTGGAGCTCAATCTGGCTACTGCCGTTAAAGATAACAAAAAACGCTTTTATAAATACATCAACACAAAAAGGAGGACAAAGGAGAATCTCCATCCTTTACTGGATGCAGGGGGAAACTTAGTTACAAGAGATGAGGAAAAGGCGGAGGTGCTCAATGCCTTCTTTGCCTCAGTCTTTAGCGGCAATACCGGTTGTTCTCTGGATTCCCAGTACCCTGAGCTGGTGGAAGGGGATGGGGAGCAGGATGTGGCCCTCACCATCCACGAAGAACTGGTTGGTGACCTGCTACGGCACTTGGATGTGCACAAGTCGATGGGGCCGGATGGGATCCACCCAAGGGTACTGAGAGAACTGGCAGAGGAGCTGGCCAAGCCACTATCCATCATTTATCAGCAGTCCTGGCTATCGGGGGAGGTCCCAGCTGACTGGCGGCTAGCGAATGTGACGCCCATCTACAAGAAGGGCCGGAGGGCTGACCCGGGGAACTACAGGCCTGTCAGTTTGACCTCAGTACCAGGGAAGCTCATGGAGCAGATCCTCTTGGGAGTCATCATGCGGCACTTGAAGGGCAAGCAGGCGATCAGGCCCAGTCAGCATGGGTTTATGGAAGGCAGGTCCTGCTTGACGAACCTGATCTCCTTCTATGACAAAGTGTCGCGCTGGGTGGACGAGGGAAAGGCTGTGGATGTGGTCTACCTTGACTTCAGCAAGGCTTTTTGACACCGTCTCCCACAGCATTCTCCTCAAGAAACTGGCTGCTCTTGGCTTGGACTGGCGCACGCTTCGTTGGGTTAGAAACTGGCTGGATAGCCGGGCCCAGAGAGTTGTGGTAAATGGAGTCAAGTCCAGTTGGAGGCCAGTCACTAGTGGCGTCCCCCAGGGCTCGGTGCTGGGGCCGGTCCTCTTTAACATCTTCATCAATGATCTGGACGAGGGCATTGAGTGCACCCTCAGTAAGTTTGCAGATGACACCAAGTTAGGTGCGTGTGTCGATCTGCTCGAGGGTAGGAAGGCTCTGCAGGAGGATCTGGATAGGCTGCACCGATGGGCTGAGGTCAACTGCATGAAGTTCAACAAGGCCAAGTGCCGGGTCCTGCACCTGGGGCGTAATAACCCCAAGCAGAGCTACAGGCTGGGAGATGAGTGGTTGGAGAGCTGCCAGGCGGAGAAGGACCTGGGAGTGATAGTGGACAGTCGGCTGAATATGAGCCAGCAGTGTGCTCAGGTGGCCAAGAAGGCCAACGGCATCCTGGCTTGTATCAGAAATAGTGTGACCAGCAGGGCTAGGGAGGTGATCGTCCCCCTGTACTCGGCTCTGGTGAGGCCGCACCTCGAGTACTGTGTTCAGTTTTGGGCCCCTTGCTACAAGAAGGACATCGAGGTGCTTGAGCGGGTCCAAAGAAGGGTGACGAAGCTGGTGAGGGGCCTGGAGAACAAGTCCTACGAGGAGCGGCTGAAGGAGCTGGGCTTATTCAGCCTGGAGAAGAGGAGGCTCAGGGGCGACCTTATCGCTCTCTACAGATACCTTAAAGGAGGCTGTAGAGAGGTGGGGGTTGGCCTGTTCTCCCACGTGCCTGGTGACAGGACGAGGGAGAATGGGCTAAAGTTGCGCCAGGGGAGTTTTAGGTTAGATGTTAGGAAGAGCTTCTTTACTGAAAGGGTTGTGAGGCATTGGAACAGGCTGCCCAGGGAGGTGGTGGAGTCCCCATCCCTGGAAGTCTTCAAAAGACGTTTAGATGTAGAGCTTAGGGATATGGTTTAGTGGGGACTGTTAGTGTTAGGTTAGAGGTTGGACTCGATGATCTTGAGGTCTCTTCCAACCTAGAAATTCTGTGATTCTGTGATACCAATGACATCAGGACCTGTCTCATCATTTTCTTCCCTCCCTTCAAATAGCTGTCTATCTAACCTCTATCTCACTTGTCTGAAAAACTGTCTTGTTCAGCATTACCAGCAATGAATGACAGCTGTCAGTAGACATCCATATCTTTTTAAACATTTTTCTTTCTTTCTTCTCTTGTGTTTCATCTTGCCCTCGATGATTGGTTGTATGAATAAGAAACTTTACTATCTTTACATTTCTTCTTGGTTACTTTTATAATTTGTTGTCTGTCACGAGACATCAGACTTTCAATATTTAAGAAACAATGCTTTGGGTGTAACTAGTCTGAAATATTAATTAAAAACAAATCTGTAGGTTGTCCATGATCCCACTCTGCAACGCATGAAAAAGTTGCTCATTCTTATGTTAGGAACAGTAAGGCAAACTAAATATGTTAGCTTCTTAAAAGACAAATTATAGAAAAAGTTACTAACCCTGCTGAAATCCACCAAACGAATTTGGGAAACTGTGTACTAGGTTAATCTGTGTCAAGGGATGCAACTGAAAGACATCTTACAGGAGGCCTTGCACATCTCCTGCTTGAAATTTATGGATCCTATGGAGGTACTTTGCAGGTTGGAATGAGGGGAGAAGCAGGAATAAAAATAAAACATTTTTAGCAGTTCCAACTATATTGCTCAAGTCACTATTTGCTGTATTTATGAGCCTATCAGACCCAAATGCATACTCACTCTTACCTGTGACAAACTGGCAAGCGGGATATAAAAATGAAAGATTTTTTCCCTTAGCTGGTGGCTGAGGAATCATTGATCTTCCTTAAACTAACATTAATCCTAGAAAGGCAGCAAGAGGCTTATAGGTCTTTCATGCAAGTTGAAGGTGGTAAATAGGAAAACATGAAAAAGATCCTTTTGTCTATATTCTTTATTACTGGGCATATTTTATAACATTGTGGCTGCCAGTTGATTTTATCTTTCATTCCATTAAAGTTTCATGTTTGGAGCATAACTATACATGCTTTAAAATAATTAGCTTAGGCAGTAGTCTCTGACAATTGATGGGAAAAGCGGGCTTCTTTTGCTGAGTGTATGTATCATTAATAGAAACACTCTGGTGATGAAATTTTAGAAAATCCTCTAAAATATTCAATACAACAATCTCTAGTGAGAAATTCCGAAGTAATGACAGACAGTATCTTCTTAGCAGATCAAGTGATTTAAAAGAGCAGTGCATAGAGGTGATTATTTTTCAGCTTTCTGAAATCAAAGTAGCAGGGCTTGGAAGTATGATATGCAGATATTTTGGGGGAGTAGGTTAGACACTTTGATTGTCATGTAATCTAAATTCCTTCTTGCACATTTCCCAGTCCTCAGTTCTGCCTGAAAACTTTAAATAACCTCTGATGGCTGCTTTGGTATAGTGATGATGGACTTGCATTGGTAAAACTGGATTTGGTTTCCAGTCATGACACAGTCTTTGTACCTGGGCCATTTGTCTAAAAGAGATATTAGGAAGATGTGAATGTTTTAAAGTATATAAAATGAGTTTGCATGTGGCTGATACTTCCGTGTAACACAGTAAGTACACACAGACCTTGTATTTAGCACAAAAAGTTAGAACTCGGCAACAGCAACTGCAGTCATCTTTTGTCCTCTTGCCTCTACCTCTTACCCCCGCCTCCCCCCTAGAAAAAATGTACTGTTTTCCCCTCAAGCCCTGCCAAGGTGTCCTGGTCTATTGCATGGACATAAACTCACTTTTAAGTCTTACAGCTTACTTGTAATTTCTCTCTGATTAGTAAAATGAGGAAGGAGAATATTTCCTGTCTTTGTGTAACTTGAGAACAGTTCCTAAACTGTTGCATTTTTCCCACTGACATAGACCAACATAACGTATTAGTGCTATTTGTCTGCTGTTACCTGTTATCTAATATTTGGGATACCTCAGGCCAGTGCACGTAGAAGTGGTCATATACCATACAGCCGTGATCTTTTGTCATTCTGGAAGTGTTCCTCAGCCATTATTGCCAGGGGCTATTAGGACAAAAGGTAAAGTGCCCCTCAATAAATTCTGGATACTGGCTATGTAGAGGGGGGGGGGGCGGGGAGTGGAAAATGGCTTAAGAATGAATAAAGTGGCTTTCACTGTTTGTTTCTTCTTTAGCCATGCTTTTCAGCAGTATGTGCACCTGATTGCAGGTTTGTGTACATTTGTAAAGTTTTGCTGATGGTCCGTAAATGCATGCTTCTTCTTTTTTAAGTGTTTGAAACTGTCATTGCATGGTAGGCCAGCTGTGTAATAAAACCTTGAACTTTCAAGTTTTGTATGCTTGTCCTGTTCTGAACCTTGAATTTCTCAAGGCTTATATAGGTAAGTAATTTGGAGATACCCGACCCTACACGGCCTGTACATCAGAAAAATTGAGTTGAAAGAGATTGCAGGTGTAAGACTACAGGCAAGGAGAGGGAGAACTAAGAAGCCAGAAGTCAGAGCGGTTACAGTATAACTGAATTATAATTTGATATTAAAGTATAATACAAAGTAAAAAATAAACTAAAAATTATTGATTCACCATTTCATTACTCACAAGTTGTATAGTGTAATTGAAGAAACTTCTGCCCCATACTCTGACCAACCCTATCTCCTTTTCTTTCCTGAGTTTCCTTTATTAATGCTCACTGTTTTGAATTCATACAGTACTGTTTATACCCGTATGGTTGAACATACTGGCTTTGTAAATTTTCATAATGCTTGCTCATATCATGTAAAATATTGAATGTTATCCCTGCTTTAAAACACTTTAAAATTGTTAAAATATGATTCTTGGAACCTTGTTTAATTGATTTTTTCAAGTTCTCTAGGACAGCACACCATACAGGAAGGGAACATTCCTCAGAGCCATAAATAGAGACTACAAATGTGCCCATATCTTCCCAGGGGCATTCTAGTTGTTATCTTGACAAAACACATTTTGTAGACTGGATCTTCCAAACCCCTATTTAAGACTAAAATTAAGAGCCAAATGTGCAGTATCAAAGTGCAAAATTATATCAGAGATCATAGTATGTTGTACTTAATTTAAAATTTTGGAAAATTTTTACTGTTTTTTTTTCCCCTTGAAGTTAAAGGGCAGATAGTGGAATTAAGTTTTGGGAGGTAACGTGAGTTTTCCAAAGCACTGCTAACCATCCACCAGGAATAGAAATGGGAGTCAAGGCTCAAACTGATGCAAATACTGTAACTCTTTCAGTATAGCTTGTCTATCCATTCCTAAATAACTCTGGATCTTTAGTGGTATCACAATTTAGTGTATGTTTTCATCTTTTCAGAAGTCTTGGGGATTTTATTTAGTTTTATAATCTGAAGTTCAACCAAATAAGCTCCTTTGGTCCCCTTAGTAGGAGAATTAGATGTCAATCTTAAGTCTTTAGCTCTTTTCTCTCCATTCCTGAATTTGGCAGATGCTGTTGTTCTGTTACGCACTTGAAGGTAATTCTGTGTCTAGTGTTGGATAGGATGTGAACATGCTGATGCAGGACGCGCATGGAAAAATTGTCATTGTGAATGTAACATAATTTTTCTTAGTCTTGAGAAGAGAAAAACATATTTGGTCTGGGTTTACTTGAGGAAAGAGTTGTTTTAAATTTTTGACTTAAGCCGCTTGTCCTTGGCAAGAAAGATTTGCAGGGACTTGAGCATAGTCTGCTTTGTCACAGTGCTGTTCACCTGAACCTGACTGTGGTGATTTGGAAGAAATCTAAGAGAAAAAACATGCTGTTTTATACATGATTTCCTTTTGGTGTAGGCTATCCCAACTGCCCATCTTCAAGGTAGCTGCTTTTGCATGGAAATGCACAGCTCCCAGACTTGGCTAGGGAGAGAACCTGAGATTAGGCCAGAAATGAAACTGAAACAACCCTCCCCCCCTCAAAAAAAAAAACAAACAAAAAAACACCACCACCAACAAAACACAACCAACCAACCAAAAAAATCATCTGATTTCTGATCAACTTATTTTTTTAATAGCTTGATGTATGAAAGTGAGTGATAGATTTTTAAAACTTCCTGAAATTATCAGTGTACAACACCATACAGAGCACAGTGACTGTGTTAAGATGACAGCATGGAAGACAGCCACCCTCAACAGTGCTCACTTGTCTGTGAGAGCTTGTCTATTCTCTCCCCCTTTTTAAAAAATAAAAAATAAAATGAAAAAAAAAATGACTGAATTTCTTCTGCTGTTTTAGAAAGAATATTAACATTTATAGGCTTGACTCTTTTTTCATCCCAAGTAAACATTTGGTCTTCCTGATCCTGTCCTCTGTTAACTGGCCTAGCATAATTCAGAAACTCCTGTGTAGAAAATGTCAGCTGTCATCTTAATGGAATTATCCAACCTCTTTGTAACAATAAATAAAGGAAAATGGAACAAAATTATCTGGAGTCAGTATGAGAGAGCCAGAAGACACTCTTCCCCCTCCCTAGAGGAGTGCTGCTTTATGCCCTCTTGGAATTAAAGGCGTTGAAAGTGAATGGCTAACTTCATCTGGTGGACAAGCATGTTAACATCTGCAACAGAATGTGAAAGCACAGAATCTACCTGCGCATTGCAGAAGCCCAGTAAGAAGAGAAGGGTCCCTCTTTTTGCTAAGAATTTGAATGCTGTACTGTACTCCCGTTCTGGTTAATTTTGGTGAGGAGAAAATTTACGCTAGCATTAAGTTTAGATGTTGTTGACAGCGTTTTAAAATTGCTTCTGTTTTTGTTGTTGTTGTTGTTTTTTCTTCCCTTAATGTTATCTGCATTATAAGGCAGGTTAATTATCTGATGCTTATCAGTGGCCATATCTAAAAATGCTTTTGCTGCTGCTGGAAATTTTCATGTGTATATATATCATAACAGAAAGGGATTGTCATAGGAAACCATCAGTGTACATTTTAATTGAAATTGTCAGAAAGCATTTATTTATAGAAATAGGAAAGCATTTTGAGAATATTTCCCTTTTTACCTTCAACTTCTTTGAGATTATGATACCACTGAGCAGTAACCTTTCTGCAGAATCAGTTGCATAAACAAGCTGATTAATTCTTATCACCAAGTTACATGAAAAATTGTCAAGTACAGAGTTGGTTGTCTTTGTGGTTTTGAGTATTGCTGAAGAATGGGATCTGTTTTGCTATGCGTGGTAGGTCTTGAGTCTGAGGGTGTTGCAAATGGTAGCTGTTTCTCTGAGCTACCTTGAGGTTCTGTGAAGGTTGATTAAAAGGGGCCAAAAGCTGGAAGGTTCTTGAGATCAATTTTGAAGCAACCGAGTAGTTTTCAAAACAGTTCAAGTTCACCAGTGTGCTCTCTTTTTAAAGAGAAAGAAAGCAGACATAAAGCCTCATCTTTGATTAACGCACAGTTCAACTTCAGGCAAATGCTGACTGTTACTGCTGTTTGGCTGAACGCAGTACCTTGGGAAGAGTATCTATGAATGAATATCTTTTAATGTTTTTTCACATTTGAATTTTTCCATTTATCTCTCAGGCTATCCTAGCGATTACATTGTACACTACAACAAGTTTAAATAATGAAGTTAAAATAATTCAGTTTCCATGATCATACAGTAAATTATTTCTGAAACAATGTCTATAATATATGTTGTAATGTTTCAAATTATGCAATCCTGATTATGTGATACATGTAGTCATAGTAATGACATGACTAGATAAAGAAAGCTTTGTAATTATAGCGTGCTTAGTCAATCTGTTCAGAGGCTCCAATACCTCCAGAACTGTACATATTAATAGTTTCCATTGTTCATACATGAACTAAATATTTTGATGCCAGAGGAATGAAATTATTTTGATATATTAAATTGGGGGGCAATTTGTGAGAACTGATAGTATTTCCTTTCAATTTTGGAGCGTACATAATGCTCCAGTATGTCAACAGCGAGAGAAAAGGAAATGTTTTCTAAGAAAAGCATTGAACTGATGAAGATGGTCACTTAACAAGTAGGGATGAGGAAAATGTGGAGGCCTTTAATGCCTTGTATTGCCTGAGCTTTTAATATTAATGGTAGGTCTTCAGTTGCCAAGTTCTCTGGGTTGGAGGACTGTGACTTGAGAAGCAGTACTCTTCTATCTGTGGTCACTGAATTGCCCAGTCCAAAATTGTAAGGAACCAGCTGTATCAGCTCAGTGGGGCCTGATGGGATTCACCCCCGAGTACTGAGGGAGCTAGTGGATGTTACAGCTGGTGGTTGATGCCCCAGGCCTGCCAGTGTCCAGGGGACACTTGGATAATGCCCTCACTAACATGCTTGAACTTTTGGTTAGCCCTGAAGTGGCCAGGCAGTTGGACTTGGTGATCTTTTTAGGGCCTTTCCAACTGAACTATTCCGATTATATTGCTTTCTTGTAGACACAGATTCCTGTTCTCCTACATATTTGAATATTTTGTGCTCCTAAGAGTATCTTTTAATTAATAAACTGTATGACAAGGTCAAAACAGCACCTCATGGAAATACAGCAGTCAAAGGAAAACAATCAATTTTGTATTCTGTGATGTGAAAGGCTTTTCATGGCATTCTTTTCAAAGGAGAGAGGCCAAGTTAATTTACTGAATAATATGTTGCAAGTCTGGGAGAACAGAACCAATCATTAAAATGAATTGCATCCATATAGTCATTTTAAGTGTCTGAGATACAGTGGTAGGTAAAGCTTTACAAATGTTATTTGTCATTGCACAGAGGTGAAAACTTACATGACAACAAGCAAGTAAAAACAGTGAGTGATGTTTTCCTTGAGGCAAAGAAGAGCACCTGCGTGTCCATCGGCTGTTGACTGCTGGTGGGGTACATGTGATGCCAGGTGCTCAGGAAGGGTGCCGAGAATAGCTTTCCTCTCAGAAATAAAACGATTCTTTCAGTTCCATAGCCTTCACTGAACATCCTAAAAATACCGCCTGAGGAAGATGGAGGTGTGTGATACGAGATGCTAATTAAGTTTTGGTCAAGGTTGGTATGGGCTTTGTAAGAGTGCTGAAAGAAACCATAGGTGATACTAAAGTTGGTGAGGACACTTAGCATATTAAATGATAACGCAGTTAATTTTTGCATCCAAAAAATTCATTGTGTTCTGTGAGAGAAAATTGTTGTTTTTTTTTTTGTTTTTTTTTTTTTACCACAATTTTTGCAACACTGAATTCCTGTCTTTTGGCAGTGCTTGCAAGTACCGCTCATTTGTGCCACGTTCAGGTGCATGTGATGCCAGCTCCAGCTGTAAAGGGAATTTTACAGCTTGTGGTTACGTTACTGTGTCATTTGCCAAGGAAATTATATCCTGTGAGGAGTGGGGGCTAGGTGCTTACATTGAAATGGATCTACAATCCCCACATAAACTCCTCGTGGGCCGGATACTCTCTGCAGATACTGACAAAACTTGAGCGTCTGAACAGGAGAAAAATGGGAACAAATGTCAAATGACCTTTGGTTACAGTTCAGGTAGTGCCAAAACCAGGAATAATCCCTGTGTCTCTTAACTACCGATTGGGTGCTCTGTCCTCTTGGTCATGTGTATAGCGGTATGGAAATGTCCACAGGGAATCATGAATTGAACATAGATATCACAAGGCTTGCTTAATGTTAGCTGGTTTGGGGATGTCTCATGCACTGCTTTCTACTTTTTGAAGAATAAATTTTAAAAAGTCTAATTAATAGAGAGAAAATACCACACTAGAACTATAGAGTGCTTAGTGTTTGCCAGTGTAAATACTCTGAAATAGTTCTGTCGGATATGTCGGTGTGGGAACCACACAACACAGTCAGTCAGTTTTCATGTCGCATATTTCAATTTTCTCTTCCTGGATCGTAGCTGGACTTTTAGTTAGGTGGAGGTGGTTACTTTGAAACAATTATTTTTTTTTTCTATTATGGTAGCTATTTAATACTGTAAATCAAGATTTTTAAGGGAAAAAATATTTTTGATTTGCAAAACACTTAAAGAGCCACCTCTGTATCTTGGATATTTCATGACAGCGAAATATGTGAATTGATGTATGTTGGAACTTACTGGTTGTATAGCAACGATATCCAAAGGAGACAGAACAAGACCTTTGAAGTGATTCAGGGTGAGTCTGGAAGACAAAATAATTTGGCTGTCTTGCTGTGCAATAGCTCTGGTTGTGTCATAGAGAAGTTGTGAAAGCAACCTTGAGCAACCTTAATGATGGTCTCTAAATGGTCCAGATCATTAGAGCTCAGCCAGTAGTCCTGCTGTTTCTCACATCAAGTGCATTTGATTGCTTCTTATTTTTTTTTTTAATTTTTTTTTTAAGGTAGATTAAGGTATTTATTGGTGGCACACTTTTTAAGGTATTACTTTTCCACGCCGTTACAGATTCATTCAAAGATCATTTCTAGACATTAACAAAACATGACTTTTTTTTAATCTGGTCTTTAAAAAGAACAGTCTTCAGAAGTCCCCCCAGAAAAACAAAAAACACATTCCTTTATATGATGTAGTCATTTTAAAAAAATAGAGGTTGTTATTAATTAGTTGTTTGTAGCATTCTGTGGGAGTTCTAGTCACAAAAGCGTATGTTAAACTTTTCCAAGAAATTCATCTAACAAACTATCCTAGTTTGTCTTGACTTTATATAATATTCTTCTAAATTTAAACAGTAATCAAATTCATCTCTTCACTGTTTCAGAGAAAATAAAGGTTTTTCTTCTAAACAAAGCTAATAGTTGTGAGAGACTATTTTGATAGCTGTAATGGCATCTCATCACAGGCCAGGCGTTATGTTGTTCTGTACACACAGAACAGAGCCTGTCTTCCTAAGACAAAAGAAAGTGTGGAGGAGAAATCCCAAATAAGAGCTTATATCACTGGGCAAGCGAAAGAATTAGAAGAGGAGAGCAGATGAGAAATCTTTCTGTGTGTTGTATGGTAGAAGAAAGGGATCAGAAGGGGAGAGGAGGTGGAGGAAACAGTTGATCCATTTAGTCAATTCATGTCTGGAAGAAACTTGCAAGATCCTTTGCAGGACAAGTGGGGTTGCATTTGAAGAGGCAGTTTTGGATGGGAGTTTATGACTGGGGGAGTCAGTTTAGAAGAAATATAGCTGCTCAGCCACAATTAAGAGAGAAACGAAGAGCAAATGTCTAAAGTTGAGAAGCCAGCCGGACAACAGGAACTGCAACCAAGATGCTACGAGCAAAAGCAGCAGATCCTGTGGGAAAGTGATGTTCAGTGGTTGATAGATAAAATATTGGGGCAAAAGAGTTTTTTTTTTGTTTGTTTTGTTTGTTTGTTTGTTTTTTAATGGAACACGTGAACTATGAAATGTCCCAAATTTACCAGGAGAGAGGAGCAGGCAGCAGATGGCTGACACAGACAAGGAACCACTTCTGGTGAGCAAATAGTTATGGAAGGTGTCTGCAAGGTGGGTGACAGCAAGAGACATGAAGCAGACAGCCCATGCTGAAATAGTTGAGGAGCTGGTCCAAGAGGAAACTTGCATCATTCAGAGTGAATTTAGAAGAGTGAGAAGGAAAGAATAAGGCGAGTCTGGTGCTCTGGTGGGATACCTGCACAGTCAACATTTGGAAGAGGTGGGGAGAGAGTTAGTGCAGCATAGAGCCTAAACTTGATGAGTGCAGGGTATGATAACCCAGGCTCTGGGATGCTCTTTCCAGGCTCTCCCAGCTTCCTGTGAGCTTGAAATATGAATTGTATGAGCTTCTGTTTGCCCACCATGTGGAAACTCCCAGAGAGAGTAAGGATCTTGGAGAGACCTGGGTATGTAGTAGCTGACAGCAACATGTAGGGGGAAGAATTATCAGAGCTACTGAACTTCAAACAAAGATTTAAAAAAAAAAAAAAAAAAAAAAAAAAAGGAAGAAAGGAAGAGGAAGAAAGAAAATGGTACCAGTGTGTATTGAGAACTCTATAGTCAGAACCCACCCCCAGACTGCCAGCAAGGGAAAATGACAATAAATGATGAATTAAATGAGATGATAATGCATATCAGTTAATGAGCTTTATAATGGGAGCCAGATTTATTTTAGAAATTGTGTTTAAAGTAGATGATCTGACCTGACATGCACAGCTTTGTTTATTCAGTTATTTTGAGCAGCTATCATCTAAGAAGCACAGGTGTGAATTCCTTTTCCTTTTTTTTTTTTTTTTTTTTGGTTGTTGTTGTTACAAAGCTGATTGCAAAAGCTTTTGAAAACTTGGCTTCCTGAACAAAGTATTTCAGGTTCTCTGTAATCATTTTGAATACAAGATTAATTCTTTTCCTGCAGTAAGACATTATATTGAATATAACTTAATTCTAATAGTTCATTGCATGGCTTGCTTATGAATGTTTATATGCAAGTAATTTCCCCTTCTAAAAGTTGACTTATAACGCAATAGCTCTGACTTCTTTAGGCTTTTAAAGGTGGGAAATTGGCCTGACTGCAGCCTTACAGCAAAAGCAGCAATTACTGGGGGGGGAAGAGACATTCAGTGTATGAATACTTAAATTCAGTGGGGCAGAAGTGCACACACTGCATGGGGTATGAAGGAGAATTTTTAAAGGTATTTACATCTATCTTGCCTATGTCAACTTGTTAATTCTGTTTGTATATCACATGAGCTTTGCTGTTCATAATTCATTCAGTAGGAAAGACAAGCTATTCCTGTGAAGTCTCAGAAATCTGATCACCATCCAATTCTCCATCAAAAGGAGTTTCTGGAGACACCCCTGAGTGTTTGCAAATGTTGAAGCTAATTCCAAACAAGGAAATCAAATCCAAGTGCTCTTAGTTTATTCTCCTAGAGAAATTAAGGCAATATAATGTACGTGCATGTATACATAGGAGAGATTTTGGTTTCAGTTTGGAATGATAACAAAATCTCAAAGGGAAGACTGGTACATAAATCAGCAAATCACCAAAATATATGCATAACACAAGTGTACATGCTGTCTTTAAGGAGGTGAGATTTGGGGACAATAATACATGTTAAAACCTGCTCTTGTGTCTTATTTAAATTTATTTTTCCTTTTTTTTTTTTTTTATTAATCTGAATCTGACACTGGGTTAACAATTGATTCTTATCACCCCAGCCAAGATTAGGACTCCACTGTAGATAATTACATTCTTGTTTCTCAGATGAGGAGAAGAATGAAAGGGCAATAAAATTACTTTCCTACGTTAACACAGGGTGCATATAGACCACACTGTGAATTGTACACAACCTGGATGAAAGCATTTATCCAGTAGTAGAGTGTCCAGTAGAGAAAGTGAAAAACAACCACCAAATTTCCTCCTTTCTGTGTGTTTTATTTTTTCTTCATTTACATATAAATAAAATGAGGTAGTCTTCTGGTAACCCACAGAAAAAATTGCTCAAGTCCCAGATGGTTTCATTTGCCAATAGAAATTGATAGTTGTTAGCCCTGAATTTTCAGTTTGAAAAACTCATCTGAAAAGGAAAGTGAGAAATCAAAAGGGGCGAACCTAAGTTCATTTCTTTGTAGATTTAGCCCAGAAAGATGCATTCAGCTTAAGAATAGCTTAGTGAGAACTCTGAATTTATTGTCTTAATAGACTTCATACTGATATAACAAGGACAAAGAAGCACATTCTTTTCCCTACTGAAATTTTGCTTTTATTTTCTAGTCGGAATAGGAACGAAGATATATGTATTATACCTCCAGACAATTTCATTGTCCTTGCACTTGCTAGTTGGTACTGGGGAATTTGTAACAGCTAAAGCAGTTTCTAAAATGATCTTAGACTCTGCCTTTGCACCAGGATTGTTTTGATTGGCAGGCTCATTCTGGAATAAATAGTGCTGAGTTTAGATGTTTGGATTAGATTTGTTTTGTTTTTTTTTTAACTGAGATATTTACCAGGACTGGTTAGAATAGTCAAAATTACGGAACTTCCTGAATGATACTAGAAGTACAAACTGATTGGAAAAGCAATTTATTTCTGACTTCCTGTAGACTTGGTTTATGAAAATATTAATCTGATCTTTTCTACAGGAATGGTGGAAGATCTGAGCCTGCCTTGTTGGTCCCCTTTGGTCTGGCTTCATCACAGGCACAGTGGCACTCTCCGAATTCCAGGGTGAGTCCAGCAGTGAGGGGACGTGGGGCAGCTCCAGAGTGGGAACGTGCAGATGTGTGGGAAGAGGGAGGTTGAGGCTAGCTTGGTGCTTTTTGCATTGCGTTGTCTGCAAAGACACATGCTATTTCTTCCTCTGGGATGTATTGTGTCAAGTATCAGGGATTCCTTGCTTCTGAAAATTCATCAGATATTTAGGTCATATTATTTCTATGACCATGATACAGCCCATGTTTGTGAAGCATATACTGAATTTAAATTGCGTTTACAATTAATACAAACTGAATGGTTCCCACACCTTTACCCAAAGCATAAGAAGGATTTTTTTTTTTTTTCAGTAGATTTTAAGTTTCATAGCATTTCGTGCAAAGCTCTAAATACTTGATTGCAAGTTATGTTCAAATGTCTGGAATGAGATTCTTTCAAAAGGTGTTTCTCTGTGGAATACAACCACATAATGAATTCTGCTCATTTCCTGGGGAATCATTACTCGCAGCAAAGAAAGTAAACTTTAAATTTACACTTGATATCATAGGTTCTAGAGGGGTGATGAACTGTGACATGAGGCTCTGAATAACTTGAAGCTTAACAGCTGTGAAATTGCAAGAAAACTCATTTGAATATATAAAAAAAAGTATTTGAGTGTGTTATGAACAAGATGCTTCTGTTATCAAAAAAAGCATTTAAAAATGGAGGCAGAGACCTTTATGAAGACATTGAAAGTTTTTATCATACTGATCGGGCTTAGATCGTCTCGCTTACTGGGTACTTGATTTACCTGATAAGGGTAATTGCTGGATTTTATGCAGGAAAACCATTGAGGTTCAATAACAGAATGTCATTTCACTGGCTTTGAAAACAACATTATGTAAATACACAGTAATGAGTTCACACCAGGAGAGAGAATTCAATGAGGTTTTTTTCCTTGATCATATGCATTGTCTAAATTTGAACTCCAGATTTGTCGTTGGCTTGACATGTTTTTGATAAACAAGTATTGGGACTTAATGAGCAAGTACAAAGGGTGTAATATCATAGGGGAAACAACGTAAGAATATCAAAATGATTCTAATGGACAGTGAAGTCTCAGCAGTGTAACTTTAATGTCTTACAAAAAGAGTCTCTGTAGGTAGAATGATAATGCTCTTTGATGGTCTAACGGCTTCTACTCCTTAGGGATACCCAGTGAGGAATCTTTGAAATGTTTTGTATCAACCTTTTTTCATATCCCTTGTCGGTTTTGGATTATTCTTTTCTGTTTAGTTAAATGAATTTCACTTTTGATATATGCTCTAACATGCATTTCTACTCTGTAAAAATGACACTATTGGGTCCCATATTTACTTTATTTCAGGAACTAAATGTCAAGTATATTTACAGTTGAAAGTGTAACTTGATAAGTCCTGTATCTGAAAATTCAGGCTAGGATGCAAGTGTTGCATTGTGTTTGTTATTTTTTGTCCATCTTCATTGATAAAGGAAAACTTCTGCAAGAGACCAGAACTCACTGAACAGCTGTTTTGGTGATGACCAAGAAGAAAAATAAATCCATTTTATTTCCCTTATCTGCAAGAGCTGTATATAGGGGTTTGTCCTTTAAGATGAGATATGGCTGATTGTCCACAAGGACCAAATCTGTTCTGTAGCTTGTCATAGGCTGTGTTAGAAACCTTGTGGATGTGTATTCCCTCAGCTGCAGAACTATATCCAGCCTTTACTACTGAGACCAATTTGCTGTAGAAAGAAATCAGCTATATCTCAAAGTGTGTGCTTTGAGGTATAATGCCAAGGCTTCTGCCTTCTAACCTAGCCTTCCTTTCTGAAATAAGTACTTCTCTGCCCAAATTTCTTAAATCTGAAACTAGTTCTTTTTCACACTCCCCAGAGTTCTCCAGCAGATTTGAAACCTCATCGCTGTCTTGCAAAAGCCTGAAATTCAGGGCATACAGGCTTTGCTGAAGACTTTATAGAGCAGCCACATTTTAATCATTGTCAAAGTGCAAAAGATGCGCAGAAAAGACAGTGAAGAATAATCAAGAAGTACACACAAAACCATCCTTCTTCTATTCGTGTTGTATTGGGAAACCTCTAAGTTCTGGCCATCCCATTTGTTGGGACTATTCCCTCCCCTCATTTTTTAGCTCCTCAGTCTTGTCTTCAGGCTCCCATCCATCTTCCAAAAGTAGCAGCCTTTCAAAACAGGAAAAATCCAGCTGTACGTGTTAGGTGACCTTCTTGTTTGGCTTCAAATCCACCGTGTATGATTTACTGCTTGTGTAGTCAACCTGCTGTCCAAATCGGGAACATTTTTCCAGATGATCCTGGACTGAAACAAGCACTTTGCGGTGGTTCCATTTGGACAGATGACTGCTCAGATTAGTAATTCTGAATCAGTGTCAACCCAGAATATTCTAGGCAAATACAGAGATCAAAAGGCAAAAGTTAAGTGACAGTAAAAATTAAAATGAATGTTCAGGTAGCGAAATGTGTATTTGTAGCTTTAAAGGAAGCTTTTCAAGGAATTTAAAGCAGCTTGGATTTCTGCTTAGGCTGGATTCTGTGGATTTTGCATGTGGTTGTGCAATATATGCTGAAGCTGTGTGGCAACGAATCCCCTTCTGTGGGTGCTTGTGCTGCCTTGGTGAAAGGGTGCAACTAGATACAATAATGAAGCAGTCACCTTTGCAGAAATTACATACTTGAAGAAATACTTCTAAGCATGCTACATCTGCTAACAATTAAACATATAGAATGTTTTCTGTAAAAGTTGGTTTAACGTGTTGTAATAAGAACAGATGTTTGTTAATGAACATACTGTGTTTTAATGTTTGAAAATCCAAGACATGCAACATTTCTTTGTACGTGAATGTTTTTTTTTGTTTTTTTCAACCTATCTTCACTGGGAATTCATAACATTGTTCCTACGAGCATGAGTAAGTTTTATTTGGGTGAGATAGGCAGTGTGGGGTTTCCAAAGTGCTACTCCATTTCACGATAACAAAGCCTGATTATTTTTTTAAAACTCTGCAAACATCAAAGCATTCTTGATCTTTCCTGTTCCTAGTTTTAATTTAAGGGTGTGTCAATCTAGAGCAACTGCTGCCATGCCAATATGTCACTCTGAATAGTACACAATGACAAATAAAATTAAAAGCAACAGGCCATCAAAAATTTAAGCCTTTGTTGAGAGTTGTAACCCTTTCCAAAGGGTGTGATGTTTTAGTGTCCTGGTCTTCATCAGACATATTCATTGGGTCATTTGAAGCTTAAGTATTCCTTCAAATTCATTTACCTTTTAGAGACAGTCTGCCTGTGAAAGGGTTGGGTGACAAATGATGCTGATGAGCTAAAACTTAGTTTAAAAATAATAATAATTTTTAAAAAAGTCAGGTTCCCAGAGGAAAATCTGTTAAGATAGTTTTGAGTAACATGTAGCATGAAAAAGGTGTTAGTGTTCAGGGGGAAAAACAAAGCCACCATCAAGCATTTCAGTGTATCTGAAACCTGGGATGGTTTACTTGGAAGTATATCTGAAGCAGGAAAACAAAGCTGTAGGGCAAACTTTTAAATGTAAATCTTAAACCAAGTGATTCACCCTACTTCCCTGGCAAAAACTGCATCCTCGGGGCACTGACCCTGTGACCTGCTGGGGACCTGGCTGGCTGCAGGCTCTGCCCTTCCAACCGTGTTGCCCGATGGGGCTCATTGGCTACAGCTGGGAGCCTTTCCCTCCAGCCTGCCCAGCCCCTGGGGGCTCTTCAGGGTGCCCTAAAGGTCCCCTGTCCTCCTCAGACTCCCCTCCTGGGAAGCCCAAACCCCAGCCTGCCCCAAATCTCCCATGCCATGTCTCTTTCCCAGTTTGGAGCCTCTGCATTCCCTGGAATATCCCCTGCCCGTGAAACCCCTCTGCAGCACCTCTCCATGGCAGTGAGAGGTGGGCACACACCTGGCTGGGAGGGGAGGCCAGATGGCACGAATTAGCTTCGTTGGCCCTGACCAGCCTCACCTTGCACATCCCCACCCCCGTGGACTCAGCACCCCATTCCAGTTGGACCCACAGCTGCTGCTTGTGCTGCGCTCTGCAGAGCTGGTCTTTGCTGCTGCTGCCTTCAAAATTTGGTTTCAGTACGTGGCTGGTGGGGAGTGAAGACAGAGGTGTGAAAGTAAGTTTTTGGATTTATTGCACATGATAAAATTCCCAATTTCAGTGCTCTTTGTGTTACTCCGACTGTAGTAGAATTGATCCTGGTGTCTCTATGCTCTTAAAGCTGGTAGATATTTTCTCTAGAGAGTTCTAAAGGGCATGTTGAAAGCTTATCAGAAGCTGATCCTTGATGAGCTCAGTCAGGATGCTTAGGTGAAAATCCGTTTTGACCAAACACCCAGAACTATGCATGTATATATTTATTTGATTGTTTATTTGATTGTTTTTTTCATTTGTTTTAGTTATTAAGGATTAAAATTCTGAAAAGTGTGTACTAGTTGTGGTGAGATCCCTTGTATATTTGATTATTCCAAATTCTCTGTCTTTGTCCTTAGCTGGGAGGGGTGGAAAGCTTGTTCAGCAACTTGTGAAGCACAGTTCATTTTCTGATCCTGTAACTTCTCACCAAATATCCTGTGAGAGCGATTTGTTGTCTTGCTAGGTAACATAACAAACTATAAAAACAGTCTATTAGCTGTAGAGTAGTTGCAAGTTAGTAACTTTGCTAGGGGCATGCAGAATTTATCTTTTCATGTTCAGAAAATCAATGAAAGCTGTGTTTTTTTATAGTCAAGGAATTTCATTCTCATCCACCAGAAAACAAAATCAAACCGAGCTAGCAAGGAAACCTCTGCTAGTATTCTACACGGTTCTTTCTTTCTTTGCTTGTCTCTTCCATTCCTCTCTTTCCAACATGAAGTCCTTTGCATACTTGTTAACGTTGTATAAAAATGTTACATGCTACATTTGACAGCAAAGGTATTTGACAGAAAACTTTGTACCAGCACTGGCATGATGTAAAGATTCTGGTGCCCTTAGAGCTTTATGAAAAAGGCTCTTTCACTTAGTCTAGGAACCGGTGCAGTGGTGCCAGCAGGTATGGTTGTTGGTGGTGAGTCCTGCGGAATTAACTGGAGGCTTCAGATTGTTTCACCCATGCACTCAAGCCTGTTAAAAGACAGTAGTTCTGAATATGATCATCTTTGGGTAGATTTTACCACCTGATTGAGAAGTTCACATATAAATAGTGCTAGGTGATCATCTGTGTCTCTTTAGTTATTACTAGAGTGATATCTAGATGTGATGAAGAAAGGACACCTGTAGCATTTGCCACACATCTCATTTTTGGTACCATGCTCGTTGGAAATCTTGGAAATGATTTATTACATAAGATTTATTCAAACTTTATAAAATAGAGGGTTTTTTTATTTATTATTAGTAGAAATTGAGAATATTTACTACCGATCTGGAAGAGCTGAAGCTTAGAACTAAATCAGCTCAGAGCAGACACAGCTTTTTGTTTCTTTAAAGCTAGAGAACTGTGAACTACAGCTAAAGAAGCTTTTCTAAAGTAACAGTACTTGTTCAATACTTAATCTCTAGAAAGGCAAAGTTCTTGCTGGTCAAGGCACTCTCATTTGTGTTTGTCTGGACATGTTTCTAAAAGATGAGGCAGGCAAGACAGCTTTCTCCCCAGTCTCTTTCCCACCCATCTTAAAAGAAATGATTTTTCCAAGATTCTTTACTTCTTTTCTGAAAACAGCAGGAGTTGATAAATTTTAGTCCTGGCCACTGAGATGTCCAGTGCTGCCTCCACGTACTTCAGTCACCTGGAATTGTCCTGTTCAGCCCCCATCAGTTCACCCTCAGGTACCACAGGGAAGTCCAAATGCTCTGTGTTTTGTCTGCTGTCTATTAAGAAGATTTTATTAGCTTTTGCCTCTCATGGGGGCAGTCATAAATGTGTTACAAAATATTTCCCCATTGAACACGTTCAGTAAGACTGTGCCTTTAGCTACAAAGTCACTTGTATTCTCCCAGAATTGCTTATTTAGCGAAGGCAAATCTTGCTGTAATTCTGTAGGTTGTGATGTAAAAATAATTACCATCCCTGGCAAGTGTTATTTTCTCCATATTGCAGCTTCTTCCCAGGCAACTTTTATGTGAATTGTGTTATAATATGATGTTAAGCTACAGTTTGCATGCAGTAAAATGATGCAAAGAACAGGCATTATACCACTCAGTTTTAATGCCACATAACAAATGACATATTTCTCATGGGGAATGTGGGGAAGAGGCCAGTTGCTTTAGGGCACCAGATCCTGATCCCATTGAAACCACCAGGAGTCTTGCGATTGACTTTGCTCGTGCCAAGATTTGGACTGTGAATGTTGGTAACTATTCAACTACAGAACAATAGCAAAATCATGTTCAGAATTAAACAACAAAACAACCTTCATTCATATTCCCCCCCATTTATTGTTCCTTATAAATGTATTCAAAGCCTATCTGAAAACATCTATGATTTTGTAATTAAAGCTGGGCAGAAAACAGAACTACCTATCTCATCCAACAAGCAAAGCGTAGACATCTATGTCGGTGAAATACTGGCGCATCTCCTACAGTAAGGAAAAGGAACACTGCCGAGTGGCTCAGCTTGCAAAGGCAGTATCAAGATTCTTTATTGTTTGTACAGGTGAAGATCAAAGATGCTATCCAACAAAAGGACTTGAGTTTTAAAGAAACACTGAATTAAATAGTTCCTTAGGTAAAAATAAGTCCAAATGCCATGTTTAAGCTAGCAAACATGCTTGTGTGCACTTTTTTGTAGGTAATTACTGTTCCCCATGTAAATGTCTTGTGCAAAAATGACTTAATATCTCATCTTGCCCCTGTGATTTTATGTCTTTGTTGTAATTTTGCTCTTGCTAGCTTGCAGTAGATCTAGCCATGCTCTGCTACTTTGGAAGCAGAAGTAGATTGGTATCAGCTGAAAGAGCTTCAAAGCAAATGCTGAACTGATCAGGTTCTGCAGCTGCCCTGTGTGCTGGGGGGATGACCACAATTCTATGAAAGGGTGCTTAAAAAACTATTAAAAACAAAAAAACTGTGTGGAACACAGACATTTCATAACACGCTGGAATGTTACCAGAATTTTTCTATTCTTCACCATGAAGCAAAAAAGGTCTTGGGAGTTCCTAATTTGCTGATGTAGAATTGCCCTGATAGCGACTATCAAGTTTTCTCATAATTCCAACTTGGTTATGCAGCGTACTGCACCAGCTGTGTGATATGAAGTTACCAAACATCAAAATGTTTCAACAAACTTTATTTTTTTTCTGTTGCAATCCTCCTGGGAGACCTCTTTATTCTGAAACTTTTTTGTTGCCTTCTGATATTTCTAAGAATCTTATACTTTCCTAGGAAATTTAAGTTCTGGAAACTTCTGAACTTGGGCTTTTGAATTTTTCTAAATAATGTGGTTGGTTACTTCAAAATAAGCCTTTCTGGGAATTTGGGGGGTGATTTTTATTTTTTATTTTTTTATTATTATTACTTAAAAAAAAAAAAAAAAAAAAAAAACCTCTGTTAGAATTTGTTCTCACCAGAATATTAATTTTCTGGAGAACAGGAACAGTGACTTTCCAGGCAGTACAAGTATAGTCTCTCATGTAGTTTTTTGTTTTTTAGTAATTATAAGCAGACATAATAATTTTTGATTTTGCTTTTTATTTAATTTTTCCAAGCTTATCAAACTTCTTACTTGCAGTTACAACATTCTGCGCAGGGTTGTGAGGTGAAGAAGGTCGTGACTGTTAATGCTCTGGTACTGCAAAGGCTTTCTCTCTTAAACCTGAAGATTTCTTAAACAGACATGCTGGTTTGTGTGGAATAAAATCTAGATGGGATGTTGTAATGAAAAATAAATGCCAGCCCATTAGAAGAATAAGATTTTATGTAATGGGGTTCACAGAGATTGAGGATGAAATTGTTGCAGGGTGGGGGAGAAAACATTAATGCTGAAGCTTGTATTAACTCATTTGGAATAATTCAGCGTAATAAAAGGTATCTTTGCTGTAAAATGTGTAAACTGAATGTTGTCGTGGAGTACATGTAAAAATAAACTTTATTATAGAGAATTTGATTTGCAGAAAGTTTGGTAGAGATTATTTCCTAGTATCAAATTATCTTTTCACTTAGGCAGGATGGAAGCTGTCTAGTTTATGACTTGTTTACTGGGCCGAGTAAATACGCAGTTATTCCACGCACGTGGAATATGTTTGTGGAAACACATGATGTTTATCTCTTTTAAACAGTATTGTGGTTTTGTTTTACCATAAAATTCCAAAATGGCAATGAGCACTAACACGACTACTTACGTCCTATTTGTGGATATTTGCTTTTATCATTTTTGTGTGTTTCATCTCTGCTGATTATTCTTTTTGTGCAAAAGTTAGCTGAATTAGGAACTCCAATTTAAGAGAGAGGCAAGAATTCCGGTCACCTTATGTAGGTTGTTAGAAAAATTATTTTGGAGAACTAGCATGAGATGAGCAAGATAGGCCGGCTGTATCTGAAGTCTCACTGCAGGCTCTTCCGTGGATCTGATCAGTTCTAACAAAATTATAGTCATCTTGTGAGCTGAATAATTCAGAAGCAGATCTGTAGTATTGGCAGAAAAAGTGGCTTGAATGCTGGCTAAGTTTTAAAACTTTTAAAATTTATTTAAATAAGTAAAAAGAGCAAAACCAAACACATTTTGAAATATTAAATGAGTTATTTCTGCTAGCCAGTATAAATATATTTTTCTTCATATAAACATCAGAATAACTGGGTTCTTCTAGCCAAGATGCCAGAGCAAGGATATGTAAAAGGTAATCATCGTTTCAGAAAAATGAAAGTTGTTTGCATGTTTTTCTTTGTGTATTTTAGTTTGTTTTCATTCTGAGATAGTCTAGGAGTGCATTTGGTTCATATGTGTCCCTCCTGTGATATGGTTAAATAATGTTTCTTTTTAGCTACGTGTCCCTCAGTTCCCATTTTTTTTTCTCTACTGTTTAACTTCCCTAACTTTCTGATTGTGCACTTCCTTTGGACTGTTTTTCAATTTTCTAAATGTGATTCAGGGACTAGCTGTGTGCTTATGCTTGGTGTTCCTTTCTGCTGTAGGTTTTATGCATGAGTTTCAGCGACTCTGTGTTCATCTGCAAAATGCCATTAATACTTAGCTTATTAAGGGCAATCTTGTACAATGACTTTCTTGTATTTCATTTGATGTTTTTAGGAGCTATGTCTGTTAACAGCAGTATCAAAGAATACCCCTTCTTGAACCAAATTAACCATTATAATTAAGAGCAGTCCAAATACTTCTAGCTTCAGAAAATGCCAGATTTGCTAAACTGAAACCTTTAATAACAATGTTTTGATAGGATAAATCTCAATTTGGAAAGCTTGGGCCTGCGGTAGAAGCTTGGGTAAAAAGGAGAGTAGGAAAGCCTGGGGTCCTGGTGCCGAAATGAACCGGAGCCCAGCGAGCAGGAGGCTCCTCAGCAGCGCAGAGCTGCCAGCTACCTGTGCAGTCCAGTCTGGAGAACAGAATAGGAGGAATGCGCCCCATTTCCAGGTGAATTGGGCAGCCACGAACCCTTAATCTCATGGATGTATTTGTAATATTAATCTTATTTTTTTAATAGTGTATTTAGAAAGGTCTAAACTTGTAGGATCTCAGACTCATTCAGGTCTTACAGGCTAAGTATTCTGTTTTTTCTTACACATTTCCATCTTTGTCTATTTAATGGAATGTTTGCCCTCACTTTTTATTTAAGTGTTCTCCATGCAGAATGCAAGTGTTTTCATTCCAGCCTCAACTTTTTTTAAAAAATTATCTTGGGTCTTTTGAACATCCTTCTTCCTTCATAGCTTGTCTTACAACTTTTTTCATACTATTAATAGTTGTGGGGGGTTTTGTTTCTGTGTTGTGTGTTTTGTGTTGTGAATGGTACAGTTGGTTTTTCTGTGGTGACTTCTGTAGCTCTGATTACTTCCTTCACAGCAGTTCTTCTAAAGTATTCAGGACAGCCATTTCTTCTGTGTACTTTTGAACTAGTTGGGCATCGCTTACACAGTTTACAATGCAAATAAATTGTTTTTAGACCTAATGCCTGGATACTCCGTTTTTCTAGTTTATATAATCACAGCAACCAACACTCTATTAAAAGAGCCTGACTTCTTTCACTAGTCAGTATGTGACAGCTTTCTCCTGTTCCAGTGGTCAGTAATACCTCTGCTTCTATGTTTTGATTCTAATAGCTTTGAGATTTGTAGTTTATGATCTAGAACAACCTTCTTCCCATTAGCAAGCCGTAACAGTAGATGCATATTTAAGAACAGTAACTTTTTTTTTTTTTTCCCTCAGACTCCTAATTATTTGCATTGCTGAGCTACATAATGAAAATCAGAGCAATAATGTATTTTCTGCGAACTCTGCTTTTCATTAAGGTTTATGGAAATTTAATCCAATTTATGGACTTTCACATCCGGATTTTAATGTTGACATTTTTCACTTCCATTTTTCATACTGCATTTTAAACACCCAGAAAATATAAAAGTCTAGAAATGGATTTCAAAAGGAACCAGAAGAGGCTGGTGGGTTTGTAAATGGTAACATGCCATCAGGACCTCCTTTGCAGTCTCGGTATTTATTCCTATTGGGCATGACGACATTATCATCTTATTTAGAGACACGTTTTGACAATGCGAAAACTAAGATGTTCAAAAACATAAAATAATAGAAGATGGAAAATACCTGCATGCATAACTGATCTAGTCTCTCATAAGCAGTGGTTAAATATTTTTTTTCTAATGCAGCATTATAGCAATGGTACCCAACAATATGCCCATGATTTGTCTAAAGCCCTCTGAAATCTACAATTGCAAATTGTTTCTGGGACTCTGCTATTTCATCATTATTACCTATCATTTTCTGTAGTCAAGGGGTAAAACTGTGCAAGGTGTTCACAGTATTCTTTTGCAAAGAGTCTAATACAACTTGGTACTGTTTTTTCCCTTTTCATTTTAAAAAAGAAAACCAAATCTTCATTTGGTTCCGTAGATCGTTCATGCTTTCTTGTAAGGTATCAAACTGTGGAAACTTGTTGCGTAGAGTGTGGTGGCTGTTAAATTTAACAGGAGTTCAAGATGTGGCTGGGCAAATCCATACGAGTCAAAATTGAAGAAAATCTGAGCCAGAATTTGTTTGGAGATCGCGATGCTGGAGTGGTGCCAATATGTTCCTTCTTGCCCGGCTTCCTGAGCTATCTGCCAGTGAATACTGGGCTGAGGGGTCCGGGAGTTGTCTCGAGCTTTGCCCAGGAGGACTTTGCCACATGCGATAACTGAGGCACTCCACAGTCTTCCCATGTCCCTGCCTCTTAAGAGGTGCTGGTGGACCTGCAGCACAGCCTGGCTGCTCCCACGGACTCATTCTCTGAATACATGCATACTTCAGTCGTTTCCTCAAATACCAGTCCTTCAGCTCTGTTGACTATTTTAGGTTTCATTCTCTGTTGCAAATTTGTTGTCTTGCTAAGAAGTTGCAGATAAAATTTCAAAAGGAAAGAACTGTATTGCAGAGCAGAAGGAATATGCTTCTGCGTTGACTTGTTTACTGCTAGCAACAGCCTCTCCAAAAAGGTAGATGAGACTCCCTTGAGCAGTGACTATGAGTAGCTATAAGCAAATGTCAGCAGATCTTATGAACTCTTTTAGTTGATCCAACTTCTGAACCATTTCCCACTCTTTTGAGGCTTTTATCAAGCTGCTGTCATGTTCTGCTGAAAATTAGAAGGTCTTTTAAAAGCTACGAGGCTGAAAAGGAAAAAAGACTTTCAATGTGAGTATACTCCTGCTGAGCTCTGTGCAGATGATGCTGAAATCACAGTGTACATTTGGTTGTTAGTGGAGCAGTTCTTAAAAAGTGATTCATGACGGTTCTCAGCGTTAGATGCCTTGTGGCTTGCTGTGCTGTTCTGGGACAGTGCACATACCTGCAGCATGAACAACCAGATAAATAAAGTGGAGTGGGACACAATATTTTAAATCTATTTTAAATTAAAATTAGTAAGCATGACTTCAGGTTTTTTAGCTGATGCAGGAAAAAGTATATAATTGGAGAGTTCATAGATTGTCTTCTTCACAAGTATTCTTGTTTGTCGTCTTTTGCTTGTGAGCATTCAGACTTTGTCGGCAGTGGCATTTCCTATAGGTCTGAGGGGGCCGACTGCGTGGTGCCAGGGCAGCACCACAGCTGTGCTGGGAATGGTGCTGTCTTGCTGGAGTGTCGTGGTAGCAAGGGTATGTAGGAGAATTTGCAGAACAGCCTCAAATAGAAACTTTAAAGGGAAGGGCGTTGAAATGCTATCAAAGCTGGACCATTAGCTTTTACAATCTTTTTTAGTTCCTTTCCATCTGAATAGAAAAATAACCAGAGGCTTTCCCTGACGTCTGTAGGCACTTCCTCTTGTGCAAAATACCCTTTTCTTTCCATTTTTGTTTTTCTACTATTTTTTTTTCCTATAAATTCTACTGAGAATAATCTGATTTTCAAGCTTTTGGAATATTTTGATTTTTTTATTTATTTATTTTTATTTATTTTTTGTACACTTCCTATTTCAGATTTCAGTTATGGCTGTCAGGGCCAAAATAAAGCAAGAAGCTTGCCTCGATATTCTTTTCCTGTTTAAATTGGAAAGACCAAGAAATCTCTTAGGTCCTATACTTGACAAGATCCAAGCCTTTTGTACTGAAAATTGGAAGTAAACTTCTAAGCGTTGTATGCTGTTTATATGACTAGAACATCCGGACTAAATTCACTGATTAATTGGGAAGTCATAAAGCAGATGCGGCTGTCTGTTTTACCTGACGCTTCTTCCTGCGTGCCTTCAGGCCAGCGAACCACTCCCAGCATTAATGGTAAATCTTGCAAGATTTTTCACATCGGATCAGTCTTGTGATCTGTTGTGTCTGCAGATCAGAAGCGTAGTGATGTATCAAAAGAAGGAAGAGCATGCCAAGAGTTTTTTGAAGTAGCAACGGAAGTCTTTCGACAATAATCAAGCTAAGCAAATAGCATGGACTCATTTAGTGTTCTGAATATGCTCAGGTTTGCCAGAATGTATAAAGTTAGATACGGACTATGAAACTGACTACTATTGCATGTGAGTGGGGGCTTAATTGATGAAATCGAAGGATTGGCGGTAGGAGGTTTTGAGGGCTGCAGACCTCATATGTAGATGGAGAAGTAACATTATCTTTGCATGTTAAGGTTTGTTTTTTTTTTCCCCTATAATTAAAGTGCTTTAGGGACAGAAAACAATATGGCACCCATTTGGTATTTGTCTTGCATTTCCAAAAGCAGGAATTCAGAGTCTGAGCGTGTCTCTGTCTCAGCTGTTCTCTTGATATGCTCTAAACCCAGGTTCATATTAGCTGTGCTGATTTAGAAAGGCAGCTTGCGTTTTTGTTGCTGCTTTAGCCAAGTAGCAAGATGCAAGTAACAGTCCTTCCACCAAGGCATGAGTGTAGGACTATACATACCTAATCATGTGCTGTTACTTTGATGGAGAGGGCTAGAAAGAAGCAGCACCATCTACCGACTAAAATGCATCATTACCAATCCCAGTCAGATGAATAGAAATGACAATGCAATCGGTGTGTTCTAACCATGTGAATGTAATTACAAGACCTCCCTGGTTTATTGGCTAACTAAATAGCAGTAATAGCTTTAGTTATGGTTCCTACTTTTGTTTTTTTCTTCCCTTTTTCTTGTTTTAATGTTACCTTGTATTGATACAGGTTTAAAAGCTGATCTTGCCAGCTTCCTGCCAATTCAGTTGACAGTGAGGACTTTTAGCTATTTGTTGATGCTTACTTGTAGCTTTTGGGGAGCAATGGAGCTTGAGTGATGGGAAGCTGTTCAAATAGTCTCCATAATTAAGATGGCAGGTGGAAACTGAAGCTTCAGATCCTCCAAGGTATTAATGAACACAATGAATATTTTGGAGCTGTTTTTCTCTTGGGAGTACGAATTTAGATACCTTTGGAAAATTGGTCTTGTACGGAAAAAATTCTCCTTGGCTTTAGTGGAGTACTTAGCAGAATCTGTTCTCCTTCCTGCTGAAGTGCTATCTGTTCCAAACCTGTTGTGATTAGCCAATACAGCTGAATTGTGTAACCTGCCAGAATAGGGTACCTCCTGTTGAAAGCTTTATTCTTTCATGTGTGCACAAATTTAAGTTGGTTCTAACATGTTTACTTGTTTTATAAGGAGCTTTCTCTTTGAAGCGTTTTACAATTGTAATATTTTGTTCCGTAGCCCATTGCTATAAAATAATTTGTACTTCAGGAAGAAAAGTCCTGTCATGATCAGTTGGAGTCTTCCACTAATGCAGGTACAGATTTCCAGATCTAGGAAGGTGATAAGGGTAAGACTTTATTCCCCTGTCCAGATAAGACTGGTGAATGTTTCCTCTAGAACAGAGGAATAGTGCGTTGTAATCCAAGAGGTGACTGAAAGGAATTTGGGGGGGGGGGGGGGGACGGGCCAAAGTCTCTTACAAATCACTTGGAACTCTTATTGTCTATTACATTTCTTCTGAACGTTTTGAAGGTCTTTTATAGAAGACACAAAACGCTACATTCTGTTTGTTACTCAATTTATATCCTGTCTGTTCCTAACAGCAAATTTTATAAATGTGGTATTTAGTCATAAGCTGTCGTTCCAGCAACTTTTAAAATCCAAATTGCTTTACCTGCCCCTTAGAAATACATCATAATTACTGGTTCAGAAGGCAAAAGAGGTAAATGGTTTTCAAACTATTTGAAAGCAAAGCCAGTTACAAGTGTGAGTTTGAAATTGTAAGAATATCACTGTCTTGCAATTTTATTCTTGAATGTGTGTTTAACCTTTCAAAAACATTTTATTTCCAAATGCTGTACCTGAATTTTAATTCAGCTTTCAATATTTTATGGGCAGATTTGTTGAAGTGGTTCCCACTGAGTTACTTAATTATCTGATTTCACAGGCGCAATGTGTCAACGCATCAGAGTGGGGAAAAATTCCAAGTGCAAGTAACTGATTTCTTGTTGTTAGATCACCCAAATATTTGTGTGTGTGGTGGATTCCTTTCCCCCGTGTGTAATAGATAACTGTTTATCGCAGTTACGTGTGATAGCCTCTGGAAAAGCTTGAGCCTCTGGAGTGTGTCAGGTTCTGGCATATGTTTCTCTGGCCTGAAATAAAGCCTTGCTATGGAAACACTGAATTCCATAAGCTTTGGCATTAGTGGGATGCATCTCTTTCAGCAGACTTGAGAGTTGTAGAAATACCCCCGATCTGTAATATTGCTAACTTCTTAAATTTGAGAATCCTTACTGTGTTGTGTCTGGTCTGAGCTGAATCCTTACTGTGTTGTGTCTGGTCTGAGCTGACTACCCTGGTGAGGCCTTGCAGAGGTAGTGTTTATCTTCTTTGGCCCATCGTAACTTTGAAGAAATAAAGTCATTTTTCAAAATGAAATCTGAATCAGATGAAGATCAGATAAAATGAAGTCAGATCATGTAATGGTAAATGTAGCTGTAGGGCTGAGGGAAAAGAATTGGTAACAAGTTGCTATTTGTGATAATGCCGGAATTTCTTTGTTCTGCAGTTGAAGTAGAAATATGCTGCTATCCTTTGTCAAAGCATGTAACTTATTGATAGCTGTTCCATAAAAGTTGTTTTCATACTTCAATAATACTTTTCTATCCCAGTGTCTTAATTCCCAATGACAACTCTGCTAAGTCACGCTTAAGGAACTATTAAGTTTATCCCTTGTCCTGAATGCCTGAATCAGTATTTATGAATTTTTAGTACTCTGGATAAGCTTTAATTATCCCTGAAGAAACCTTAATGCCATGGATTACCTCTGGGGCAGGGGGAGAGAACTGTTTTGGTGCCTCATAAACCTCTTAGAAACTGCAGATGCTCATGCTTATTTTTCATAAGTACTTTGTGCCATTTGGCTAAAAACACAGATGGAGACTCCCTGCTATATTCTGCTCCACAGATCAGAAGCAGAGATTACGTTGCATTAGGCCTTCATGTTCACTGAGGTCCTAGTTCCTGAAATTTTCATTCAGCTTGAGTAATGTTTTTCATAAAAAATATTTTCTTAAGTGTAATTGGAATTTGGAGTGCAGCTCTAAAGTAGTAAAATTATCTCAGGGAATTAAATTCTCAGGAAATCAGAAATCCTGATAACATTCTTTTTTTTTTTTTTTTTTTTTTTTTTTTTTTTTTTTTCAGATTTGAATTTGAGATTGGTTTTTCATCTCAGAAGCACAAAATAAACCCCAGCATTTGAACACTTGTGATCTGGAGCTGTGCATTGTCTCTAGGTAATGTGATTCGCAAACCCAAATACTGGAAGTTGAACTCCAAACGTTTTCTTTGGATTCTTTGTTCCTTATGCTTTCCTCTTAAAGCACTGTATAGTTTCAGACTTCTCTCAAGGTTTGCTGAAAGCACTGGGAGATCTAACAAACTTTTCAGCCGACCACCCTCCAGCTTTTTGTATGTAAATAAGCTGTTGCCCATTTCTTGTGTTCTACTGTTTCAGTGTCACAAGGGGAAAAATATTTGATCACCTCCTGAATAAATGCCATGACTAGGAGTTGGGAAAATCAAAAGAAGTGCTAAACCAGTAGTCAATTTATACTGAACACTTAATTATAAAATCAGTGTAGGAGTTTAAATTCTTCCTTGTTTGCTAATGAAAAGACTAGTTATGAGTTGAATGTAATTATGGTAGTATTTGTCCCCTATTATTTCAGATGTCAGATATTACCTTGATATTCCAAATAAAAATTATAAGACAATGTCAAGAAATCTTGTAATACTTTGAATAACAACTTCTCGAGAAGTGGGATAAAATGGAAGTAATTTATCCAGTTAACTGGATTTATTGTAACTTTTTAAATGTGTGGTATCTGTGTGCTTAGTTGATACGTGCATGGGAAATACTGTAGATTTAGGGAGAGATGCTAATTCAGCAGAGCACTTCTGTTCAGGTTCTCTGATTGGCATAGCTGTGAATTTGTGGACAACAGAACACAAATTCCTGGTAACTGGAAGTGATTATTGGGTAGAAGACTTACTAGCCATAGAAATGGAGTTATTTGTATAATAACATTAATCATTAGCAGATAAAATAGTAACACTGCAGTGAAGAGCATTCAGTTTGAATAAGCCACTAACACTTGAGTGAGTAAAAACTTACAGACGTGTGCATCTTCTGTTAGTGGACGCAGTTTCGTGTTTTAAAGCGAAGCTTGCCACATTATGGCAAATATATATATATAAATTTCCCTTCCAACTCGGGATATTCTATGATTCTACGAATTTAAAATCCAACTATGTGTATATCTTTAATAATTTCCTGACAATAGGCCAAGCTGTATGGTTCAGTCTCCCAGAAATGTATCTGAACACAGCCTCCAGAATGTAGTTAATTCCCAGTACTTGTGCAGGATCTCATTTCTCCAGCTGAAGCTGGGTGGCTGCTGACTGTAGGAACTGAGCTTTACATTGCTGGGGGTGAGTGTAAGAAAGCTGTCCCACTACAGCAAAACCCGTGGTCATGGACAGCTCCTGAAATGGAGGCACACTGCATTGTACCCAATTATTTCAGAGAAGTGCATGGCAAGAAAGAAAATGAACTCACAAGTAGCGTTTTGAGAGAATGTCCCTTTAAGGGACAAACTGTTACTTTAGTGTATTTTATAAGTGGATTGTTTGATCTGTACAGCATAGGTGAATATATATCATGTAGGTGGCTTTGCTTCTAATACACAAGATACTTCTGTTTGTCTCTTTCACTTTTTTTTTAAAGCACTTTTTATGCTGGTTCTCGGGTGGCATTTTGAGTCCTTGGGTCTATGATCCCAGTTTCTTTTTTGAGTACCTGTATAAAGCAGTGGCAGTATGTGCTTTGAGCAAAAATTGGAAATCAATACAAATGAGTGTTACTCAACATTACAGCTTGTATTAATGTATTGGTCTAGATTTTATTTGAACCCAAATAGCTTACTATGCTATTATTCATTCCGATTTTGAACAGTTCTCTGTTCCTGGTTTGCAGGGGCAGTTTCTTGTAAAAAAAAATATTCTCCTTTCTGAAAGCTGCTGTGAAACAGTAGATGTTAATAACTGACACGAAATAGACACTGCCATGACTTCTCCTATCAACGCATAGGCTTTAGAATGAACACTATAGAACTGTGCACAACTACCGGTGCCTGTGAGTTTGTATCTTGCTTTATGGAAACTTGGAGGAGGAACGAGCAATGATAATGGTTTAAAAATATTAATAATTTCATTAGTGTCTCTGGAATAGCTGTCATCAACTCCTGTGGGAGTTGAGTGGGCTCTGAAGCTGCGGTGAGTTTATCTAAAGCCTGATCTGTGCTCTGAAAATTGAATAACCTTTACTTTTTCCTGATTATTTTTGTTTTGCCTGTTTGTGATTTGAAGTTCAAATGCTTAAGTGCTGTGCTATGAAAGGAGTTAATCTTGTATTATGGTCCTGAACAAAAACAAGGGTTGTTCACCCAAATGGTAGAGGTAATTTTGCAGACTTGCACGGTCAGGTGAGCTACAGAAGTGTTCTTTATTGCACCTCTCTCTTGGCTCATAACGTTATCTTTCTACTTAGTGCTTTCTACACGCGTAATCTGATTGAGCCAAGTAATACCCTGCCATCTCACGCTGAGCACAGATCTCCTTAAACACCACGCTACTAGCACAGTTTCATTGAACAGATTTCTGTGAAGGGTAAATCAATGCAAAGGGATTCCCAGTTCCCCTTTCTGTGACTAAACAAAAGCAGGTCCAAGTAAAAGTACTGTGGTGACAATCTGGTAATAAAATGCTTTTGCCATTAATTTAAACCTTCACACATACAGTTATTATTACTTGTTGAAGTAGATTGCAGTTTTCAAAATATATTTGGTGATTGGGAAAATGTAAATTATGTTGTTCTCATAGTATCATAAAACTACAAATTGTGACATAAAGAATAAATGCAATCAAAAGGAATAATAATTAAAAAAAATTACAACTCCATTTATATAAAACTATGCCCATAATGTTTTGAGAAAGTACCTTCTTCTGAGATAATTTATGACAATTATGCTTATTTCTAACCCACTGTATATAAATTAACCACTTAATATTATCCCGTCTTATTTTTGAAATAACTAGAACACAAAGAAGTCTAAGAGACTTGTCCATGCTTAAACGGATATCCTGGGAAAAGCCAGTATTGAGTTCTTGATAGAGGCTTGAAATTGCATTTATACAGCCTAAGGAAATACATCGGCAGTATGGGTAGTCTTTTTTGTTTGCTTGGTGTGGTTTAATTTTGTTTGTAATCTCTCTGGATTGTATTTATCAAACACTTCACTTATTTGGAGTTCATGAATATGACAACTGAGTTAGGAGGCTGTTGCCGTATGTACTTAATAAGGTTAAAAAGAAATGTCATTTAATGAATGTGAGATATTCCTAATACTTTCATAAACTGCATTGTAAAGTCTATGGTGTTTAACTGCCTTTTTAAAAATTCCTTTTGATTTTATTTTATACTTTATTTTAGTGTTTGAATGCTCTTCTGTGCCTTAAAACTGCAAAGCTTGGGATGTGTTTCTTCTGGGTTGCTTGAAAGGGAAACAAGTGCCAGCCTTTTGGGTTGGAAGCTTTCCTGCATTAAGTCCTGCTGGAATTGTAATGTTTTCAGAATCTGTTCTTGCTGTTAAGGTTTGTTCGTTATTTTGTGTTGTTTCTCATAACCAGCCATCTTTAACAATGGAGATGCAAGCAGCTGATGATTTTAAGATTGTGTATTTTTGGCACCAAAGTTACCTTGTGGATTTAACACTGTTTTAATATAGAAACATAAAGTGACAGAGCTGATAAAGTACAGAGCTGTGCATTACAACAGAAAGATAAAAACTTATGTCTCCAATTAATATGCATCATTCTGCTGTTTATGAAATGAAATAGTGAACCATCTGAAAATGTATAGATAGAATGTCTCACAAATGCCCACGCGTTATTTCTACTTAGCTATCAGCTGATGTGCATCTTCCAAAAGACAAGTTTTGACAGAATTTTTGAAAGTCTGAGGTTATAAGGTAGGCTTCTTAAAATGAATAAATAAGTCTTCTCTCAATCTAATACAAGTAGTTATTTCCCCTACAAAAGTGACTCTGAGCGGGCCAGTCACCTCTCTTCTCATCAGGTGACAGACCTGGCAACTCCTGCTTTCAGCTAACTGCAATGCTGTGGGACATTCAGCTTGCTGTCCTGCTTTGGGGTGTCTTTCTGTACATTCAGTCATGTTTGTCACACAAAGAAGCAGAGAGACCTAGCATTTTTGTAAACTAGAAACAATGACAGCTCTGAGCCCGTGTGTCAGTTTTCCAAGGTTTCCTCAGCTGGGTGCAAAGGAGATTTCAAAAGCTGAAGAAATCCCTTCTTTGCCTAGCTACAATCAATGTATTCTGTAGTTTATTATAAATAGCTTTATTAGCGTCTCTTGCTCATACCTTTTGGAACCAAAATATTGCACCCTCTCCAAAGTGTTTTTGAATTCTTTGTTTCCACAACATTTCAGTGTTGTTTTCACTTTAGTTGTACATTAAACATTCAATGTGCACTTCACATTCTCTTTGCTTGTAAGACTAACAGTTTTAAGACCGCGTTCATGTAATACAGTATTTGCCAGCCACTGCAATCCAAAATAAAGCTTCATCCAAAAACCGGCAGAACATTTGTTAAGTGGGAGGGACAATGACAAAGACCTGAAGGAATCTAAACACCTCAACAAGAAGTGAGGCAAAGAAGCACAATTCATCAATAAAAAATCCCTTGGTCAGCCATCAAATTCCCATCTGCTTTAGACAGTTGTAATCCCAGTTGAACCTCTCCCTGGCAGCATTTCAGGGAAAAGCTCATATGCTCATTATGAGGAAGTTCTCCTGAGAAGTATCTTTAATTGGGCCAGAACTGACTGAGGTGTCTTTAACACAGTCTACACGTCTTTTTAGATTTTTATTAACGTCAATCTGTGTATTGCAGGCAGTTGCATAAAAATCAGAAGAATGCAGATAAAATGCAGGGAGTGACGATTTGGAGGCTGGTTTCTTTCTCCACCAGCTCTGAGTCATAGCTGTTCTCTGCCCTTTAGCTTTTGTCTTTTCTGAAGGAAATGATTTTCCTTAGCACTGGGAACAGTCAGTAGCACGAGCTATCTTTTGTAGCTCAAAAATTGTGAATACGGATGCTTATTGCTTTGCAAGTCAAAGGTTTTAAGTGTTCTGCTAGAAAGCAAGGAGTAACCAATAAACAGGAACCTTTACCCAGAGCAGCAGGCTGTCTGACATTTAAAGCGGAGAAAGGGGGCTTGTATCTGCTGTGTAAATGCTTTCTCAGTTCATTCCTCAGCTTCCAGTTCTTCACAAACTCAGATTCCTGGTGCTCCTTGTGGCGCTGAGGGATGTGGTTCAATGATGGGACTCGGTAGGTCAGGTTGATACTTGGACTTGATGATCCTGAAGGTCTTTTCCAACTTAGATAACTCTGATTCTGCATACAGTTCCTTAAAATATCCCCGCATCCATTTTGCTTTATGGACATTGACTGTTTTTGTGGGGATAAGTGAAATGCCAACAGGGGTGTTTTACCTTGCTTGCGTTGCCAGAAAGGCTTCATGGTCAAGCAAACAAAATGTTTACAGAAAAGCCTAGCAGCCAGTCTCTGAGTTACGAGAGTGGAATGAGATGCCTTACGTTCCCATGAAGGCAGTTTGGCCATAATCTTAGGAACCATGTCTGGTTGCTCAGCTTCCCACCCCAGGACATGTCCCAGCTGGACAGCTGGCAGTCCTAAAGGTGCCCTTTCTCCCCGCTTTTCATATGATCTATTCTTTCTGTGAAGTGCGTAGCAGCTTTGACACCACGCTCGCAAAGCGTTATCACAAAGTAACTTTGGCACAAGCACTCATGCTTTCCTGAGACTTCTATCTCCAAGCAAGCTATTTTTCAGTTATAATAGTGTTTTCCCTTCATTTCATATCTAATTGACTGAAGAGGTTATCAGAAACATGCACATACTGCAAATAGCTCTGAATGTTTTGTCTCAGGAGTCACTATTTCTTTGGTTTTAATCATCTTGCTGTTGGTTTCTTCATTGTTCCATCTACACTTTTGCTTTATTTGGCTTTGGCAAAGCCTTCGTAGATCAGTTATAAATATCTTGACCTCCGTGTTACCAACTTGGTTCTCAAATCACACATCAGACTTTAACAGAGAATCACATAACAAGCACAGGCTTAGGAAATATGTTTGCCTGAATTTTACAAGGATTTCTAATTTTTCCAGGGTATTTTCTGATAGTCTTGAATTTTTGAATGATTAATTTGCAACTGCAGGAGCACCACCCTTTGTTAATTAGCCTGTTACGTGTTGGTAAATAGCACGTGAAACATTTCTGTCTTTGGGAAAGATTGGAAATGACAAAAACAAAAATAAAAATGAACTACTACTAAATGCTAAATTTAGTAATTTCTTGGTAATTAAATGAACGCTTAGCAACTAGTGAGCAGCTCCTCTTATGTCCTGCACTTGCTGTCATAATCACCAGTGTCTTTGCCAAGGGCATGTGAAATGGTGTTGTTTTCATAACGGTGTTAAGGCTTTGTGAGTGGAAGTGTGCGGCATTTAGCATCTGTCTGAGGTGAAACCAAACACTGAAAAGTGAGATTTAAAAACAACAACAACAAAAGAAACCATCACCAGCAGAAGAAAAACAAAGCAGCTAGGTTCTTAATTCTTTCAGGAGATCCTACTGATGTATTTGCAGCTTTAGGCTCTTGATTCTTATCCTGTTACCTTTGACAAGTATGTCATGTTGGACAGTCCTTATAAGAATTTACTTTCCTATTTTTCAGGTTCTACCTCCTTAAGTAACATCCATAATTAAGCTTTGGATAGCTGTAATTCTTTTTTAAAGGAGTCTTAAAAGGTATTTTTGAATGCTAATTCATACTACGTACAGCAACGAACTCCAGCCGCACAGATGCTGGCTATTTACCATCAGTTTACAGTTAGTTTTTTTCAATCAACTACTTCTCTAGAATTTGGAAGGTTTTTTTGTTGTTTAATTATTATTATTTTATTCTGTGGAAATCTAGTTGTATTTATATTTTCCTCAGTATGGTTCAATAGCAGTAATTCAGCATCCTACTTTCTGGATGTTTTGTATGTGCCTTCGTACCTTGCATACATTAACTAAATTGCAAGGACTTGCATCCGCTTGTAAATTCTTGCAATCAGTATAGCAAAGGAATGCTATGAAGAGTTTTCCAGCCCAAGCTCTAATTTTATGGTTAATTTTCCTACAGAAAAGCACTTCTAACTGGCCGTTGTCTTTGTCTTCCCCTGTGATGCAAGATAACTGGCTTTACAAAATGCCTCACGAACCACTTGCGAGAAGATTTTTTTCTGTATGATCCACAATCATGTTTCAAAATGTTCACCCCTCATCAAATATGATTCAGAATTACCCAGTGCACAGTATATTTCTGCTTCGATAATACATTGTCTTTTAAAAGCCAGCTTTCCTGTTACAGTGGGAGAATACATAAGATGTTAGGAGTGTTATTGTGCTTCTAGTTAGGGTAAAACAGACCTAATCAAATAAATCACAAGTCCTTTCGTGATTCTCTCTTTACTTCCTAGTATGTTTAGCAAAATTCAAATGAAGCTATTGGATTTGCATGGTAGGCCTGGCTCTGACGTCTCATCTCAAATTTGAGAAAGGTAGAACTGAGTTTCTAGAAAGCAAAGCCAGAGAGTGTTTTGAACGCCCAAACTGTCTCCCAGCAGACAGCCTTTTACAGGAGGTAGGTTAGGTTTTGCTTCAGAGATATTTCTTTTAAACTCTGCGTCTTTGTGTTCTGCTGGGGATCGGTTATGGCTAGACTACATTTATGGTGAGACTTGTCCTTTGATGAAATGTCAAAGTACTAAAAAAAAAAATATCTTCAGGGTAAAGAAGATATCTTATGTCATTACATCAAGTTATTTTCTCATCAATTTTGATGAAACTGGGTTATTGCCATTTTTTCAAAATGTGCTGTTTCATAGTTGCTGTTTGAAATCCCATTTGGTGTCATTACTTTTGTGTACAAATTTACAAAATTCTTTCAAATGCTTTCAGATTTCAAATCATTTGTGAGGATAAGCTAAAAAGATTTTCTCTTCCAAGTTTTATTATTATTATTATTATTTTCCATAATTCTGAAAAGCTCTTTCTTGTCTGTCTGGAACTTAGATTCTTGAATCAGTGAGTGTAATTTTTTTTTTTTTTTCCTTTATTGAGCAGTAGAAAGCAATAACGTAGCACTGAGCTGGTTGGGATTTAGCTAGTGACAAACCAGCAGTGGCACTTCTATCTTTGCCATTACATACCTTAATGATTTTTAAAAAATCTGCTGAAAGTTTTATGGCCTACCCGGTGCATTCTTTGCTATAAAGTTTCACAGGATTGTTCTGGTGATTAAAGCCCAGTTATAAATAACACATTTGTCAACAGTTGTATTGTGATTCATTTTTCATAAGTGGGGTCCGCTATAGAAGTGAGGAGTGACCTGCTGTATATTGCTGAGTGAGAGAGCACGAAGGCTTCCTTATTACAACAGGCTAAAACTTCACAGCTTCTAGATTAAAGTTTCAAGTCATTAATAGTGTAGTTAAGAATTAGAAGATAATAGTGAGTTCTTAGGATATCAAACAAATCTCATCGGACGTGAAAACAGGAATAGAGATGTTTTTATGTATGTCTATGTACTGTTAAAAGAACAACAAATTAGACTGAAGTGTGAAAACGACATTTTTCATGCATTTCCTAATTGTTTATCTGTAGATGTACTTACTTACAGAATTGCAGATCATTTAACCTGCAAGTTTTTTTGTTTGTTTGTTTTTGTTGTTGTTTGTTTGTTTTTAAAGGCACAAAAAAATGGATCAGGACTTTCAAGCCTTTGTTGAAATAATTTGGGCATGTGTTATTTTATGAAGTCTATTTTAGTATTAGCTTGCTTGACTCACAAGTGGGGATCAGATCCGTAACAATTCTAAAAACTTTGAAGTGCAGCCTAAAATAACTGCTTTAAGTCCCATTTCCATTAACTTTGCCTAAAATTCTAAAACGAATTAGTTGATCAGAACCTGTTATTTTTAGCGTTACATCACTTATTCTGAAAATATTCAGGTGGATCTGTTTGTGAACAGAACCCTGTGCCGTACTGAAATTTTAAAAAATATGATATTGTACTAATAACTTCATACACTTTTTCTCTGAAAAAAATGGCTTGCTACTCTGCAGATCACTACTAATCGAATAAGGCATAAATTAATGATTAGCGTTTTCCACTCGTGGTGCTTTTCAAAAGTTACTGTGCAATACCCTTACAGAAAACATTTTTGTCATAATTACTAAGTGAATTCTTCGAGAAAGAATATTGCTGTGGTTTTGACCAACTGTGATCCAAGAATATTTTCTCAAAATAAAATGTCTGACCTATCCAAATTGCTTTGAAAGTAAGGGTGAAAACAGTGAATGAAAGGTAAATTGTGGGTGAAGCTGGATTTAAATCTGAACAGCACGTTTGAGACTGATGTACATTAAAGCACTTTTTTCCAGCTTGATATGTACTTTATACAGAGGCGTTTGTCTCTGCGTATATGCTCACCTACGTTTATGTGGTTTTCTGTAACTTAAATAAAAACATAGATACTGCAATTGCAATATACCATGTTTACATAAGCAGTATCTACTTTGTTAGAACGATAAGAGATGGTCAATGTCTGGATGTTATTTTCATGTACAATATGATCTTCATACAGTACAATTTTTTCAAGAACAGTTTTCTATTTATATATATAAAAAATCTAAATCAAAATATTTTGAACTGTTGACCTTGTTCTGATAAGCTCAGTTTCACAATTTAATTATCTCATGTCCTTGCGTATAAGAGTGATTTCTTGTTTGTTATAGATCGCCCCTCTCGCCCTAATCTTCCTCTGGAGTTGTTTTACAGTAAGAAAACCTTGACTTAAAGAAGGGCATTTCCATTTGCTCATAAGGGAGGGTACAGTGTTTATGAGGTGTATCCATTGACATTACATAAAAGAAATTAAAATTGAAACGCTGTTTTGAAAAATGAGCAGCAAATGGAGCAAAATACTGGATTGTTCCTAGATCAGGTTATTTTCTGAGGACTTGTGTGTGCCCGCATCCTAATCTAGATCCTAGCTGGAACAAGTAGAATATCAAGTGGCTTCCTGCAGGATGGAAACTGGTTTTCAACTGGCTTGCCTAAGAGTGGCCGGACGTGGTCATACGCTTCCATGCTCGCAGAACAGCAAAAGCAGTGCCAGCCCCTAGGGGAACAGCGTTAGTTTGAAATAGTGTGTATTCAGGGAGGGAACATTGCCCCTGGATTTAGAGAAGGTGATTCTGCTGTGTTAGTCTTAATTACTTCATGTGAGCACGTTTGGTTGCAAATGTTTACTGTTCATTCTTAACGTGTTCTTTAGGACAGCTGTGTTAATGTACAAAAGAGCCCATGTAGAGTAGAAATTCAGTGCATCACCTTAAACACCCGGGGTTGCTATTGGAATATAGCATATCAGGAGAGTTAGATGCCTCAAAAGGTAACTTGGAAAAAGGGTAAAAGGAAGCAAAAGAAGTACTCATAGGAATGGAGAAAAGAAGCGAAGGCATCCCTGCTCTCAGCTAGTCGTGTTGGACCCCAGGATTTAGAGCTTTCTTCTTCACTCAGAACTTGAAAGTTATTTCCTAGACTTGAGGACGATGAGCAGAGTGGTGAGGGAAAGCAGAGAAATTTCCCTTCAGCTACTCGATGCCCTTTTGGAAGGCAATCAGTTTTAATGCTTTCAGTGTGAAGAGGGAACAGCAAAGCCATGAGGTACTTGCCCTGGATGGGAGCACCCTTGCAGCCAGCCACCTATTTTTCTGCTTTTCCTTGTTTTCTTTCTGTCTTGCATGACAGTAAAGACAGCTCTTGAGTAGTCTGCCATTGTTGTCATTGCTTCAGAGAAAGCCTTAGTCATTTTCTTCTGTGGGTTCCTGCAGCTTTCTGAAAGTGCTGGCATAAATGATTTTGGGGTGCCTGGGGAGGTCGCTCCCCTCATCCATCCCCTCCGCTCACGCTGTGTGAATGGCTGAGTGGCAAAGGGAGCATCTCCTCCAGCATCATGGTTTCTCAAACATTGTTCTGAAGCAAAATGAAGTTGCTGGGCTGTATGTTGAGGAAGATGAGGGGCTGCCTTCCAAGTGGTCAGTGAGGGCTCAAAAAAGGGGGCAGTAATTTAGCCAACTACCCCAGTGAATTGGTCTGTTGCTTGGGCTTAAATTTGCTCCTCTCGGTCAGCCTTCGTGCTGTTGCAGTTTGGGTTATTTGGCCGTTTTATGATGCTCTTGTATAGCACTCGAGGCAATCTCCAATCTGTTTCATCTCCACATGCTACTTACGCATCCAGCTTTCAAAGTAACGTACAGTACTCTGAGCATAAATCTAACCTGTATAACTCTGAGGCCTTTGAAGCTGTAAATGAACTTCTTGTAAGAACTTCCTTTTTAGCACATTTTATCTACTCTCTGAAGTTATTGAACCCTTCGGTACAAACTTACTGATTTTGGCCAGTAATGTTTAAAAATCAGGCAACTTTGTTTTTAATGACTGTTGTTTTTTTTTTTCCTTAACTTTCTTTTTGGCTGTCAGTTCACAGTTCTTGAAGACTTTGAAGGGACTGAACCTGTTCTGAGTGTGCTAGCTGCAGCTATTACAATGAGGTCATACATTTATTTTATGATGTTACTGTGAAGCGTGGTACTTCACAAATTCTGCGCGAGATCTTCTGCACTTCCTTTTCTTGTGTTACGGAAACATAAGATAATCTTGACGCAAGCATTGCTCAGTTTTACAGTCCTTCACTGTGTCCTGGTTTGTGTGCCATTGCTTTCTGTCCCAGTATAAGAGTTTATCAGCTGGAGATCCTGTTGGTCAACAGCACATTCTTCAAGAGTACTCATTAATTACTTTGTCATTTTAGATGTTATTATAAAATTCATTCTTTTAGAGATGAGAACGGGAGGGTTTGAAAACACAGTAGTGGTGTAAAGTAAACCTTTTATTAAGAGATGTGTTACCAGAATGAATGAGAGAAATGATAACAGGTAGATAGGTTATAATGGTGAAAGGCTGAGTGGAGCATACAGCAGATGGGAAAGTTAACTGTAAAAGATGGGGGAATAACTACCACGGTTGTGGTACAGCTGAAGGAGGATCGGATGGGCACAATGGAAATCAAATATTAACACAAAACCATAGTACGGTTATGGTGTGGCCTCGCCTTCGATGCTGTGTGCAGTTCTGGGCTCCACAACACAAAAAAAATGCTGAGATACTTGAATGTGTCCAGAGGAGGGCAGCAAAGCTAGCACAAGGGCAGGAAGGCATGTCCTGTGGGGAGAGGCTGACACATGGGTTGTCCAGTCTGGAGAAGAGGAGGCTGAGAGGTGACCTCACTGCTCTCTGCAGCTCCCCGAGGAGGGGAAGCAGAGAGGGAGGTGCTGCTCTCTGCTCCCAGGTCACCGGTGACAGGATGTGTGGGAATGGCACAAAGCTGTGCCAGTGGAGGGCCACACTGGGCATGAGGAACAATGTCTTTACCGGGAGGGTGGTCAAACACTGGGACAGGCTTCCTAGTGAGGTGGTTGATGCCCCAGGAATGCCAGTGTTCAGGAGGCTCTTGGATAATGCCCTCAGTAAAACGTTTGGACTTGTGGTTTGCCCTGAAGTGGTCAGCCAGTTGGACATGGTGATCTTTGTAGGGCCCTTCCAGCTGAACTATTGTATTTCAAATGAAACATTCATCTCGGGATGAACTGAAGCTTCTCAAATTTATTTGTCTGTTATGAATTAAATAGGAAAAAAATGGATCAGGAAGAAATATGCTGTAGATCAGATAAACAGCAACTGCGTGGTAGTCTAGTTGTAAAGTTTCTTTCAGAATATTGGAGAATGTTTTTGGCTTCTGATGTTTGTGAGATGTTATAGATTTATTTTTTTTAGCTGTTCTGTGCTAAAAACATCTATTGTCTCGCTGCCTAAAATTGCAGGAGACTGAACTTAACGATCAAGTAGTTCTTACCAGTCATGTCCTTCTCCTGGCACAGCTCATCAAGTTTATGGCTTTGCATTATTCAGCCTGTGGCATTAATTATTTTCTGTCAAATAAATGAAGACTGATTTCCTCAAGTGTTCCTGAAGTTCTTGAGTGCATAGCCAATATGAAAGCTTAACCAGTTCCATTTTGAGTTTTCTTGTGGGAGCTGGAACTCTTCTGAAGCTATGCTACTGCCCAGAGATACCTTTGTGTTCCCTTGCTTTTTCCAACGTACGCTTTGCAGTCATCAAGTCTGCTTTTCCTGTGCTGTTTATATCTTTGGATTTCTGAAGACTGCAACCTGATCTAGTGGATGGCATCCCTGCCCATGGCAGGGGACTGGAACGAGGTGATCTTTAGGGTCCCTTCTAACCCGAGCAATTCTATGAAACTCCTTCCTATACTACCAGTTGTTTGCTACCACCATTGCCTTCATTGTGCATTCTGCCATTCCATCTTGCAGTGCTTAGGACTGTAGGGTAGGAAGGCTCTGCAGGAGGATCTGGATAGGCTGCACCGATGGGCCGAGGCCAACTGCATGAAGTTCAACAAGGCCAAGTGCCGGGTCCTGCACCTGGGGCACAACAACCCCAAGCAGAGCTACAGGCTAGGAGATGTGTGGTTAGAAAGCTGCCTGGCAGAGAAGGACCTGGGAGTAGTGGTTGACAGTCGGCTGAATATGAGCCAGCAGTGTGTTCAGGCGGCCAAGAAGGCCAACAGCATCCTGGCTTGCATTAGAAACAGCGTGGCCAGCACGTCCAGGGAAGTGATTGTCCCCCTGTACTTGGCTCTGGTGAGGCCGCACCTCGAGTACTGTGTTCAGTTTTGGGCCCCTCGCTACAAGAAGGACATGGAGGTGCTTGAGCGAGTCCAGAGAAGGGCTACGAAGCTGGTGAAGGGTCTGGAGAACAAGTCTTACGAGGAGCAGCTGAGGGAGCTGGGCTTGTTCAGCCTGGAGAAGAGGAGGCTCAGGGGTGACCTTATTGCACTCTACAGGTACCTGAAGGGAGGCTGTAGCGAGGTGGGGGTTGGTCTATTCTCCCACGTGCCTGGTGACAGGACGAGGGGGAATGGGCTAAAGTTGCGCCAGGGGAGGTTTAGGTTGGATATTAGGAAGAACTTCTTTACCGACAGGGTTGTTAGTCACTGCAATAAGCTGCCCAGGGAAGTGGTTGAGTCACCATCCCTGGAGGTCTTTAAAAGATGTTTAGATGTAGAGCTTAGGGATACGGTTTAGTCGAGGACTTGTTAGTGTTGGGTCAGAGGTTGGACTCGGTGATCTTAGAGGTCTCTTCCAACCTAGACTGTTCTGTGATTCTGTGATTCTGTTCTCTCTGGAGTTCTTTCTCCAAGCTGAAAGAAATTTATCCAGGTTAGGAGGATGAAAAGCAGGTGAGCTCTATTTGTTAAGGTGGTACTTACAATATAAGTTGAAAAAATCAATGAATTACTCAGTGTCTGTCCCCAGAGAAACAGATCTCCAAACCGAGTGGTATCTACAGTGTCCAAATTTTCTCCCTGATTGATATCTGTGTATGTAATCAAATCTCTTTCTTTACGCTGTTGTCTTACTACAGGAGTGGCTAATGTGGTACTTCATCAGATGTCTAAGAAAGAATTAATGGATGCAAATAACTGCCATAATTATCTAAACTCCAGTAACTTTATGTATTCACTTTTTCTGTACTTTGTTACAACTTGGACTGGGTTATATATATTTAAAAAAAGATCATCTAATCAGCTAAAACAAAAACAAAACAAACTACCAATGCCAGTGCTAACTCCCTTTTTTTGGAGTTGTCTCAAGAACTCAGTTACTTTTCCCTATGTCCTTTGGAAAACTATACATAATCTGAAGGCCTTTGTTAACCTGCAGTCAATACTGGAAGTAGTTTATAGCAATACTAAATAACATAGGTTTAAAATACATTTTACTAACAGCAGAAACGTTTTGTTAAAAGTATCGATATAAAACCAGTATCTTTGGACACTTATGACCTAGCTTTGGTTTTTGTATCTAGTAGTGCACAGAAATGGCAAAAACCATAACTTAGAAGGGGATAGATACTAAATATGGTGTTATGGGATATTTTGCTTTGGACAGGAGAAGACAGGATATCTAGTAGTCCAATAAATCCCTACCATGCTGCTGGCATGACTGAGAGAGAGGAGAAGGAAGGGAGGAGACAGATTTCATAAATGTTTGATAGTAGGCTTTTCGAGGGTGGGGTTGCTTACGTATTTTAATGTTGGAAATTTCTCTTCAGAATTATTGTGATTCACATAGAAGTATTGCAGATGGATCTGTCGGTTTACAGAGCTGAAGCCTGGAGACTGGTAGACTTCATTGACAGCTCGGCTAAAAGATGTGACCTGTGCCACCAATTCTGAAATAGCAATTTGTTGGTCAATAGCTTGCCATCATTGTGCTCGTAGTTACTAATGGTTTGCTTCTCAAAGAAAGTGATCTAGTCTCCCAGTGCACCCAGGGAACCTCTTGGGGGAGATCTGTAAAGGATGAAATACCCAGCTGCCATTTCTCAACATTCCCCAGGAAACAATCTCTCTGTCTTTAATCTCTCTGTTTTTATCATCAAGGTAAACTCGCAAAATACTTTCCAAAGCTGAGCCTGCAAACTCAGATGTAGCACTCTATGGGGCAGTAAAAACCAGTAGCTCAGTAGAGACATTGGTTTATGGCACACTTTGGTATTTCTTTCCCACACTAACTTCTGTTTATGCTGTAGCCTATAAAATGATGTGTTTTTTTTTTGTTGTTGTTTTTGTTTTTCTACCTACTTATCACCCTCCTCCTTTTCATGTTCTCTTTCCTTCACAGTTACCAATTTCCCTTCTTCACAGACTGCCTAGTGAATGGGTAGCTAACTAAACTCTGAGAAAGTGTTGTGAACCTGTATTTAGCTTTGAAATATGGATTATATTTTTTTTCCTTGTTCAGACCAGCAGAAGGGCTGGTATGCTTGAAAGCATGTCCAGTTTTTTTTCAAGTATACCAGCTGGTCTGGGATTTCCGCCTCCCACAAACCTTGGTTGGCATTACCAGCTGAAATAAGATGGTGTCCACAGAGCGTGCAATGATACACATTGATAGCATAGTACCTTTACCTTGGTCTTCTATGCATTTACCAATTAAGAAAAGTTAATGTTTAACATGGTTTTTTATATGTATGAATATACATATTTGAAAGATTTTCATATACATATTCTTTACTCCCTTGGTGTCAGACAGTTTAGATTGCTATCGAAATTGCTGCAAAACATCCTCTGATTTAAAAAAAAAAAAAAAAAAAAGTCTCTGTAAACCTTTGAAAGATTTCCTAAGGCTCCTTTAATACTTGAACTATGAATCAGAGGTTTAAGAAACAGTGTTGAAAAACTGCTGTTTCTTTCTGATACCCCCAAGTGCAAAATCTCTGTGTAGAGATCTTGTGGATAGGGACTGTCTGCTCTTCATCTGAAGTCCTAGTGACCCACAGGAATATCTGGCAATACTTGACGTAATCATGAATTGCACAAATACAGGGAAAGAAAACTTTCTGAAAAATCTGTCGGTGACCAAAACCTGTTTTGAAACCGTGCTCTAATACCTGTAGAGCTTTAACCATCTCATGCAGTAATAATAGATAGAACTAGCCATTGTTAAGTTGTGCTTTCCGTCTGTGGATCGTGGTGCTTTGCAGAGATATTAATCTTCTGCCCTGACAGGGAACTGAGCTCCTGAGATGCGGTGAGCCCAGGTTCAGCCCACCATCTAAGTGGCAGAATGAATTCTGAATTGCACGTCTCTGCTCTCAGTCCCACCCTTGCAACGTGGCCACACGCTCTCCTCCATCATTGTTGCTGGCACCAGATGAACGCCACCACCCTGAGAATTCATTCTACTTCCAGATATTCAGTATTCAACACAGTGCAAATTGAAGTCTCTGATTTGGATTTCCAGGGAAAAAAGGTTCTGTAATGGGTGTGCCACCAGTCTGTAAGCTGCAGTGGTGCTGCAGTTGACGATCAGAGCTTCAAAAAAACCTGCCATCCAATAATGGATGAAAAAAACATCAGTCCAACAAGTTACAGTAAATATTTTCTTTAAAAGGAAGAACTGAATCCAGCAGGAGAACAGAGACAAAACAAACTCACAGCAAGTAGCAGGACGTTGTTGTAAAAAGCTTGCTTTGGGAGATGATGCTATTTTGCAAACATACTGGTGTGCTTGAATTGTAGTGTCAGCCTGGAAATGTGTCAGTGAGCTAACTGGTGGCATCACCTTACGTCTTTTTTATTCTGTTTTCTTCTGTCTCTATTCATGATCAGTACAAGAAATCCCAAATAAGTTTTTCCTCTCTCTTTCCCTTTTGTGTGTGCGTGTTTTTGACAAAGATGTAATTCTTGGTTTTGGTCTTTTGTTGATTTTGTTGATTTGAGTCTTTGTTGAATTGAAAGTTGATTGAATCTTTAATCACTACATTACTATAAAAATGCTGGAGGATTGGCTGAATAAATGTTCGGCAGGCATAGAGCTCGGTGAGCATTTTTGTACATGATTTGTCCAGATATAAACCAATCATTTTCTTTTACTGCATAAGTTGTCTTTTACGTTCTTCCTGAAAACATGCGCAGCTTGGGAATTGGTCAGAAAAGGAGTTTCTATCCATGCAACATTGAATTTGCATTAATGTTTGCCCTGCATTTTTATCCTAGGAACACCGAAAGTTCCTTACAGCTTTGAGAGTTCAGCTACTGCAGAAACAGGACCTTTATCATGTGCCTCAGAGGAATAAAAGTGCAGGGTGAACATGGCAAAGCAATAGCCAATCTACAGGCGTTGAGCAATTGAAGAACTAAAATATGGTGATAAGAAACCACTGCATAGCTAACTCTAAATAGGGAAGCTGCTGAAAAGCTTAAATCAGTGTTATTGTTGTTCTTTGGTATTTTAGCCACATTGGTCAAGTTAGTGGCACTGAAGTCAAGGCTGAGAACAGCAAACATGTAAAAGCTGTGAGATGTGGCTGAATCAACCACCAAGACGCTGAATTTTGTGTTGGGATTCAGGTTCCAGATTAACACAGACTTTTGCATATTTGCTCTTTGGTGGCTTAGTTTGGAAAGAGCACAGATAAACTTAGTCTCTTTTCTTTTTTTAAGCAGGGCCATGCTGAAGTGCTCCTGGACACTGGTGGTGGGGAGGTGGCGGTGGGCTGAGGCGTTGAGGCTCGCGGTGGCGAGGACCGGGGGACACGTTCCCTGCTCCTCGTGGGGACACGTTCCCTGCTCCTCGTGGCAGCAGGGGGTGCTGAGCACAGAGTTCCCAAAGGCAGCGATAGGTGAGGGGGTGGCGGTCGGGTGTAGCTGGAAGAGACGCAGTCTAAAAATTGTTGGTGCTCCAGGTTTGCAGCAGTAAACTTCCTTAGGGGTAAATGAAGCTGCATGGTGGGTTTGCGAAACCTGTCTCTGTTTAGTTTACTCTTGGGAGTTCTCTGGGATTCCCAAGATAGCTCTTGAGACTTGTTGTGTGGGAAAAAGGAAGAGAGTTTTAAGAACATATTTACTGTCTGGTATTGGAAGGAATCCTGAGTTTAAATATTCCAAGAAGCCTGGGTCTTGTAGCAAACCTCCCCAAAATAGCCAGTGTGTGGAGGATGAGTTTCTGTCAACATTTAATCTCGAAAGGTCCATTCAAAAGCAGCTTTGTTTTAAATCCTGTTCTGCTTGTGTTACCAAGGTGCTAGCAAGACTTTTCTGGCTCTTTTGCAGCCTCAGTGCAATTTCAAACACGTGTGTTGTCCCCCAGTTTTTGCTGCGGTTAAGTCCAAAAGAAGCCCTAACTGTGCTTTTCTCTTTCTCTCTCCATTTCTCTCAGCATTGCAGTGTTTCTCTAATAATAATACATAACGCTATTCTCATCATGTCAGGAACCAACTATTTCTATGAAATGTATTAGAAATCATATTGTCAGTGTAAAAATATGCTGCTGACATGCACGGCTAAACAGGCAAATGTAATTGAGCTACTGGGAAGTTTAATATTGGAGAGGCATTGTATTGACTGACAGTAGTATAAATGGTGAACAGACCTCGGCAAACATTTGCTGTCATTACTCTTCACTTCGTGGATTCCTAGGAGAAAGGAAGTTGAGAGCAGTGCCACAGAGCTGTAAGAAATCATCTTAAGTGTCTCCCAAGCCATTTTCTTTGTCTAATAGGACAACAGATTTCTCCAGATCTCTTTCTAAACAGGCTTCTAAGACAGCAGGACCAATCGGTATTAGAAAAGCACTGTTCTTGCTGTAAACAGAGGGGAATTTAGTAGCAACGGGAATATTCTTCCATGTAAACTAATAGAGGAAGATTCCATTTCCTTCAGGAAAAAAGGAATGTGGCTGCTGGAAGGGGAAGAGATGGAAATGCAAATGAGGCTAATAGATCTATGTTAAGACAGATCTGAAAATGGGACAGAGGTATTTGAAATTGCAATCCTCAAATTCCCTGCTTACGCTCCTAGTCACTGTAGATCTCACTGCACGTTGTTTTGCAGTGTTACTTGCTAGTCATCTGAGGCACTCTTCTTTTGCCAGAGCAGCAGCATCCTCCGTCCTGATGGTAACGAGCAACCAAGCATCTGTCTCAGAGGAAGGGGTCTTTTGGGGGCTTTCATCAACCTATGTGTCCTAATTCGGTGGCAGCTTGCAGAATGCACTTACTGCAAACTTCCAGCATTAGCCGAGCACTGAAACGCTAAACAGCCATTGATCCCGACGTAATTAACGTCTTCTGAGGAAGAAACGGCACCCCAGATCTCAGTCTCCAGGAAATGCCTGTAATTGATAGGGCACGCTCGCTTTCCCCTTTCTCTGGCCATTCATTTGATCTTCAGTTCAAGTTTAGAAATCTGACGTTTCCGTGAGGGACTTGCTCGGAAGGCTTATAACTTCACGGTGAGAAGCTTCCTGACAGGTTAGACGAGAGGCTTCGAACAGCTGCAAGCCAAGCACAGAATTGAAACCTGTGTCTCTAATACCCTAATTGAATACTATAATTACCAGCCCTTGTGTGAAAGAGGAGGCATCTTTCTCGTCAGCCAACTTCTGAAAGATTTATTCCTCTGTTGTTATCACTATATACGGGTGAATCCTACTGCCCAGCAAGGCTATCGAGCAGCCGATGACCAAGAGATTTGAGGTACCTGTCATCCTGATGGTTCTTATTGACTAGTTTGGAGGCTCTCTGAATGGACTCCTGTGAGGGGTTAAGTAATTTTGTTATCAGTTTAGACATTCACCTGAGGCTCTTTTACTTTGGGTACCAGGGGCTTTAAAATCAAGCGTTGTATAGACAACTATTACATCGCACATCTTGCCTTGCGGGTACTTCCTGAGACTTTACATAGCTATTTGGAATCACAGAAGCAGAAGGTGGGGAAGAAAGAAAATGTAAAACACCACCTACGGTATCTTCCAGTCAATGCAGGGATGTTCTGCAGTGGTTAGTGCAGTCCTCTAAAATCTCATTTTAAAATGAGCTTCTTATCAGAAAAAGCAAAAGGTAAGAAAGACGGCAGCTCTTGTGTTTTCATTTGTTAGGAAAGCCTGCTGTTGGGGCGGGGGGTGGAGGGAAGGAGTTTTCTCCAACCATAACGGCTCCATCAAATGAGGTATTACCCCATTAATGATTGTTATGCCTAACAGTCATGAACAGCAACTTTATTCATCCCAGAAAGTACACAAAGCAAAGCAGCACTGCAGTCTCTAAGATACGAAGCTTTCTCTGTTAAATTTGCCATGGATGGTCGGATTCATCAGTTTGCATGCGTCTTTGACTGGTACATCATGCTGGATGCTTTAGGCAAACACATACTAATTAGTAGAACAAATAGAAAACCCTGAGGATGCCCGTGCTTAATGACATTGCCCATATTCTAAAAACGTCTCGACAACAAATTACTCATTTCATGGCTCTAGGCAGTGCAAGTTAATTTATCTGTATCAGTTGCTAAGTTGAAGCATTCCCTCTTAACAAGACACTGTATTGTACCTTTCCAGGAAACTTTCCAACACTTCAGCTTTTAAACAAAAAGGAACGAATCCAGAAGAAACAGGTCAGACCAATTCAGGGAGGGAAAAAAAACAACAGATATAGAATGTGTTGTAAGATGAAGAGTTAATAGGTGCTGATGAATTAGTTAACTGTTAGTTTGATACTACGTAAAAACAGAAAAGCTGCGGAGGTGACTTGAAATCCTTGGAGGAGCTGTGAGTTAGAGCCCAGAACTCTGGCTCCCAACAGAGGTAGATCATGCAGGAATGTGTGCAGTTCCTGCTGTGAATGCTTCAGTCAGGTAATTGCTTTTCAATCAATCTCAGCAAAAGAAATGAGAAGCCAAAGATTGAGAATGAAGCAAATTAGCAGGTGTCTTTTGCCAGTATGGTTTTAGTTGTCTTGTCATTTTCAGTTGCATATTGGTTTGGTTTTCTTACTTATCAGTTAACTGAGGAACCTGGCTAAAGTGGACCTAGTTCTCGTAACACGAATGAGCTGAATATAGCCGTCAAGTGATACCCAGGAGCCTGTGGCATTGCTGAACTTTAATTATCTAAATGAACGTGGGTCTTGGTTATGCAGGCTATTTAGTTGCATGCTTCCCAAACGAACTGAAAGCATCAGTAGCAGAAGCAGCTGATATTGTTGCTCTGAAGGTGATGGGTGAAGTTGCCCTTGTACTGGTGGGTTGGGCAGGAGGGGACAGCGAAGGGAAAGGATTGAGTGGGGGCAGACAACCTGGCAGATTACATGGGAAGGCCAGGATTGCTGTTTCTGTCTCATTCCAAGTGATGAGAGGAGCAGAAAAAGGAACTTGTGCTGGAAAGACCCTTTATCCTCCTTCCTCTTGTTGTTGAACCCTTCTCTCAGCGGTGGGGATCTCAGGTGTTGGCCTGGCTCTGCAAGGGGGCTGCCAGAAGCAATGTAGGTGGTACTAGGGCCACCCTGATGGGTGCCTAAGCACGTGTGTGCCTGCCGGTCAGGCTTGGCTGCTGTTGTTCAGTGCACTTACAGAAGTTTTGGCTGCCACTGCTTCACAAGCACGTGGATGGACACTGACAGTAATTCTGTATTTGCAGTGAAAACTAAAATCTCACCCAGCTCTAAACATTGGGCATGTTGCTTAGAGGCTATGCTGGTTTATATTCTTTATAAATATGTAACAGAAAGGCTTAGACTATAGAGGAGCTTGCAGTAGTAAACTCTTAAAGTAAAACATTCAGCATCCTCGCACAGACCTTGATGGAGAAATGCCTGTATTTGGACACAGCACTCAGCTGTTGCTAACCAACCTCCAAAGGTGAGTTTGGACCCCAAGTAATTACAGTTTGCTCCTCATAGGTGCAAGGAGGGCTTCAGGCTGCTCCCTCTTTCCCACGCCTCTTGGAAGTTGTGCCTCAGCGTGCTCAGGCTCATTGATCTGCTTCAGCCTCGTCTGAGAGAAAGCAGTGGGGGTTAGGCAGGGCCCTGTGCCCTCCTGTACATCTGGCAGCCTGAGGTGCATGCTCAGGTCCTCACCTCGGCCCTGCCTTTCAGCCTTTCCCCTCCGCTGGCCGTGCAGCAGCGGGAGGGAGAGAAGGGCAGCCCTTGGGCCTCGCAGCACGCCGGGGGGACCCCAGGGCTGAGTTTCCCCCTTCTCCCCGCTGCTGTGAACTTCTGGGGCTCCAGGCAAGCCGCTCTGCCTCCTGGCACTTGCGTGAAGCGGGAGTCGCGCTCCCCTCTTGCCCTGGGTGGATGGAGGGGCTTTCCCACGCTCGCGGGGGGAGCTGCTTCAGGGCTGCCGTGCGGGTGCGGCCGAGCTGTGCCGCGCTGTGTCGAGCCGAGCCGTGCCTGGGCGCCCCGGGGCTGCTCCCGGCGCTCCCCGCCGAGCCGGCGGCGCCCCTTCGGGCGGTGCCGTTCGCGATGTGCCCCGGCTCGGGGGAAGGCGACGGCCGGGGGCTGCGGCCGGGGCGGTCTCCGGGCCCTTTTCTCCCCCCGCTACCCGCGGTGCGCGCTGCCCGGCTGCGGCTGCAGCGACCCCGCGGGCGGGCACCACCCCGCCGCCAGCCCCGCGCCGGGATCTGGGCAGCATCAGGCTTCCCTCCTCCCCTCCCTCCCCGCCTCCCTTCCCCTCCCCTCTCCTCCGGCTCTGCCCTCCCCGCCTTCCCCTCCCTCTCCCCGCAGCCGCCGAGCCCGGTCCCTGCGCGCCCGCAGCCTCCTGCTGGGGGCCGCCGCCGGCTGGCGCTGCCCGAGCTGTGCCGAGCCGTGCCGTCCCGGGGGCAGAAGTTGTGCGGAGCGCCCAGGATGGGAGCCCGGCTGCAGCCCCTGGCCCTGCGGCTGCTGGCACTGACGGTCCCCTTGGTGGCGAAGGGGTTCTCGGACGAAACCCTGGAGAAAGCCGCGAAATCCGAGGGATACTGCAGCCGGATCCTGCGAGCCCAAGGCACCAGGAGGGAAGGGTACAATGAATTTAGCCTCAGGGTGGAGGGCGATCCAGAATTTTACAAGCCTGGGAACAGTTACCGGGGTAAGTTGGCCGTCCTTTCCTTCCGACAGCAGCAGTGCGGTCAGGACAAGCGTCCCCGAAACTGTACCGGGGCTCTCTGTACCCATCACCTCCCTACCCCTTCTGGAGCGCGTGTGACTGTGTGGGTTAAGGCAGGGTAATGTGCGCCCACGCATTACTTTATCGGGGATGCTTTCATGACAAGTGAGAGCGAGTTGGATTTCACGGTGTCACTTTACTCAACATGAACTCAGTATTAAGAGGATTTTCCTTTCTTTTATGAATTCTCTCTGCCGGCTCAGCTCAATGTTACAAGTTGACGTGATACAAAACGCACTCGCTCTTCCCTCTTTCACCTACTTCTGTAGGATTTCTTCCTACTCCTTTAAATGTAGCACAGCGAGTAGAAGCTTCAGCATCCAGCAGAGAGGAAACTCGGAGCTAGTTGGTCTTGCCCTGAAATATGAATGTTAATATAATGAGTTAGCATATGGACAAACAGTGATGCAGCGTGCTGCCAACTTCCCACATTTTGCACTTCTGTTTTCCCCCCCCCCCCCCCCTTTTTTTTTTCCTGGGGAAAAGAACAGATGGTTCAAACAGGAAAGAGGCAGAGAAGACGGTGCTAATGACCACTGTAAATAAGAGATGGAGGCATTCATTCTCTGCTGAGCATTTCACATAGAATCCTTGAAATTAACTTCCAAAGCACACTTCAGCATCTTTTTCTAATTAATAGATAAAAGCAGTTTTTGGTCACTTTTCCTGCCTCACTACACAATCCCTTTGAAAACAAACCTTAATGGAATACACTGTCAACTTTGTATTTTAAAAGTGCTTTGAAAAGAATTTGGAGGTTTGTTTTTTTTTTTTCTTTTTCTTTTTTTTTTTTAAATAAATATGTACTTTACCCAATCTCTTTTATAGGCAAAATGAATGGTTTCCTTGGGAAATCATCACTTTGGAAAACCAATTTTGAGAGTTTGTTCTAAGTATTTCTCCTGACCTTCCTTGGAGTCAGTGTAAAGAGTGACGTTTTCCCACTGCACGAACATAGGAGTCTTAGGACAGATGGGGAGAAAAAAGTCTACACATCATGTTCTCTTAAAGAATGGGAAAAAATACCTGCTGCATTGGTTAACCTGTTTTGAGGACCAGGCTGTAACTTTGTGGGATTTGTGATTAAGTTTTTTCTTAGTAACGGACATTTGAGGGTGGTGTGAGGAAATGTGCATTTCCCATCAGTCAGTTAACCGTTCCAGACGTTAGGATTAGTACCCGGAGACTGAAAGGTTCCATGTTGCATGTCTACCAAGCAGGGTAAAGATAAGCGTCAAGTTCCTCAACAGTGACAAATATGTGAATGTTCTTCAGAAGTTTGGGAATTTACTTCTGTGAAAGTATTACTGGCTATTTAGAGGCATGTGCCAAAGAAGTTTCTATTACATGGAAACATAGGGGCAAAGAAAGCCCCCAATGGATTAGAATTAATTTTGTGGACATATGAGATCTTGATGTTAGGAGCTCAATCGATAATCATATTAGCATATTGTAGTATCTTAGAAGTGAGAAAATTACAGCTAATAAAAATGGAAAACGTAGACCAAAACAAGTGGTTTTGATATTTAAGCTCATGTACCACCTGAATACTTTATCTGAATGGTCCTTTAAGGACACTTTATGAAGGGCTGGGAGAACATAAGTAAATGTTACCCTAATATATACATTATCCATGGCAATAGATAAAACTAGCAGCACTGCGGAATGCTTTAAGAGCTCATTTTTGAAGGAAATTCTGTGGTACAAGTGGAACTATGCTACTGTTTTATACAAAGGTTAGAAAATCTAACTAACAATTAAAAATGTGGGATTATAGCACATCTGTGGGGGTTTTAGCCGTAAATTGCTAGATGGACTACACTGCAGAGGATTTGCACAACCTCAGCTGAGTTGGAGCCAAATATGCCTGTTTCCATGGCCCCTGTCTCATTTAATTCAATCTGGATCCTTGGCACGTTTCCTAGTGGGCTCCTGGAATAAACTAGTATTTATGCAAGGTGGATAATGCAGGAACTCGCTCTACATACAAATCCCATACACCGCTAACCCGATGGTGTAGAGGCACCCAGCTACGTTTGTTACTGCGGATCGCTGCTCGACGTGCCTTCTGCCTCAGGCCTTGGAGCTGCGGTGACTGGAGGATGCGCTGCAGCACTCCACTGGTGGGGCAGTCAGAAGACCACAGTTCACAGCCACCCTCTGTCTTTGGGAAAACTTCCTCCAGTTACTCACCTTTAGATCAGCGGGGATCTGTTTGGGTGCATAGAAGTTGTGCTTTCCGTCTCACTGGAGTACGAATAGAGGAAAATGGCCCTGAGCACTGAATAATCTCTCTTTGAATGTGTATGCCTTTCCCCCGGCAGCAGTAAATAAATATAAAAAAGGACTTTTTCTCCCGTGTCTGACAATGAAGAAGAATGAGGAAGCAGGGCTGAGCAGCCATCCACCTTTCCTCCCTCAGGTGTAATGCAGGAGCAATGGCACTGGGCCTTGTGGTTCTCCCAAGGGAGGTGGCATGATAGGTTTCTGACATCTTATTTGGGGCTCTTGGTGCCATGGCCTTTCTCCGCCTGGTCCTTCAGCCTGCAATGTCATTTCCTCCCCTGTGGAGCAGACAGAGAAACGCATGTGGGGGTCTGGACTTCCACTGGTACCAGGCTTGTTTGTGGCCACATCACCCTGGGGCATGGTCCCCTCCTACCTGCTGCTCAGCTTGGGCCCGAGGTAGCTGCTCTCCCTTCCTCCAAGGGGAAGGCACAGACAGGCCTGAAGTTTAATTCAGTGTTACTGGGTAATTGTCCTTGAAACTAATCAGTCTCAGCTCTATTGATCTGTAGATTGTTAATTTTGCATGAACTTTCCAGGAAAAATAAGTTAGGTTTCAGCCTCTAAAAAATATACCTGAAACAGCCTGTAAGAAAGGTAGCATTTGATGTTAACATGCAGCATGTGGTTTCTGCCATGATATCCTGGAGCTCGTGTGCTGATGAGGAGGGCGAGGATGCAACTTGTGCAGTCCCCCTCTGCGCCGCTTAGGTAGCACCGTCCTTCTTCGTGCCCGTTTCCAGCAGTCTGCACTCCCACGTCTGCCAAGGCCAAGCTGAGCTGTGGCCACGCACTCCCTTTGTGTCCAGTTTGGGACTTCTCTTCCAAGGAGTGCTGGATCTTTTGCTCTCAATTTGTTTCTTCTGCCCAATGCACAAGTGCTCTTGCCTGCAATTTACAGTTCCGTAAATACCTCAGCACTTGTCCTGTGTCACCAGTTCCTGATAGAAGCAGATATAAAAGCGGAGCTGTCGGTACTTGCGCAGAGCGGATGCAGGATGTGCAGCAGCATAGGCTGGAGCCAGGCAACCTCCCTGCCCCGGAGCAAAGGAGCTGCCGCTTTGATCCCCCCTTCAGCTGGGGACCCCAAGGCAGCAGGAGGGCCGGGGAGGGTTGTGGTGAGAGCCCCCTTGCAAGGCGCTTAGAGGTTTGCCAGAGGGGATGGAAACAGACGAAAGAACCTGTCGGTATGTAATTGTCCTTTGAAAGGAAGATCCTGAGCTTCGAGCTTTGCGCTGAGACTGAACTGCTGTGTCCGGGAAGCACGGGGTGCTGTGGCAGGAGCACTCGGCCCCTCTTTGCAATGCCACCAGCGTCGGTGCCCCGGGCGTGCAACAGCTGGGAGTCAGGCTTGGGAATTCTCCTTTTTTTTTTTTTTTTTTTTTTTTCTTTTGCCCTGAGGGCTTTTGTAGCATTTCAGATGTCCTCAGTTTCATAGGTAGGGGTTTGGAAACTGGGTCGATCCATAAATGTGAGGAGGAGGATGAAAACCGTTGAGTCAATTCACAGCTGGAATCCCTGTTTCCTTGCGTAAGCATTTAAATATTTCTGGTGTAACTTTTTGCTCGTAGTGATTCAGACTTTTGAATTACAAATAATATATGGAAAAAGTTATTGCATGTAAAATGCTTTTATGGCAATTAGTTTCCAAGAACCAGTGTTCAGAAGAGTGCAATGGGTTCATCCTCACTGAGTTCAGCAGTGAAGATCTCAGTTACTGTAACTGAAGGGCTGGCCATGAATTTTCATTTAGATGAGGTTGCAAATGTTTGCAAAATTGGACTAGCAATGCTAATTATTGGGCGGATAATGAATTAATAAGTTAGAGCAACACTTAGAAACATAGTCAGAAATCTTAGTTGCTCTTAGGCAGCCACTTGGTTCCCATACATAAAGTGTGAAAATTTCTTCCTGCCCAGAAATGATGAGGTTTAAGTTCATACCAAGGTTCTGCGGAACAAATAGAAAAGGATGCTGGAAATCATGGGAGATGAGGGGCTTGCCCTTATGCCCATCAGTACTTTGTATTTGTATAGGTGTTTATAAAAAAACAATGACTCACTTTGGTGTAAACACGGCACTTTCAGTTTTTAACCTTTTGTGTACTTGTCCAGTCCTCTATTTTCACGAGTGGGCACGAGTTACTTGCATTTGTACAAACACCGTTGGTTTTAGACCCAAATACTGCTGCATAACACTAGAAACCTTCAAACATCCTATTATATATTTCCTGTTACTGAATTTCTAGATCAAAAAGGGCTCTGCGTATTCCAAGTGAACTCTAAACATATTCTGAAATGAGTATCTTTTAAGGGCTGTCTGTCATGGTTAGTAAAGTGTTGCAGCTCCTCGCGTCCTGTTTGTGCGAGAGGCAGTCCCTCGTGAATACCCAGCGAGAAAGCAGCGATTGCAATAGGCAGTTGCAGTTTGCTCATGAAAACTCTGGGTGGTCTTCAGCTCCTATTGTGCCAGTCAGGGTTTGAGAGCGTGACAATAGTGCAGTACAAGCAACACTGCCTGCATCGCGGCTGAAGTAAAAGCTACTTATGAGGATTTGTAGTCTGGTGTTGTTTTTTGTTCTGACCATTTTCCTTTAATTCAAACAGTTTTTTTTCCATAAAATTTATCTGTTTCAGACTGAGATTTCTATAAAGTGTCGAAAAAGGTCGAGTAATGTTTAAATACCCCCAAAAGTTTTGCCTCAAAGCTCTGCTCTGTTTCATCTTGCTTTATAGCATTCAGAAGAGCTGTAGCTGACACTCGCGTGATGCTTAGGTACTGGCGGTGGCAAACAGTAAGATCATACAAAGGTGTCTTGCACCACCAGAACGTGAGGGATGCAGTCCTGATGCCGAGCATTGTAAAATCAGAACAGGCAGGGTTACGCTATTTCTTCTTTGCTAGCAGCTCCAGTCAACAACACCTTCGTGGTCAGGATTGGAGTGCGAAGACAGGTGTTGTGCTGATGTGTAGGATGCCGTGGCAGTACAACCACAGATGTCGGTTTTACCCAGGAGTTTAACTTTGTGTCCTGTTCTGCCCTGAGGAAGGAAGAAGCAGGACAAAGAAAGATAAAAAAGGTGAAGGGTAGTTTTAAAGCTAGCACCTCTGTCTAGTTAAGCTGGGTACGTAGTATGGTCACATTCCTGTAGAGTCAAAGAAACTTTGTGTACTAATGCCTAGATCCTTGTCTGTGCTCAAAGCAGGACAAAAGCTGAAGCCAAACGTTTCAGGAGGTATTTCTTCACATAAAAACAAAACAGTAACAAAAAGCATCATCATCATCAACAACAAAAAAACACAACACAACCTCCTGTAGAGCTGAACAGATGAGCAATATGTGTGGGAAAAAAAGAGGGCATGAAAAAATAGCTGAGAGATGTCACATCAGTACTCTGCCAGTCCTTTTCAGTTTTATGTGGAAACTTGGACTGAAGATTTTTGTGTTCTGGCTGGCTCTGCTCCATGCCATTAGTGCTCTAGCTTTTGTTAATACCAATTTAAAACACACACATTTCACGTTGAACTGAGGAATTATATGCACGTGCCTGCCTTCGCAAATAATAGTATGTTTTCTTTGTTTCTTATATTTCAGTGACACTTTCTGCTGCCACTCCTGCATACTTTCGAGGATTCACGTTGATTGCTCTCAAGGAAGGAAAAGAAGGTGACAAAGAAGAAGACCATGCAGGAACTTTTCAGGTGAGAGATCCCCTGACCCATACTGCTAGGAGTCTTTCTTAGTGTATGCTGGGCTCAAAGGGAGCTATTATTTGTACAAGAGAATGCAGAATATGCTTAAGTAAGCACAAATATTGGTGGGTGCCGACATGAGAACAGAATAACGTATTTTATATTCTATGCAATCTCTTCAAGAGGCCAAGGCTTTTGTACCTTGACTTCAACTCGATTTCCTAGACTTTTCAAGTTAAGCATGTGCATTAAATATTTGAACTAGAGCCTGAATTTGTTATCCAAAGCAAACATGAAATGTATTTTATTTGTTTTGCTTTTTGTATTGCTTTGCCTAGATATTTCTCTTCTTTCAGATGTAGATTACCCTTCTGAGAAGTGTGCTTGCCACAGCTGTAATGATTGTTTTATCAGTCATAAATTAGGTTCTGCTGTTTTATGATGCTTAGTAGTACTTTACTTAACGAACACATTCAGTGGGATGAAATGTTGTTTATCATTATCAAATGATTGGAATCCAGAGCAGTGATTCACAAAATAGTATTTCCATCTATTTCAAGATCACATTGCATGAAAAAAAATCTGGAAATTGAGAATACACATCACATTTATGAAAACGGCTAGAAGTTGTGTAGATTTGTTGTTGCCCAAGATTCACAGATGAGGTATTGTTTGCTGTTTGACTTTGCAAATTTAGGAGTGTTGAATATGGCACTGCTTATAGCTTACAGAATGGTTAATAATACTGACAGTAATTTCAATGATGATTTATAGATAAAATACGTTGTTTGCCACTAAGAAGTATATCTGTTTTCAAGAGAAATACTCAAAGGTTTTATTTTGGTGAGCTACAGGGGGCAGAAATCAGCATAATGCTAGCATCTCTTCCTAAAGGTCTTCTGTGTCTTGTTTATAGCAAATATGATGTGCAAACTCAATACGTATTTGAGTACTTGTTTTCCTATCTAGTTTGTCTAGAGGCCTCTTTCTAGTTTTCATACACTTTCTAAGAAAGCCTGGAATAAATGATAATGTATTTAATATTGGAATAATTCTACATTCCTTAAAATTAAATGTTTTCTTAATACTATTTGAGAGAAATCTGTTTAATATGAACATTTTTTTTCCTTTTTTTAAAGTAAACAAGCATTAAAGCCTCAGCTGATGCTAAGAAGTAGAAATGGTGTGCTTCATCCATTTTAAAAAGAAACTTGTCACCAATAATTTCTCTGTTTCAGTTGTTAATGTCTCTGTAGCATGGCTAATGGGAAAGACTTGGCCGGAGTTTTTCCTTTATGGCCAGATGTATGTCTAACTCATAATAGAGTGAGAAACTCACTAAGCTTTTCTGAAACACAGAGGAATTTTCAAGTCAGCAGAGAGTGGGAGGCAAATGGAAATTCTAAATAGATCAAAACATAAAAAGCCTAATGGATCTCAGTGGAGGAAAGGTTGTTTAATTAGCTTTATTATAAGGATTGCAATCTGAAATCGGTGTTCTAATTGGCAGCGGAGAGTTTCAAATTTTATGTGCAACTAAATTTGTATTTCTGTGGGGCAAGCAGTACTCACTGTACTTGTCCAACGTTAGCACAATTAACTGAAGCTCATTTAGATGGTGCCTGCCAGTCTTGCCTGTGTTCAGGATGGTTAAAGAATTTTGTTGAAATATCCAATGAATGCTTACAGTGATAACTACTGATGTCTCTTGTATCATGCTTGGGTGCTCGTAACTGGAAGAGGAGGAGGGAAGTTTAGTGCAGAAGTTAGCACTGTTTGCTTTGTAACATGAAGATCCTAATGGTGTCTAAACAGTTTTGCAGAATACGATGTGTAGCATCACTTGCATGCCGTTTGCAGTTACGTATTTCCAGTGCTCAGATGGAGAACGTATTATTCAAAGAATTAGCTAGTGGAACAGAACTTGGTGAAAATTGCTAAATAGTGGCAAAAGTCTGGATGCAAGTTCCGGGCTACTGGAATAAAGCTCTGCCTCCACAAGGAAACATATTTACTATTCAAATAATAATCACAGCAAAGCAAGGAACATAAAATGCACCGCATGAAGCAAAGTGCTTCATTTATATTAGCAAGACTTTGTAGCGTAGCCAGGATTGGAGGAACCCGAGGCTGACAAATGTAAGACGTTATTTTCCTTCCCTCCCCTCAGAGAACACAATCCACCGGATTTTCCAGCCTGTGAATGCTACTTTCAAGTCACAAAACATGGGTTGCCCAGACATTCTCAGGCAAAACCTGCGCTGGCACTGTACTCAGGTGAAGGTGCCACGGGGCCGTGCCTTCCGGTTTGCACAGAGCTATTGAGCGTCGAACTGACTGTTGTGTGTAATGCTTCAAAATAACCTAGAAGAGCATGTGCTAGAGTAGCAGGGTGGTAAATAAGCACTGCCTTCTCAGCAACTGATACAGCCGTGGTATGCTCAGGTTGGAAAAACGTGGTGTTTGGGGTCACGGCCGTGCTGCAGCAGGTTTTGCTGTGAGCCCCCTTGGACGGGATGAACATGTAGTGACCGGCTGCTGTGAGTTTGCCCGGCAGGGGCTTTGCTCTGCCTTTTACAACCTCCTCATGGCTCATTGACTGCTGTTTGACTGCAAGTCAGCAGGTATGGTCAGTCTTCATTAATCATTAAGCTGCAGGGTCTTGATCCTATAAATAGCACAGCTGTTAAAATTATTGGTTGAACAGGTATTTTCTCCTGTACTTTTTTTGGTTACCTTTGTACTTATCACAGAGTAGAGACCTTTACAGAAGTGTAGTTTTGGACTCCACCGTTCTAAATCTGTTTTTCACTGAGAAAACTGAGATTTTTAGGTCTGTTTTTATTATTTATTAATGAGGCCAAACTTCTTTTTCTTTGTCCTCGTAGCACACCCAGGGCACAATTTGGGTTAAAAAAAAAAAAAAAGTCACATTGTTTCTCACAAACATACATTAAATAGCTAAATTAAATAATACGGCTTTTACTTATGCTAGTCATAATTGTACAAGTCGGGGGTGCCGTGCAGCACTCTGAAAGCTTTGACTATCGTGTCCCATCGGTCTCTTTACACAAACCTTCCCAACTGTTGTCACGCAGAATGCTGATCCGTCTGTTTCGTAATGTTTAGCAACAGTCTGCAAATTGTTTGAAGGCAATTTAAAAGCAAATTATACTCGGGGGCACCAATCAAGAACTGATAGACTATAGAGCAGTGTCTATACAGGCCATTTTAATCAGCGTGGGTATGCAATGTAATAGATTTAGTTTAGTAAATAATGTATAATAATAGAAATTTATTGCTCAACCTCGTCTGATTCGTCTTCATCTCTGAGGAAGAATATGTATTCCAAGGAAAGTCTTGGGGGATGTGATGTTTTCTGAATCGTTTCTTAAGAAGTGTTCAACGGCAACAAGCCATTCATATTCTCTCCAAGTGGCGGGTTCAAACCCTTCACCATATTGTGTTTTATGGAAATTTCAAGGAAAACTTGTGCAATGTTGTGTGCAAATGTGACATGCTTTTCTGATGTATGGTGATAAACTTACTCAGAGGCTCAAAATAAGACATTTCTGTCTTGTTTTAGCATAATCAGCCATTAGACTCATGTGATGTCCACTGTTCTTGTGATACTTTACTTTTGAATGTAGTAGTGTTCATGACAGTAGTGTTCTGAAACTATCTCTTTGCTCTGCTGATAAGAAAATAAGTGGGTTTCACTTTCTGTGCTCTAGAATTGAATGTAAGAACATACCAAGAACCAACGTAAGAACACACATAGGCACAACAGGAGCAAGAGTGAAGGTTTCATTAGAAACAGGACATATATAAAAGCTGGGGGGGGTGTGCTAATGCAGAAAATATGTAAGGAAACTTGGAGCAGTAGTAGATAAGTAAGGCAAACGGTCCTTTATCCGAAGTCTTCTTTCTCTAGGTTTACCCTGAACTGCCCCAAACATTTGTCTTTGTTCCTTTGTTTGCTGAATGGTGATCATTTCTTTTGATGCTGTTTAGCTGACTGAAGTGCTTACCAAAGCTTTTAGATTAAAAGGTATTTTTGCAAGCTCTTAGAAAAGCAGATCCTCAGTTGCTGTGTTCCAGCGTTTTATAGGAATCTTGTGTCTTTTTAAGCAGGCAATATTGCGTTTTGAAAGAAGTGGTGTAAAAAGGCTTCTAGCTATGTGTCATGATTTACTAGTTCATGTATTTATATTCAAAGTTAGTTTGTATTAAAAAAAAAATGCTTATAAAGCTCTTTATTATTAAAATTAAGCAACACTTGCCATCTTGATGTTGCACTTAACTCTATGTTTTTTTAACCTTATATTCCACGTTGAGCATATCAGGCGACGAGTAAATGGCTTATTCTGAGATGTAAGAAATGATGTTGCTTTGCTCAAAACTCTGCTAGTTGTTTCACTTTCCCAGCGTTGTATCGCTGGAACAGAGTCAGTCATTCTACTGCTCATAAGCATATGGAAGTCATGAATTTTTACTCTGATTTGATGTGAAATGTTCAATCATCCGGTGGTTTGCAAATCATGTGGGATTAATTTCCAGTTCATACTAAAACCATAATGTTTAAGTTTCTTGGTAAAGGTTCCTCACACCAGCGAATGACAATGTATTGTCCCTGTCTAATTAAAATTTCAAACTTTAGGAATTGTTCAGGATTTTCATGAAGGAGGGTTCAGACACTGGGATGTGTAATCCTGGAGTGGCAGGTGAGGTGGTGAGGTTGGGGGGGTAAGAAAAGGATGGACACTATTTCCTTGTGCCTTTAAACCTAGTCATTATGTGGCCACCACGTGTATAACTAGTTTACGTTTATCAGAAAGAAAAGAACTTTGGCTTCAAAGAGAGACAGATGCTGTAACACCTCCGTCAAAAGGGTGGGGGTTGGGGGTGCAGTTGCATCTAAGCCTGTAAATGAAAATTCTCTTCCTGAAGTTTTGATCAGCAGTTCTGCCATCAGCAGAAGATAAATCAATGTGAAACAGCTGTACGCAGTCATTATATTCATGATCCAATGCTATTACAGGAATATGTTAAAGATGAAAGAATCAGAATGGGCCAGGTATTTGATTTGGAGCCTGAGAAGGGAGAGATGAATTTTGAAAAATGAAATGTTATATTTATGTCTCCCGGTCTTCAATTTGCCACAGTATTCCTGAATTTCTGCTAAAATCCAATCTTTCCTTGCAGTTACTGCACAAGAATCATTGTGCACATTATTCTAGACAATAAATAAATAAATAAATGTAAAATAAGCCTTAGCTCCTGTTTTGTGTAGGATGGAATTGGTTGTCCTTGGTGGAAACTTTCACACATTTTCTAGAGCTCCCTGACTCTCCTATCATGATACTTTTTTTTAAGCTTATATTTAATCCTTGAGTATCTGCCACAGCAAGTTCTAGTGATTAGAAAATGTGAATGAACGCTTTGAATGAGATTACATATAAAAATCACTGGTACACTGGAAGAACTGTAACCTGAACCACTTACTGGCAAGGTTTTGGTTAAAAATCATTGTGTCTTGCTTCAGACGATAAAAGAATTATCATATAAAAGAAGAGTGATGAGCATCAGGAACTTGCAGAAGAACAGCTCTGTGATAGTAATTATTTATTTACAAATATTTTATTAGTTGATATTTCAAGTTGCGCTTTCAAAAAAACCCACAGCTACCTGCTCCCCTGGGGCGGGGAGAGGGGAACAAAAAATAAACAGCAAAACAGAAAACATGCCTCTTGAGATACACCAGCTAAAACTTCAGGATCCAAGGCTTCTCAGAGTCAGGTTATCTCAAGTGTAACTTTGACCCTGCCTTGCAGTCTGCCAGTGTATTCTGTTTACCTCTGCAGTGCCAGACTATGTCATGGTAAGGTATTAGAGCTGCCTACTTCAATCTCCCATGAAAAAGAGTATCTACTAGATTTTTCTCTTCCTTGGATTAGCAAGACTTTCTGGTCCTAGGAGGCTCCTGCAGAGACTCGTTAGATAATTGTTTCCTGGAATTTGGCACTGGTGCTTAACAAATCAACTCCCGCCCATGTGGGAGGATGTGAAGAGAGGAAATGACCCTGGGAGCACTGTCCTTTTCAGCCTTGGAGACTCCAGACTGCTTGTCACATGCATCAGTGCTGGGAGTCCCCTTCTTGGCTTCTTGGGACCCTTTAGTGCTTTACAGGAGTCCTCTGCACAGATCCCGCTTCCAGACCCACCGCCGGTTTTGTATTTGCAACTATTTATTTCAGAGCCAAAGTCCAGTTCTGGGTGTGCAGATCCCACTAACTCTCTTCTGTCCATAAGTAGAAGCTGTATGTTCTTCCCCCTCAGGCAGTGCAGAAGAGGACACATCCATCTCAGTGACTCTAAAGGAACGTGTTTTAAATATTCTTTTCCTCCAGCCCAGGTAACCTACCTAATGCATTGTTACTCCAGCATCAGATAGATGAGTCACCATCTGAAGAAAGACAGACAGAAATTTTAGCAAAGACATTTAATCCAGTGGCAACAGCCAGATGCTTTGCAGTTAGCAGAGGATAAACAGACTATAACTCTGTGTGTTTGGGCTCTGGTTTCATTGAAACTTCTGTTCAGCGTCTTTTTCTTTACTGCTAATGTTGCCATCAGGCTTTCCTTCCTAGATTTCCCTTTTTGTCTCCTCATTATTTACCAGCTTCATCTAAGGCTCTCCACAGTTATTTTGATTCTTTGTGGCTCTGCTGAGCTAGATCACCACTGTTATCTCCTTAGCTCTTATTATTTTTCTTTAATGCTCCATGACTTACCTCTTTTCTAGTTATTTGCCGTTCTGCAGCATCAGAAAACCTTCAGTGTGTCAGTTCCAATCAAGAAGACCTTAGAGCAAGTGTCTGTTTTTTGCACTTTCACTTTGCATCAGGTTACAGAGCTTTTATCAGCTATTCCCTAGTGATCTGGACTTCTTCGGCTATTACTGCCTGTAATCCCAGTTATGATAAGTTATGGATCTGGACAGTCATGCTTCCCACAGAATGATACAGGGCTTTTAAAAGGAACGGATGTTCTGGGGAAACGTGCTCATTTTGACGCTTCTCTCCAGATGAGTACTGCCAGACTACAACGAGTGGACTGCAGAAGTACAACATTATAGAAGTACCCCAAAGCCTTCTCTCATCTTGTGCTTTCTTTTCCCTTCAAGTGTTTTGGGTGGAGAAGGTAGGAGTGGTGGAGCGTGGAGGTGATGGTAGAGACTGAGGCTCAGCTTGACAGTTTCTCCAGGCTATATGGACTTTTCCACTCTTTTAAGAAAATCCTGCCTTCAGTCCTCTAGAGTTTTGAGGAAGGAACACCTGCACCAGTAGGAGGTCTCCCAGTTAAATTTAAATGGTGCTTTGTTTGCTTCCGTTAATTAACGGTCTTGAGTGCCGTCAGAGAGTTTCTGGTGGTTTAGGATTGGAAATAGCTCTTATAAATTTAGGAATTTGTCTGTCTCACTGATTCATGAATGGCTGTTACAGAGAAAATCTTTTAGCTATGCTTCAGACCATATTAGAGATCTTCTGTTCTCCGGGCTTCCTAGTCACGAGGCAAGCCAGCTCTCATCACAACTCATAGCTGAATTCATTGCTACCAGACGGAATCTACTGTTTGCTATGCCATTTGTCTTGAGATTGCTTTCTGAATTCAGAAGGCAATTTTGCATTACCACAGCGACCATGTATTTAGCTTTCATTATTCCACACTGCTTGTGTGCCCTTAGACCTAGATTGCGGTCTACCCTGACAGTCATGCTCCTTTGCAACTGTTCCCTTTCTGATGACGGTAGGAAAATCTTGTGTTTGCAAAGGGATACTGTTTCAACTTCCATTGCTGTCCTGAATAGTTGTAATTGATTATTCTCTCTGCTGTGATAGTTCTTTCTCATGACCTAACACCCCAGGACCATTAGTCATCTGATCGGTGTATTTACTCTACATCAGAGTGGTGTATGCAGACTGTCCTGAATTCCTCTCCGTGTACCACAGGACATAAAAACCAGGTAATGATGAACAATATTGCTGTTTTGTCTTACAGTGATGGTGATGCAAGATTTGTTCAGGGAAATTAACATACTTTTATTCTGGTGCATTCAACATGTTTGCTTTTCAGTACTTTACCCTAATACACATTTATAATTGCTTTTAGTCTTTTCACTTCAGGCAGTCATGAATGGAAATCCACAATGATGACCTCAGAATAGGCAAAGACATGTAAAACTGAAAAATCTACCTTTTCATTTTAAACACATCAGATGTTTTGCTTCAATGACAGTCTTTACTAGAGATTTTGCAGACATATTTATGATTAAGATACTTGGTTTTCTTTTGTTTCTTTTCCTTAAAAGCTTTAAGATAAGGCCAGAATGTAGCTTTAAGACATCTCCTTTCCCTGACCAGATTGAGACTATTTGGGGTCCAAGACCAAAAAACATTGTTTTTTCTCCCAGATCTACTCTTGCAGGACTCCAGGAGTTTGTCTCTTTCCAGCATAGTGCTGGATTGCTTCAGTGTAATGTAGCCTTGTTCCTCCCTGGTATGTAAAGTCTGGGATTTTAAGGATATCCCTAATTGAAAATACTGATAAAGAAGAGCCTCTTTGGACAAATGGACCGAGTTCTCTCATCAGGATTTATCTTGGTCTGTCACCCCACATTCTGTTTTCCCTCCAGTTGTTTGTCATCCCCTTAAGCTCTGCTGATGATCACCTAAAAGATAGTTCTTTCTATTAATGTTAAGTCCTGTAATAGAGGTTCTCAGTGTTCATCTAGGACCTAACTATAATTTTGGAAAGGTTTCCTGAGGCACTGCCCTGTGAGCCATCCCGCTGGTGACATTTGTTCAGTCCTGTCTGTTCTCCAGTGCCCTTTCTATTTCCCACTTGCACTGATCCCTGTGTGCCCCCTGCATCTCGTTCTGCGTGGATTACCTTCCTGCTGTCATCACTGCTCTAAGAGTCATGCTTTTATTGCTGACTTCCCATGTGCTAAATTGCTCTCTGACAGAATTGCCCTGATCCCATGCAAGACTCTCATCTTACTCAGCAGACAAAGCTAGGAGATCTGGCTTTTTTTCTAGGCAGGAGATAAGGTGATCTCTGCCTCCCCTGGTCCTTGACTTGCTCCTTTAGTTTTGAGCCATTTCTTAAAAATAGGGAGAGTTCTTCTGTGTTGGCAGAACTGGCTTCTCCTCCCTTCAACCTCTTAGGTTTTTTCTTTGTTTTTTTTTTTTTTTTATGGCTGTACAAGAGAAAGATCAGGGAAGAGGCATTTTTAGGTACGGTTTCACTACTGAGACCAGTTCTGAGTTGGGTGGTTTCTAGCTTCAGGACAGCTACATAGAGGAGAGATGTGCAGGACCTTGACTTACTAAGCAACCACTGCAAAATCAAGGATATGTCTAGAAATGATGCGCCGCTTGCCATTATAGCTGCGCCCAAAGTGATTCCTGGCTTCTCCCCCAAATAGTTGTGCTTCTGGAGGGAGCTGTTGCTGGGAGTCACCCCCAACGTAAATATACCTACCAGCAGTCACTGAAAGGGGACAGAAGAGTTACTTGTAAGTAATTACGTTCCCCATAACTGGGTAGCATTTTATTTTCTCACTCTTTATCTTCAGCTACCCCCAACCCTCCCCATTTGCAGTTACTGAAACTGAAAATGGCACGTTCCACTTGTCTTTTCTGACTGCTCCGTAAGGGGCAGGATGTGAATGTACACTACAGGTACAGCACAAGCAGAGTTTTCTGACCTAGGTACTTTTGATTTCAGTTTGTGTAGACAAGTGAATACCTACAGGGGCCAGACATTTCAGGAAGCCATTATTGCTGGTAACCCACTGGACTTGCTGTACACATTTTTATTTATTTATTTATTTTTTGCCAAATAAATATTTGCTGGACAATATTTTGTATTTTGTCTGTGTAGTTACTTTTGATTATTAAAACAGCATTAAAAATAATTTTCATATGGAAATAAATCAAGAGTAGCAAGAAATTCCTGATCTGGTTTCATAAAAGCCAGTTTGGCTCTTGAGGACACTTTTCATAGCGCTCACTAATTAGAAAGGGAAATTCCCTGCTGGTATAGAGCTACCATTTTGTTCCCCATTCCCTGCATTGTCACTGTGGGTAGGATTATTATGCAATCTCTGGCAAGCTCATCCTAGCAGACTGCTTACTAATTTGTAGGCTGTAGGTATAAATTGAAAAGCCTTCATCCTGCTTCTGTTTACTTCACAGATTGAACTGGGCTCCAGTTATTCTCATCTGTGTGAATTGAGGCACTGTGGTTGCTCTTGCCTCTTTTTTTTGTCCTTGTGGGTGGGCATAGCTCTTTTAGACCCGCATTTCTTTTCAAAAGAAACATTTAAAAGAATGGGTACATAAGAAGCAGTTTTAGTACTTACTGTTCTATAACTTTAAAGATTATATATATATATATCTCGCCACAGTCACTAGCATAGTACAGGTTCCTTAGGGCATTGCCAGTGTTTGTTCATGATTTGTCAGGCACACATCAGGGTTTTGTTTGTTCTCTTGGAACTTATTTAATCTTCCCGCGGGCCCCCCCCCCCCGTTGCATGAGTAAAGCTGACTTGCTTGTACAGCAGGCTTAATAATACCTGATGTGGCTTGGTTTAAGCCTGTTTGTCTCAAACCTATTTTAGCTAACCTACTGGTAATTTAAAGAGGAGAAAACAGAGGGGGAGAGAGGGTACATAAAGTAGCGAACAAATACTGAAATTGGATAAATACTTTATACTGTGACCTGTTTAGAGCAATAGATCACTTTCTTATGAAAATTAGCTACCTATTTTATATTATTAATAGAAGAATGCTTTCAGGAAGCTTCAGGGAGGTATTTTGAACGGTTGCTAAGGCAGCAGATTGCCTCTTATAGGTAGTCCTTTTGCTTTGGCCTCTCTGTACATGATATATGGGAACCCTAGATGTAGGAATAGAGCCAGAATCTGAAGTTAGTAAATTACCCCACACGCTTATCCTACCTGTTAAGAAAGTCTGCCCACACAGTGTGAGAAATCCTAGTATTATTAAGATAATCGTAAAAGGTTTTTGAATCATAAATGTTTGTTTGTTGTACGCATAGGACCAGCGTATTTTTTTTTTGGGCTATACAAAATTTCTTGGCTTCCTATGAGATTCCTTCAGTAACCTAGTTTTCTCATCCTCAAAGGTTATCCAAAGTACAAACATGAATTAGAATTTGGTTATGATATATTTAGACAGTGGGATTATGTAATAGCCTCACTTTCAAATCTTGTGTGTTCCAAACAGCAATTTGGAACATTTTTCTTAGAGGTTGTGTAGGACTTTTGTGAAGGATGAAAAATACCTATAAACTATCTCCTCAAAATTGTGTGTGTATCTACCTGGTTTTTTCTTTTAGCTCATTTTATGCTCACTTATCAGCTCATCTGATTGCACTAGTTGCAAAATGTATGAAACCAAGATAACAAACAGCCAGCTCTGTATGTGGTGCAGATGTTATGCAACTGCCAGCTTCCACAGAAAGAACATTGCACATCGCCACATGTTCTTAGGTTTCTAACCCCATTCGCCTCTTGTTGCCAATATGAAAGAGATTTGACATTTTTTTGGAGAATAACAAACCTGATATAAGCATTGTGAAAGCTGTTTCTGGAGCACCAACAGTTCTGTTCATATTTTTACATCCATGCGCATCAGGTACAAAAAACTGTTTATGCTTGAGGCAAATAAGCCAGAATGATGTAGATGTGGGAAGGACCAGTGCAAGGATAAAAATATGGAAAACATACAAAGCCAGGGTAAAATGCTGAAGTCACTGCTGTTAAGGTGCTTGACTGTTGATGAAACCGTTTATGAATTTAGAGAAATCATTACTATGTTTTTATTCTGATTAAATTTACTGAATCTGGTCCTAAAAATTTCATGTTGTCAGTGCTACCAGATTTGTGTGGACCTTTATGGATGTAATATAGCTTTCAAATGTGCTTTGGTATTGCCTTTCTGCTGAAGATCTTGAAGTTTTTGTGTAAATTACATTCCATAAAAATGTTTATAGAACGTGGAGTTACCAAAACCAGTTTACAGAAAAATAAACTGTCAAGCAACTTAATCAAGATCACAAATCACACTTTAGCTGTGATTAAACTTCAGGAGTTCTGCGCCTTACGTACAGCGTTTGCCCCTTGAATCAAGGATGTTTAAATAGTCTTCTTTCTTCTTGCGTGTAAATACTGTCCATGCATAAAATAACTAATGTGTGTGAAACGTGCAACATTTCTGCCATGAGTGTAAAATATAACATGGGGATTTTAAAAGAAGAACACAGTATAATACTGTCTGTTTGGTGGGGTACCTAAAATCTGGTAATGGCAGCCGTTGTGCTGGTATGTAATCTGAAAGATAAGGAAGTTTTACTACAATATGACCAAAACAAAACAACAAAAAAAACCCTCCAAATACTCCTGGCATGCTAGGCTTGCTAGGCTTGATCATTTAAACCAATAAATGGGTTTGGATCCATGCTGCACTTCAGTTCTTCCTTGTTGCCAGTACAGAATCTGAAGCAGTAGCATTAGTATGTATTCTGCATTAGTAAAGTGGATGGTATACTGCCTACTGAGCTCTGTATAGAAGTACTGTGTATTTCAAAAAATAAAACAATCCCAGAAGTAATGATCTCCTTATCTAAGGAGATCTTAAACATGATTAACATGATTATCTTAAACATGATTCCTGACCTTTCATTTTCATACTTCTTTAATTACACGGTTCATATTCTGGAGATAAGCCATCATTTTTAAAGTGTCCGTATCTCCTGAAAATTAATTTTTACTTCATATGTGGCCATCAGAAGTTGTTTTCCCTCCTTTTGAGACAGCAGTTTTTTATATCTTGTTTTTAAAGGTGTTTTTTGTTTTTTTTTTTTTTTTTTTTTTTTACAGTGGCATGCTTCAGAGGATTGTTTTCTGAAGCACTTTTACAAACTTCGTATGATCAGTGTGTATAAAGATGTAAAAGGAAGTTACTGAGAATAATTCAAAACAACGTTGAAACTACCATGCTGGTATGGTTGGTCTTAAACACTGAGACAGATTTCTTATATCACCAAAATTCAGCCTTAGAAACGAAAGAGACTTTTCAAGAGCTAGAAAGCACTTGGGACATATTTAGTTTCTGTAGTGAAAATCTGTGTTATTGCTAGTGCTTCCATGCTGCTTGTGCTCTGCAAATGCTTGCATAGGTAGGTTAGACTGTTTGTGTCACTTCTGTTGATTCTGGGTACATCCTGTGCTCAGATTAAAAAGAACAGATTCAAAACCAACAAACGTACAAAACTTTCACAGCTATCTGCTTCAGGTTCTCACTTAACCTAGGAGGAAGGGTCAGCTGTTTATATCCCTGCATACCAACACTTCATCACTTTTTAGAGAAGGCAGTATTGTCTGGACTCAGCAGTGCTGCACTTAATTTTCCATTATATTTCTTGCTTGTGGGACACCCTCCCGAACCTGTTCAAAGTCCTGTGACCAAAAGAAGCTTTCCGTCAGGCAGTGTTTCCAACCTTGAGCAGATGAAGTGTAATAAACAAAGACAAGGAAACGTAAAGGAACCGCATCCCACAAACAACACAAAATCACTGTCTGTAGCCTTGTTACACACGCTTGTTGCTGTGTGCATTGCATATGATGAGACTAGTATGAATTTTGCCTGCCACTAAGCACTGCTCTATGGTGATGGATAGCGCGTGTCGTGCACGAGGTGAGCACAAAAGCACCGTGATTCTCCTAGAACTGTGCCTGTCCATTTCCAGACACCGTATGCTGCTGTTTAAACGTCGTGTGTAGACATTATTATTATTCTGTGCTCAGTTCCATGAAATTAGCTGAATGTTTACATCTTTGAAAAGTATGACTAAGAGCATGCAGAGGTGAAGTTCAGCCGTTTGGGACCACAGTTTTGTTGATCTTTTCAGATGGCTTTTAGAAGCACAGTAGGAGGGGGGGGTCATCTCTTTTATTCCACTGGAAATTGATTGTTTGCCAAAAGACAAATGAGTGCTTTATGGCATAACACCTGCTGCTGCCTTCTTTTGCATCATGAATGTTGCTGTCTCTTCATATTTCAATGACCAGAGTAGCGGGGGAGAGCTGAATGCAAAGAATAAGATCCTGAGATTTTTCAGAATCATCTCTAATATCACCCCATAGATGACCAGAAGGTGTGTATACTGGGACTGAGTGTCAGACCAGGTGTAGCACATGAGCAATTATATCTCAAGTGTATATTAGTTCAGATCATCAGCAGAAAGTATAGGCAATTTTGGTTGGCTTGCAGTTATTCGTTGTTTTCTTCTGTCATTACTGTATGAAAAGCAGACCCAAACAACGCAGAAGGATTATTTATTTCCCACATCTCAGGCTCGTAGCAAAAATGACTATACAGAGGGGTCTTTGAATAGCACAGAGGAATGGAGCTGGTTGAAATGAGAAATTTCCTCCGTCAAAATACACTGTTGTGCTAACTAATACAACAATTAAATGACTTGGAAATTTCCAATCAAAAGGTTGTCAGCACTTTACATGTAGATAAAAATGAAGCGTACTATTCCTTGCATTGCATTATTTAGAAGAGATCATAAAATATTGAAGCAAAACTACCTGAGGTGATGAAAAATCAAAACATGTAATTTCAGAATAGATTGTTATGAATGCATTTAAAATTACACAAATGTTTTACATGATATTGACTAACACAGCATATTTTCAGAAGAAAAATGTATTTTGACAAAACTATGTTATGAAACTGGAAACTCTGTGGACTAATATTTTCCTACTTCCTGCTGTTAGTAGTCAAGGGAGTTCCAAAGCCTAAATTTCAGTGAAAAGCCACCAAGTCAACTAGAAGCTTAGCTTATTTTAAAGCATGTCTTTGGAACAATGGAATATCTTTTTAGAAATCTATTGTATTTCACCTGATTTTGCTAAGAGCATGAAGGAAAACACTGGAAATAGAACCAAAGTAAATACAGTTTTTGTTCATTTAATCCCACATTATAACTTATTCCATTCTTCGTACCCTTGATGCCATACGCATTTGCCTGTTTCACGATGATGGAATATAGCTGAGAAGATTGTTGTTGCTAGAGATCTGCAGTTTTAAGTTTTCCTTGCTTATGCCTCAAACTGATTTGGAAATGAATCTTCTAGTTTCTTAATGGATGTCACAAAATCTGTGGTTTTGTTTGTTTTTTTTTTCTTCCCAAAGGAAATGTTCTTACCTCCCCCTCAGTCTGCAACTGCATACGCTGAATTTCTATTTGCCCTAATGAAATTTCAAATGAAACAGCTTCACAGTTCTGATATACATATTCAAGAGAATTAAATTCCTTTGAGACAGATATTTCTTTTTCTGAAGCTGTTGTGCTCTGTCATTTGCATGTATGGTATGATGGGAGTGCACATTTTTAATTGGAAAGTCTATTTACAGCCATGAAGTTGACACACACAGAGAAAGCTTATATTTCAAAACCAAACGTGCCGAGACATTAGGAGGCGCAGACTTAATCTAACGTTTGTATATATAGCGTTGCTCTGAATTCCGCCTGCAGCTTTAGCTCTTACATGACAGTGCCATAAATCCTGGATCTTTATTTTACAGTCAGCGCAGCAGTGTCACGGCAAGAGATGCGAGCAGCCGGTGGCCCACCTTCTCCCTTGGGCCCCTCCTGTCCCTTGTGCCTTGGAGCAGGGCCCAGCTGCCAGCCGTGGGCCGTGGCCGTGGCACAGAGTGCCAGTGGCTGGGCTCTGCCCGGCACCCTCTGCACCGGACCTGGTTGCAGACATGCTCGCCTCGCCTCGGTCCTGCTGCGATGCCATTCTTTGGGAATTTGCCATCCCCTGCACCATTTTTCTTGGAAATGCGCTGACAATGCACAAAACTCTTTTCAGAAGCAGATCAGTCAAAATCACTGTATTTAGTAATTTCCTTTAAAAATGGTGTGCACTAAATATTTGACCAGATTCATGGTCCATGCACTAATACAGAAGTACAACTAAGCAAACCTGTTATTCAACACATTTTGTGATGCAGAATGGCATCCGTGTACCACAGGACTGTGCAGATGTGTGAGTGGGGAAGTACTCTTACATCCTAATGCAACTCCAGTGTTGGAGCTGTTTACATTGTGCGAGTGTTTTGTAGCATTTTAACATTATACACAGTAACACCTGCATAAGACAATGCTGCTTTTTTCCTCTAATCTACTAAATATGCTGAACTTCTTCAGCCCTCCGTTTAGGACGAAGCCTTTTTACTGAGGCATACTTCTGATTGTCATGCCAGGTTTAGTGAGTAAGAGGTGTGTTGAACAAACTTCATTTTCATCATTTTAGCCTGCCTGCAATTAATATAAAAGCAAGAAACCCCAATATTATTAATTTGTTAAATGTAAAGGGTTGCCAGTTCTTACAGTGTTACTCTGTGCACAAGTACAATTTGATACAGTTCAGTTTCTGTTGTTGCAGTTCTTTTTTTTCAATATTTCAATTTACAAAGCTATGAAGGATTTTACTCTATCTTCCCTAAGATTCTGTATTATTCTTTTTTTTTTTTTTTTCAGAATCCATTTCCACATATTTATTTCCCTTGAGAAGATTTTAAAACTCACCAGCAGCCACCTTATACCACGATGAAATATATTGTTATAGCCAAGGGAATACGGAACTTAAAACCAAAAAAATCCATTAAATTACTTTTCTTTTTCATAATACTTTTGCCATTGTTTTGCTCCCTTTCTGAGCGTTTTGTGTCAGAGAGCATTCAGGCAGAGTGTCAAAACAATGCTTTTATACAGACTCCGTTTTAATATTTGGCGTTGGGAGGTTTTCATTCGGTCACAGCACTTAACCCGTGTGGACTGCAGGCAGAGTTCAATGAGAGCCTTCCAACTACTTGAAAAGAAACCTAAAGCCTGCCCACAGGCCTCCCCTTCTCGCCAAGGTACGGCTTCGCTGGTGCCTGGCTGCAGCGTGCCTTTCTGAAGCAGGTCCTCTCCTGCCAGAAGGGAGAAGGCAGAATTTTCTGGTTTCCTTGAAACTCTCAGCAAGCGTGTTTCACTTACCAGAAAGGGACTCCAGGTGATGAGAAATTAGGCTTTATAGGAAAACCTGGGCACAGAGGCAGACGGGGAAATAGTTCATGAATAGCCTGTATGATCTGTGATGCTTTTTAAGCAAGGAGAGAATCTGTACGCTGATAGTTCGATGGCATTTCAAAAGGAAAAGGAGCCATAGCCTGGATTGTTAGCTCTCGGCTGTGCCTGGTGTGCGGACATGCACTCGTACACGCACAAAGAACCGGTGACTTTGTCATTGCTCCCACCTGTTGTCACTGCCGTCACCAACCATGCCTGACTTCCTGCAGCTCTTCTGTGTGAGCAGCATTCCTGAGCTGATGCAAAGAACTGTGCAAAAGGTTTGTGAGCTCTTTTAAGGAGGTAAATGCCTTCTTAAATTTATCTGTGTAAAGCCTGTAGTTCCAGATCAACAGTATTTCTGCTCGAAATGCGGTTTTAGCAGTGGATTAACTCTCTCTGAAGTAGATAATGTTCTGCACACAGCCATCTGAAGGCTGAGGGAATTTGTGGGGAATATGCTTGAACTAGGTTGGGATGTATATTTTGGCACTGAGAAATTCATGAAGACCATGTGTGCCAGACCTGCTGATGCTTCAAAGCTCCAACATCAAGCAGGACAATAATGCTATTAAAAATATGTATTTTCTGTAATCCTTAAATCCCTTCTTAACTTAAACGAGGAGCTCCAAGTGAGGTAGCTATTCTTGGCAGTGTGTTCTTAATGCTGAGTGGTGTAATACTTTCTAAAATGAAGGATAAATGAAATGCCTGAACAGAGTAAGTAACTGAGAAATGCTGATCCAGGAAAACACGAAGACTCACACTTTACTATGTATTTCAAATGACTTTCATCAGTTCTAAAGTACCTAACAGCAGAAGAGGCCTTGCCTTTGTACGTTACTCACCAATATTGTATCATATTGTAGGAAAGGGTGAATGGAGTCAAATCCAGTTGGAGGCCGGTCTCTATTGGAGTCCCCCCAGGGCTTGGTACTGGGACCAGTCCTCTTTAACATCTTCATCGATGATCTGGATGAGGGGATCGAGTGCGCCCTCAGCAAGTTTTCAGCAAGTTTGCACCAAGTTAGGTGCATGTGTCGATCTGCTCGAGGGTAGGAAGGCTCTGCAGGAGGATCTGGATAGGCTGCACCGATGGGCCGAGGCCAACGGTATGAAGTTCAACAAGGCCAAGTGCCGGGTCCTGCACCTGGGGCACAACAACCCCAAACAGAGCTACAGGCTGGGAGATGTGTGGTTGGAAAGCACACACCTGTCAGAGAAGGACCTGGGAGTAGTGGTTGACAGTCGGCTGAATATGAGCCAGCAGTGTGCTCAGGTGGCCAAGAAGGCCAGCAGCATCCTGGCTTGTATCAGAAACAGCGTGGCCAGCACGTCCAGGGAAGTGATTGTCCCCCTGTACTTGGCTCTGGTGAGGCCGCACCTCGAGTACTGCGTTCAGTTTTGGGCCCCTCGCTACAAGAAGGACATGGAGGTGCTTGAGCGAGTCCAGAGAAGGGCTACGAAGCTGGTGAGGGGTCTGGAGAACAAGGCTTACGAGGAGCGGCTGAGGGAGCTGGGACTGTTTAGCCTGGAGAAGAGGAGGCTCAGGGGTGACCTTATTGCACTCTACGGGTACCTGAAGGGAGGCTGTAGCGAGGTGGGGGTTGGTCTATTCTCCCATGTGCCTGGTGACAGGACGAGGGGGAATGGGCTAAAGTTGCGCCAGGGGAGGTTTAGTTTGGATATTAGGAAGAACTTCTTTACCGAAAAGGTTGTCAGTCACTGGAATGGGCTGCCCAGGGAAGTGGTGGAGTCCCCATCCCTGGAGGTCTTTAAAAGACGTTTAGATGTAGAGCTTAGGGATATGGTTTAGTGGAGGACTTGTTAGTGTTAGGTCAGAGGTTGGACTCGGTGATCTTAGAGGTCTCTTCCAACCTAGACTATTCTGTGATTCTGTGATTCTGTAAAAGTGTCACTTCTATAATGCTATTACTGATTATAGTGGAAAGGAAACCCCATCTAGGTTTAAGCACACATTGCAGTTGGTGATAGTTAGGAAAGGTTCCTTTGCCTGACAATTAATGCTCCAACAAATGCAAAACAGAGTGGCTGGGAAAGAAGGAAGGCTGTTATCATCACTCTGCAGGAAGAACTGAGACAGAGAGGTGGCTTCAGTAGAAGAGCTATGTATGTGGTTTGACCAGCCATTGTGTAATTTCTGCCTTACCTGGTGTTTTATGCGTCTCCGTGAATTTACCGTTCCTTTTCCTTTGATCAGCTGGTCTTGCAACCGGGTTCTTATCTGAGATGTTGTGCTGAAGGAAAGGCCAGTTCCTGAGTAATAGTCGCAAATTAAATTGGCAGGGAACCTGGAGTTCTTGCCACAGAAATGTAAATGAGAAGTGCCTGTGTGAGCAGGAGATAAGGAACGACCATGTCTTCTGTGTGAGTCCACAGCACATATTTCTCTGGCACTCCCATTGCTTGTGTACAGCTCATTACTGTGCTAAAGATAGTGATATTATACAGTTGTGGCAGTGGTACATAAATGATAATCTTATCAAAAGATTCCTCACGTAATTCATTTCAAAGGGAAGAGTTACACCCTCAGCAGCATCACGGAATACCAACGTTACCAAACTGCTTAAATGCAGGAATTAGTAGGTAACGATACCCAGCATGTGTGCTTGCTTCTTGCTACAAGAAATTCAGATTTTCTTGTCTGTTTTAACTTAAGCTTTCCCGAAGTGAGGATATGAATGGTGGATTTAGGACTAGATCATGTTTTCTCACTCTTGTTACGAACAAGAGAGTTTCAGGTTTTCAGTTGTTTGCATTTCTCATCAGTTTGAGAGCTTAAAGCTTATTTTGTTTGTGAATGAAGTTCTGGGCCGCTGAATCCTAAACATATTGTTGACTGGACTTGAATGGTGATTAGAGGTACTTATTAACAAAACATCTATTAGTTCCAGTGAAGGCACATCCTTTCAACTACTTATAAATGGTATATGAGTTCAAAGAATTTTGCGTATTGACAGAAGAAAAGACGTGTGGGCTCAGGCAGGTAAAGACAGTTGCTGCAGAAATAGGGGAAAATCCTAATACTAGTGCAAACGGGTTGCTATAGTTTCAACAAATTACTAAGAATTTGCTGACGAGATACTCAGTTGGATATAGAAAAATGCTAGTGCTGATTTTGAGATAAATTTACAAATACAGCAGGAAAATGTGCTCACAGCAATCATATAGTCCTTCAGCGTTTCACAAGCATCTCCATAAAACATAGCTCTAATTTAAGCTGGATTCAGTCCTGCAAGGTACTGAGCACTGGTTTATCAGTGACCTTCAATGCATGCTTAACATAAGATCTGAAGTTATTTTAAGTGTACATTTAGAAAACCTTGTTTTATGCTCAGACAGGAAGAATCTGAATGAATTCTTTGCCAAATGGATTTAGAAAATGTAGGGGAAACCTATCATTTGTAATGTATACTTAGTTTTTTTTTTTTTTTATTTTCTTTCTTTCTTTCTCTCTCTTTTTTTTTTTTTTTTTTAAATGTGTATTTGCTTCTCCATGCATGAGTGGCCTACTGTGTCAACCAGAGATTAATCTTTTATTCACGGAAAGTTTCTTATGAATTTTTGGTGCTGGCAGAAGCAACACCATATATATGTAAGCAGCAGTAACGTGGGCAAAGTGCTCACGCTGGCTTAAATGTAATCTCCTGACAGAGATGTGAGAAGACTATCGATGAGCCCTAGTTCAAGACACCATACAAGGTCAAGTCTGGGGGGGGAAAACTCAGTCTGTCTTGTGCCTTTGCAAATAAGGATGTTTGTTTGTGGGGGTTGGAAACCAATGTGGGAGGAATTTTGATCCTGTTTTTAATTGAACATTTTTAAGAGCTCTAAGTTATCACTGTTCGAAGTGACGTGGATCTCAACCCTGGGCTGGCAAACCATTGCTAGAGGGGACTTTCAGTTTCGGGGGGAAACATTTCAGTCTTGTGTCACCAGAATGAAAATGCCGGTATATTGACCCTTTTAATGAAACGTATCATTTTTCCCAATTGTTTTACTGGGGATATTTTTTCATCCAAGACATAGTTTCCAGTTAGAGGAAGAGGTCTGTCAGAAGTGACAGAAGACTTCGAATCTGGGTGGAGGGACAAAGGTTCTGAGTCATCTAGAACACGGATTCCACCAGGGTGTTTTGCGGCCCCAGGGAGTGCCCCTACCCGCAGGAACAGTCAGCTTCAGGGTTGATTTCTCAGTCTCTTCCTCTTTGCTTTGTAAAAAGAGTAAAATACTTCCCTGCTGCCCTAGTGAAGAGACTGGCTTCGCAACTTGGAGAGAAAGTCTTTGAAATGGAGCAGTGATTTGAAAACACATCAGTGCTTTCATCGCCTGACTGTAGAGCCAGCTTTTCCCCTTGGTTCAGCGAGAACATACGTGAGGTAGAACGGATCAGAGAAGAGAGTGGCTGAAGGTTGCTCTTTTTGCCAAAGTTCACGCTTTTGGTGAGCAGCTAGATTCAGGATGGATATGAGAGTCTGCGTCTTTCGTATCAGAAGTGGGGTCTTAAATGTTGGTCCCAGAGCATGCTAAACTAGAATGTCTTTCAGCTTTTGCAAGATAAATAAGTGAATAAGGTTTTCTTTCTTAGACCAGTGTGCATGACAGTGAAAATACAAATATATTTTGCAAAACAAGATCCTTATTCCTCGCAGTACTTAAATTTCATTTTAAAAAGTAATTATGCTACAGTCCCTTAGTATGCTGTCAGAGCACCCTCAGCTATAAAAGATGTAATTCTGAAACTGGAGCTCTGCCAGATTTGGTTTTGTTCTGCTTGCCGGGTGCTGTGGGCATCAGTGCAACAAGCTGGGAGATCTTTGGCTCAAGTGGGCTGTTCCTTTTACCACAGTGAGACAAAACGGTGGTACATGGGGCCATCCCAACGGCTGGCTTCCCTGCATTCACCTGCCTTGAATTCCTAGTTGATTCTCTAAAGCACTTTTCCATCTAATTTGAGCTATCGGTATGGCACAACATAGGCTGAATATCTGACACCTCATACTGAATCTCCTCCCGAAGAACTTCTGTTGATGACGTCTGAGGCCAATTTGAGGCATGACAAGCTGTTAAGGATAATAATAAATATGTTTTTAAAGAGCATTGCACATGCTGTTTTGGAAAAGGAGCTCAGTGTCTGTATCTCCACTACGCAGTTGAGAAACAGAGTACGCTGAAGTGGTCTGAGAGGTTGCTCAGCAGAGAGACTCATGTTTGTCAGTTCCAATCGAGTGCTTTATCCACATTACTATATTTTATCTCACTTTATTTTATGAGGCTGTGAAAAACTTTTCTTTCTTTGCACAACTTCCAGATGTCTTTTATGTGTCTAGAGAATCAGATTAAAATAGGTTCTTATATATGAAGCGGCTAATTGTATTACATATGACTAGACAAAATGGCAGGAACTATTCTCAGGAAAGAGCAAGAGTTTTTTTTTATTATTCTTTTTTATTTTTTTTTCCTCTTTCCAAAGAAATATGTGAACTTTATAAGCTTAAATGAACGGTCCTAACTGTAGTGACTGCAAAAGAAATGTGCAAAATCCTAAAGCTTACACTGCTTAAGGATTGTTTTATAAAGATCCTTGATGGCTTGAGAGGTTGACTTTTATAAAAACATCACTTTCAGCAAACAACATTTCTCCCAAGGTGAAAGCAGTTGAGACGCCACATATCAAAAGTTGTTTTTCCCTGACAAAACTTCTTACCAGATTGAAACAGTGGTTATTTTTTGCCAAGTGACTAATATTCATACGGAAATAGTTTGACAGTAACACTGAATATGAAAGAATCCCTCTGTGAAAGCATTATCCAGCAAATGCTTCATTTATCTTCATTGAATTTATTGTGGTTAGTCTTTTCTGAAACGGGTACGTTAGCGCTGTAATCATGCAGTTTTGGGTTGGTCTTGGTTCAAGTGATGGGAGCTGCAGCTAGAAGACTGCTCTGATTAATGCTGACTATTCCTGTGGGGCCTCTGCCAGCAACGGATTGCCACGGCACAGCCTTGCTCGGCATCCCTGTCATCCCTGCTGGTTGTTATTCTGTCTCAGGGCTGCGGTAGGATGGTTCTACGTCTTAATCCTTAGAACTGAATTACAAAAGTAGTATTTCTTCATTGCCATTTGACTAAGCATTCATAAAATCTACCCTTCTTTGTGTGCTCATTTCATGCTTCCAAAGGCAAGCTGTATTTAGTCCATAAACAAATGCTGATTTCATTGAAAAGCAAGTTCAATTTTTTAGCTACTACCTGAATGTAACAGGAAACAAACAAACAAACAAAACCAAACAAACAAAAAAGTTAGTGTGCTGAATTGTTCAGTACAGACGCTGACCTTAGTAGATGTACTCTAGATTTAGGTCTTCACTAAATTATATGTTGAGATGAGCCAAAAAATTCTTCAAAACTAAAAATTTTTAATCTTGGTCAAAATTGTAACGTTGTTTCAAATGTTGTAAAATGAGCTGTGTAGACTGAGCGTGAAGTGTGAAAGCCACGCGAGGCACGGAGCAACTCGCAGCTTCTGTACAAAACGTCACGAGAAGTCCCCTTCCACAGTTTACTTGTGCTGATTTGTGCGCTCTGTTGCTTACACCAGGGCGTTCCCTTGGGCAATAGTCAACTGGCGCTGTTCAAACCTTTACGTGCCAAGGTGAGAAAAACAAGTTCAATCTTCAGAATAATTTCCCGTTTCTGATGAGGATTGTTGGATAGGGTTGGCTGCATTAAGCAATTAGAATTTTTGAAGGGATTTCACAAAGTAATACTGTTCAAAAATATTTTGCTCTTCCCTTGCTGCATCTTTGTGGTTACTAAGAGTTTTTCATACATGAAATGAGAGGAATTTTCTTAGTCAAAATAGCTACTTTTTGAAAAAACCTATAGATGGAACAAAATGAGATTTACAGCTATGAGAATAATGACGGCTTTCCATGCCTAATAGAGTTTCTCTGCTAGAGATTATAAAAGTAATATGTTATCTGGAAAAAGCTGTATTATCTGTCAAAAATACTAGTAATGTAGTCTGATAAAGGAGCGTAAAACAGTTCACCCAACCATTTTCATATAAATGTTAATGCTACAGCTAAGGATAAAAATTCATAGGAAATAAAACCTGGTTCTTCTTTTGTGAACCTTAAATCCACTCTTTGTGACTGCTTAGATGGAAATTTCTCCATTCATAACAATCAGCGTTCATACGTCTCAAGTTTCTGGCATGGCATTTTCTTGACGGGCCATTTTCAGTCTCCTTGCTAATGCCTTCAGCACAAGCCCTGGAATTCAATGTGTTACATTGATTGAGTTAATTGAGAATCGTTCAAACCCAACAAAAAGTATACAATTTAACATTTTGCAAATGCTAATTGATGTCAAGTTGTTACCTGCCTCTGATACAGGTGTTCTTTCTTCCTCTATATTGAGTTAAGTAAAGAAGAAATTGCTGTTAAGCTTTCCAGAAGCAGTTTCTCAGCAGCAAAGGCTGGTTAGCGTAGATGTTGGTACTGCAGTGCTTTATGTTTGTTGTATGCCAGGTTCTTGTTACACCAAACTGTTTTCTTCCTCTTGTTGTTTGAATTGCACCTTGAAATAGACGTTATGGCCTGCCCTATGGTAGGTGTAATATAACTTTTAGGTTAGTTTAGACCTCAGAACAATTTGCAATACAGGATGACATAAACAAGGTTCTTGACAGTGAATAATTTCGGGACATGTTAGTTAATAAGATTCTCAGACAGGATTCTCTCAGTAGCTTGTCTTTCCTGTTGATATCCAACATAGTCTTTTCACAATGAACACACTATTCAAAATTTTTGGTTGAAAGAAGAGGACAAGTGGACGGAATTCAAATATTTTCGCCTATAGTGTCTCACACTCTATTTAGTTAGTTGATGTCTTGGAAGCTACATCTATCTCTTTATTTTTTCTTCTCCCGCATCGAAGGCTTGATCTGACTATCTAGCATCATGCTTTTGTAGAAGTGGAAGGGTCCTTTTTTCACCAAAGACTCCAACTACCTTGTGCCTGCGATGAAAAACAAGCAGGTGGCTGGACACACGGGCAGCCAGGTGGAGCAGCATAAATCTTGCTTTCCCAGAACTTACCATCACGTTACTTGACCCCATTAAATCTTTGCTTGAATAAAATCTCTGCTCAGTTAATGATTACAGAATTCAATTTAACTTCCAATAACAAGATTGTAGGATATCTATATAAAGTCTGTGCTAGAGGTTACATAGTAATAAAGCACATGCACATTTTAGCTGTGCCTTTCTTTGACAGATTTGCATACTGTTCACCAGTGCTCCGAGGCGGCTAGTCCACGTCTTCAGGTGCAGTGCTAAAGAAGGCAGTTCTCAATGAGCCCAGCAGTGCTCATTAATGCTACACAGCTTTGGATTGCAGACTACAGCAAGACTAATTACTGACACGTCTTAAAAACGTCCCTTAGACGTTTGATTTTTCTAAGTATAAACTCCAACGGAAATACCGTGTCCCTTATTCAAAGAAATTGATTGCAAAGGAAAGTGTATCTTCAAGGTAGATAACGCTAAGACTTTGTATATCATTGCCTTTCCCTTCCATATAATAAGCGCAGTTCTAAATGAAATCCAAAAGACCAAATATTATTACTGTTATGTAAACCCAATGCTTTCTTCATAATGGGAAAGTTTCCTCAAGTAGATTGCAACATTCTGGAGGTCAGACTCCTTATTAACTCTTCCAAAGAAGAAAACTGCCTACAAAAATGCTTGTCTTCAGAACTTTTTTTTTATTTTTATTTTTTTAATTTGGTTGTTCCATTAGAGCACAGATGTTTCAGTGGGTGGAAAGTGATGATGTGTCCACAGAACAAGGAATGGTGCTGAAGGTCCTTGCCAGTGGTTTAAACAGTGGACACAAGCCAGTAGAGGATTTATGTAACTTCATCTGCTTTGTACTTAATATTAATTCCTTTCTTTGTGGTGTACGTAACTATTTTTGGAAGTATTTCGACATTTTAACACCGATGTACATTTTTAAGTACTTTTAACAGCAGAAAGGATCACAGCCTGAATTAGCTTATTTGACAAACGCCTTATAGAAGTCAGATAGTGAGGTCTGTCACTCAGCATGAAATGTTGTAATTCTTAGAAAAGCAAACCACTCATTCATCTGTTTAACAACCAAGCATTTATCCAGTCCTGCTTTTCAGGAACACCCAAAACTCCTCAACCTCTGCAATGTTTGGAGTAGGCAAAGAATGCAAGATTGAACGCGGGGCTGGTAAAGTTTCCCTTTTAATATCCTTACTTCCATGTTTGTAGATTTATAAAAGTTCAGCCAAATTCTACTCTCTGTGATGCTCATTCAAATCCAGGTTAACTCCATGAGTCTTGTTCAGGATTTACACTAGTTTCCCCGAGGGAATAAATTATTTGAATAATATTACAATTATAATAGAAAACAAACCAAAAACAAAAGCCAATAAATAAAATGTTAAGACTTAATATCATTGAATTCATGGATTCAAAAGAATTCATTGCATAGAGACATCCTCCCTTTGAGACTTCAGATTCTTGGGCCAAGTGTTCATGTTAGTTTTTAGGATTTTTGTTTAATATACAGTTAGTTTGCTGGTCCATTCTTGAAAATGTGAGGCTTCCCGTTACACATAACCTAGAGTTTAGCAGGCTATAATTTTGCAAATGCTACATTTTAATCTGCATGCTTTTTTCCTGCCAGTTTTTTCCTTCTTGCCTATGTGGTCTGACTTGATTCCAGACTTAAAATCAGGATTGTATTATTTTCAGAGATTACATATCTTTTTATTTTATTTTATTTCCCCAGCATTGGCCAGGATACTATTGCTTTCCCCTGTGTTATGTGAGACTGCAATAATAATCATCCACCACCCTAAAATATTATGTCATTTGGAATCCTGTTATATAAGTGGTGAACCATTCCTGTATTGCACCTTGGAACTTATTATAGAAAATCAAACCTCCATGGATATGGAAAAAAAACACAACTTTTTAAAATATATATTTGAGATGTTTTTGTATTTTCCCGAAGTACTAGAATCTGAAATTTATAAATTATCTTAAAATATGTATTTTAATATCTCAGATTATTTGGTGTTTGAGTTTTTCTGACTAATATGGGAGTTCTTTACTGTTTTCTATCAACATTAGTAGTCTTTATTAAGAAAGCTTCAGTTTAATTTTTCTTCAAATGAACTCTTTTTTGGAGGACCTTATTCTTTTATGGTCATTTCTTTTCCACCAAACACTTATGCAATAAGTATTCTTGCTTTGGTGGTAACTGATGCAGGAAATTGTGATGTAGCCTTGAGGTTCAAACACTGCCTCTTCTTCTAGGACTGTGTTCTAAAACACAGACAGAACTTTTAAATTATTTCTTTTTGGTCATCTGTATTCCTTGAGAAAATTCGTAACTTGCAAGGTTCAACAGTTTGGTAGGCTACAGAAATGCAAAATATGCCTGCATTTATGTGTTTATTTGTTGCTAGTGGAAATGTGCATGGAAGTGCTCCAATTATTTAGAATTTAGACAAATATTTTGGGTTCTGTTTTTGCAGTAACCAGAAATTCTACATGCAATAACTACTCATAGTTGCTCATAGCTCTTCCCTGTTGGATTTTTTTACTTTTATTTTTGTTTTGTTTCATTTTTCCTTATGATTCCATTCATTGTTGTGCAAAAAAGCAAGACTGACTTGCCTGGAGAAAAGAATTTACCTAACACTTAAATGCATCACAGATGGGTCTACAGTGATGACTGCTGGAAGAATCATGTCTAGGGATATGAACTGAATGCTTGTTAGCTGAAAATAGCAACTCTGAGAACACAGATTGATTTTAGTTGGCCTTCTCCAGAAACATTCCTTGAAGAAGTGTGTTTCAGACAAGAGCTACACTAGATTTGTAAAAAGCAACATGTGAAAGGTTCATTGAGTAAATTTTATCTGGTCAGTCATATCTGGTCAGCCATGAAGTCTTTACGCTTACCTGTAAGTGCTTAATCTTCCTTGACCTGAATTGAATGTATTTTTGAAGTTTTTATGCTAGGATGTCAGTTAAGCTAGAGCAACAGCAGTTTTTAATAGCCACAGAACGTAGAGCTAGTGTAACTTATGCAGTGATTTGTAGTGGTTGTGTTTTTCTAGAAAAGATATCCTTCTTGAGAATTTGAGATGACCTTCTAACAGCCATTTCAGCGTGAATTACCCTTTAGTCTTATAAAGTGCAATATATAATAGCATTTTATATAAAATAAAATCACACATTCAAAGCTTCTGTGAAAATTATTTTTACTTTTTACTGTGATACATGAGCAAAAGGTCACTTAATGTGGTCCTCAGTAATTGAGACAACCTTTCTGAGAACTATGTGAACACTTACTTCTCTTTTTTGCTGTTGCCAGAAGAAGGCAGACAATAAATACTGTTGATGATCAAGGCAGAACTGTAGATTAGGGCCTTCTTCATGCTCAAGTTAAGAGAATTAGATTGTACTACTTGGAAGTAGTAGTCCAGTAGAGCAGTGCCAATTTAAGCTTATACTAGCTCCCATGGTTTCCAATATCTCACATTAATTAAAATCTAGCAAAGTAGTAGCTGCATACATTATCTTTACTCAGACTTTATGCAGCATTGAAAAAGTCAAAGAATATTAATGGCTTTAGATTTAAAATTCATTAACCACCGTCGTATTGACCAGCTAAACTCATTAACCACCACTGTATTGACCAGCTAAATAGAGTTTAAATTCATTTCTCTGTGTCAGTGCCTCTCTTTTGTCTTGGAAAACCAGAAATTGATTTGTTGGGTCAGCTAGAAATGTTTGGGAACGTGGCAGTAGGACTGGGTAAGGCATTGTGTGTAGATTCCTGCTCACTGAAGCAAATCTGGTCAAACTATAGATACTGTCTTTTTTATAATATAAATTTGTATTTTGAGTCAAAATACTTGTTTAAAGTTATATTTGCAGCCAGAAGATTTTTTAAAATGTAATTTGGCAAAAGTGTGTGTTATTAAAACCAGAATTCTGAAAAAGCGCCTTCAGGGATGAGTTTTGTTCTTTCTCAAAACAATATGATTTATAATTTGTTGCCTGAAACTCGACCCAATGTAGTGTGAAATTTCTCTTCATCAATGACAGTGGACTACTGAATAATTTTGAAGAGAAATTTTGCAGTATCACAGCCTTGGCTGTTTCCAAATAAAACTTGGCAAGTTCTGGTGAATTTTCTTTGAGATCTGATGAACAGAAGGCTTAAAGTACAATCCATGAAGTACATATGTAGTGAGAAAGCGTTTTTGTCGCAGACACCTTTAAGTAAGATCCTTGGAACAACACCAGTTCCAAGTCAGCCTCTCTGGTTTTGTGTTAACTTATGTCACGTAAACCTTTCTGTTCAATAGCATTCACTCACAAAAGTAAAAATGTGTGCATATTGGACTAAATAACAGACTCTGAATTATAGATCAATGTGATTCACGTTACCTGTTTTGAAAGAAAAAGTAAAAAACCTCTTTTCTAGCTTGTTCCATGTGTCCTAACCAGTTTCTATAATTAAAAAAAGAAAAAAAAAGGAAATGTTGCATCCTTTAAGGTTTTCAGTTCATTAATTTTTTTCATTAATATTTACCTGAAACTCCTGTAATTAGGATCACAAACAAGGTCATTTGCAGCCCTGCATAGAAAGGACAATCTTATGTAAACTTAGAACTGAAATATTCTTCTATGTTCATTTTTTTCTATTCTAGTGAATTATCTGCATGTTTTAAAATCAATTTCCCAAGGAGTGCTGTGCTAAGCAGAGAGTATTATAAGTAATCCCACTGAAAGAAAACATGAACTGACAAAATGCATTTCAGAGACATTGTCTATGTATATCCTTAGCCTTTTACATTCCTCTCTTTATTTTCCTTAGATCATAGATGAAGAAGAAACACAATTCATGAGTAATTGTCCTGTTGCAGTTACTGAGAGCACACCTAGAAGGAGGACGCGCATTCAAGTGTTTTGGACGGCTCCTCCTACTGGCACAGGCTGTGTAATTCTAAAGTAAGTATTTTTATGCACATTAAACTTACCATTAAAGTCAAATTCACTTAATAGTAAATCTAAGATTTATTAGATTACAAACTGAGTTCTTAGATGCTTTCTTCTCGCTTTAGCACATTTGAATGAAGACAGTTCTACTTCCACAGTTAAATGTTAATGACTTAGAGCCTAAGTGTTCAAAAATTACTCCATGCTTTCAGTTACCATTGAGTTGGTAACCCTCACGGAACTTGGTAGGCTCTCAGTCTACTGAAAATTTTATGTCTATTTATTGCACCTGAAAACCTAAAGATTCTGAACCTTTAAGATCAAAATTGCATCTTTCTCACTGAGATGCATATAAAAAAAATCATGGTCTAGGTTGAGATGAACAATAGTTGTGTAGTCAGGAGTTTCTAAACGGATCTTTATCAGTAAAAACAGATTTGTTTATAGGTGAGTACTTTCATTATTTAGAGCTGGTGATCTTTTACTGTTGTTTTCCTATTATCTCTATAGTTTGCTGCACGTGTACTCGGGCTTTTCAAGCAATAGACAAAGGCAATATTATGTAGGTGCACTGTGCTGTAGGGCCACTCTTTTGTCTGTAGAAATCTTAAGTCACTTATTACTACTAAGAGTACTGGAGAAAACTGACAGAGAAACATTATCTCATCTCTTTAGATTTTGCTTGTCATATTTAATAGGATAGTTTGGTCAAATACGTGTAGACAATTGGGATTTCTCTTCTTGCTTTGAACTTCTGTCTGGGATAAGCCTTTGCAATTGCTAAGATGTGCCCTGCAGTAAACCAAAGAATTTCAGTCTTATCAGTATTGGGAATATCTTCAGCGACACAAAACAGCTCTAGGCTTTTAAGGGGATGCTATCACAACGATTGTGCTGCAGTTAGTTCAGGCCATTTTAGGAAAATGTGTTGTTAAAACTGCAACTGATTGCTCAACAAGCCAGCAAGCTGGTCCTTGCCTGCTGCCCTCTCACCCAGTGCTGCTTCTGCTCAGCGGCACAATGAATGTGAGGGTGATTTGGTCTCAGCTGGCTGTGAAAGAGTCTCAAACCTTTGGCAGTGCACATCTATCTTTTGCCACTTGGGATCAGTAAAATAATTCTAAGAACACCTGTTTTAATGCTTAGTGACAAAACCCAAGAATTCAGCTGTGGACTTCTTTAAGCTTAGGACAAACAAGTGCATATCAGACGGTAGCTAAACTGTGAAGTGTGCTGCTTGCTGCATGGCCAGGCAGGTTGTATGTTAAGGTTTATATGTGAAAGCTTTCAAATGAATTCCTTTAGCAATCCAGATAATTCTCTCAGAGTTGTTGAGCTATTTCTCAGTAAGGCTATTTGTTTTTCCACTCAGAACAGCCTCCCACTTAGTTGCATAACAAATACTCATGGCACTTTTACTGTAGTGTAATAGGGCGATGATTCTTCATGCCTGCTTTTGGACAGATGTGATTTAAACTTTAATCCAGTCATCCAGTCATGATATGTAACAACTCAAATTGGTGGATTTTTTAATTACTGCCCTAAACAGGATTGTCATTATCAACCTCCTCCCCCGCCCCCCAACAAACAAGAACAACAACAACAAATACAGGAACTAAAGGAACATCTTATAAATTGAAGTTCACAGAGAAAGGACAAATTTTTAGGGTTGCAAGCACCTTTTTACAGTGCATGCAGATATCGTAGATGTATACGTACTGCTGAAAGTGAAAGGCAATTGTTAGGTACTTTTCAGTAGAAATATGTGAAAAATAGAGATCTGCTCCCAATGGCTGGTTTGTTGACATCAGAGGGAAAGTAACTAGACCTGAGAGCAGTTCAAGGAATGAATGAAACCATCATGATTATTATGAGTTGCTAATGTCAGAAATTAGTGTAATAATATGGCACCATACACCATCCATTGCAATGTGTTTTGAGCATTAACAACATTTGCATTTTTTCTTTTGAATGTAAAACTTTGACTGCATCTGAATTATAGTTTACAGTCAACGTTCTTTATAAACCTGCTTTATGGTCATCTTCCACAGAGTAGCATAGAAACATTGGATGCAGTTTTCACAATTATTCTGACATTTGTGTGAGCTTTAAAAACAACAGTCTAAAAACAGTTATATTACAAATAGTTACATCCAAAGCCATCATGGGAAAATTCTGAAGCCTTGAACTTTAGAGGAAGAAAAAGCCCTCTGTATTTTTCTTTTCTGTGTGTGATGGAGTGCAAATAGTTTTTATTATCAATACGTATCTGTTTCAGTCCTTGTACTCTGAGCCTCTCTTTGTCCAAGCATTTAAGCCTATGCTTGAGTCTCACTGACGACACAGGACAGAATTAGACGTGGGACTTTGATTAGATCTCACACATGGATAGGGAGAGACCCTCAAGCTTTAAGCAGTCTTTTCCCTTGCCTCCTAAATGCTAGGGGCGCTATGCAGCTAAATCCAAATACATAAAGGTACACAGGCTCCCGCATACCAGCTCTTAAAATTATATCTCTAGATGGATGAAATATAGAAACAGCATATCACTCTGGGGATGGCCTTGGATACTGCAAGATGATTTTAAGCACCATGATTTTTAGGATTACATATTGGGACTGGAATGCACCATCAGCTGTCCAGTTGAGAAGACAACCTTATCTCGCGGCATTAGGTACTTGAATAGAAAGTATTGCTATGTGGAACAAAGTTATTACTGAAACACAAACAGAATACACTAGGATATTACTTAGCAATAAGAATTCATTTGGTTGCCCTAACATCTGTGCTAGCTTTAGAAGCTACATCTTTCTTGCTGCTGTGGTTGAAGACATCTGTATGGAATACCCTGAGCTGTCATGCTGCGTGCAGTGTACTTGTTTTCTTGTTCACAGGGCAACATTTCATCTTTCTACCCCTACTTACTTTCCCTTGTTCCTTGTGATTGATGGGAAACTAAGGTACCATGCAGTAATATGGAAGGACCACATCATTTCCTTATCCTACTGATAAAAATCGCTGTTTTAAAGCTTAATCGCTTATTTTTGGGGTTCCTTGGAATGCATTACCTCTATAAAACCTTTGAAAATCTACTGTTAAAAAATTGAGAAATGTTCAAAATTATTTATGCTATGTGTAATTTTTATAAAAACTAATCATTATAAAGACAATTGGGCAGTGGCAGAGCCTGGTAGTATTTATATCATTGCATGGAAGCAGAATGATTTTCAGGGGTTTGAACCCTCACTTGGCCAGTTTACTTCTATATTTAATATATTTTGTGTAAGTGAGTCTAAATACTTTTACTTAAAACACCTCCCCCCTCCCCCCCCCCCCAAAAAAAAAAAAAAAAAATTGTCCTACTTATTTCAGTCTCTTAGCAAAAATCACACATTTGCATTATTTGGTTTTATAGTTAAGAACTAATATGCAGAGGTTTTCATTCCCCAGATTTCTGTCTGGTTATAACTTATTGTTGTATTATAGCTTAATGCTGTAGTTTTTTAGAGCAAGATTTTCACACATTTCAAACTAAGAGAAGATGAATTATTTTCAGGCATCAGCTGTGCTTGATTCTCTAGCAAAAACAGCTAGTGGAAATATATCCATTTTATCAAGGAAGGTCTTAAACCTGGATTTCAATTAGTGATATACATCATTGACAAAAAAAATGAAATAAATGTTTATTAAAATTTGCTTGGCTGTGATTTAGAATCCCCTCTTTTAGACCACTTTTAGCTCCAGATTTCCAAACACAACTGGTTAGTTGAATTCCTCAAGAAAAAATGTCTCTCACTGTGGTGCTCTCACATCCCTGAAGAGGTAGGTAAAGGTCTAGCCCATGTAACTGATGAAAAATACAGAATGAAATAGTTTTCTGCAAGTACTTGTAGAATTCTGTGACAGAAAACAAGAGTGAAAAAAAAATTGTAAGTAGTCTTAGCTTGTTTCATATTAAAATTTCATGGTATGGAGAATCTTGTTAATATCCAAATTGATTAAATCTGTCAGTTGGTGAAGATCCCATGAAGAGTTGAGCACTGCTAGATGGTAATTATCTTTTCCTCTGTTAGTATTTGATATTTTTCACTGAGTCTGAGATTAGTTGTTAATGTAGTACATGTTGGCCACATGCAGATAAGTAATATGCATTTACTATTTAGAGAAGAAACAACACTCGTGATTGGTTCATGCAATAATCGACTTCTTGGGCAATGGATGTGATTTATATAGTAAATTTAGCAGAAGTTCTTGCTTACAAGTTACTTATTTCTGCTATACATACGAGGCTTAAACAGCCAACAAATCAAAATCTGTTATTTGTAAATATTGTTTGTTAACACTGCCTCTTGCAAAAATCCACTGCATTTGTCATAATCTCTCTGCTGTTTGTTTCTGGAAGTGGTTTCTGAGCCGTGTTCAGGGGAATGTTTTATAATTTTTGAGAAAAAGTGTTTTTTTTAATTATTTTTTTTCTGCATACATAATTCTCTTTATGTTTTTAATTGCACTCTTTTTTGGTTGCATGTGGTCAACAGAGAATAGAAGAATTTTAAAGAATTGCGTTCTCCCAAATAAAAACTGATAGATTTAGTATGTCAATGTATATAAGTGGCAAAAACTTTGAGGTAGTTGTGCTATTCAGGCAAAGCTATCTTTTTTTCTTTCTTTTTTTTTTTTTTTTGGGTTAGGGTGTGATACTTTAGTACCAGCATATGGCCTTACTCCTTGGATATAATATTCAATTTCTGGCCTCCATATGGATTCTGGCAGTCCTATTGCTCTTGAGCCTTCAAAGCTCTCAGGGTGAATGAAATCCAGCTAGCGCTTTTTTGGATATGCACTTCTTGTTTTCTTGTGATTTCAAGCATAATGTTCCTCTATGTTGCTTGACGTCTCACTCTGAGTAAGCACTACGCTGAGATATGATGCTGAAAAGACCAAAAGAAGAACCAAATGCAAAGGATCCCAATGTCACAAAACCCCATGAGTTTATAACTATGTATATTTACTGAAACTGTCTTGGTATGCAGCCCTCTCTTCTCTGTACTCAAAACTCAGGATGAGATCCAACCAGGGGGCTCTTGGGTGGGAAATAGAGCATGACACATCTGGATAACAAAACCCATAAAGCATGAGAGGAGCTTTGTGGTACGTGAATTAATAATATATGACCAACTCAATAACAGTGTTTTAAGAAAAGTGTTTATCAGAAATGCCAGACGGAAATGGTCAGAATGAAATGCATTTCAGAATTACTCTCTCTGAGTAAGAGAATTGATAGTATGATCCCCTGTCACAACAGGAAGTTGAACATACTTGCTTCTAACAGAACAAAGTTTCAATTGCCATTGGCAATTGAGCAGTAGAGTGGGTCTGCATCAGTCAGACTCCTCTATTAAATGGATGGGAGCTAGAGTGCTTCTTCCAAAATTACTGCAAATCTGACAGATGATTACAGAGTTGAGCTTAAAAATAAAAACACAACAAAGAAAAATGAATGACACATGATACACAGTTATGGCTGAAATTTTTTTGTGTTATTTTTCAGACTTGTCCCAAATTCCTTAACAGTATCTATGAGACAGCAGGGGAAGAAGTGGGGCAAGGTTTTAAATTCTGGTTACTAGACTAAGGTGGTTAAGCAGTATAAGCAGACTCTTTGCTCCTCTCTGTACTCGCTCTTTTCTTTGGTCTGCAGTCCTTAGCCAAATCCGAGCAATTGCTTAGGCCTTTGATTTGTCAGGATACTTACCTAAATAAAGTATTGATCAAATCTTTTTCCATATGCATAACAGAGTGTTTCTTTAACTGCTTTTATATGAGATATATTCTTTAAATACATTCTATCTGTTATAAAACATGAAATTTGATTTTTACCTACTACCTGTGATTCTTGCATAATTGTGGATTGTATTTCCTGAAAAACAGATTCATGTATTCCTGCTTATTGAAAAGTCACACTGATAAATTTGAAGCACATGAGCTACTGGTACATAGTTGAACACCTATGAGGAGTTACTTCACTATCAAATGTCTCTAAATGTGCAAGGTGTGGAAACCCAAAAAGTACCTTCAGCTCATTTGGATTAGATATTGAGTGGTAATGCAGTCTTTTTATTTTCTCTTCAATCTTCCTGTATGATTGTCCAGATACTTAAATGTCAACTATTTTGCTTGACTTGTTAATTAGAATACTGTAAAATAACAAACAAAAGCAGAAGGTATTCTGCTATTTTGTTTGTTTGTTTATATATGTATACACAAATACTGGAGCACTTGAGTGCAATTAAAAATATTTTCAGAAAGTTTTTTTCTCATATTATAAGCAGTTATACTGATTTTCCCAATGGAATTGTTGAGTCTTCTGCATGCAGAGAAATGATCAGAATTCATGTACGAATAGTTTGAAAAACAATAACCCTGTTTCTTGCAGTTAATTAGCACATTGCATCTGCAGTAGCTTCTGTACTTCATTTTTTGATACAGAAAATAGAAGCATAGCTTCATATTTGTGTGTAGCCTAAATAAAATCTTTTATTTAGGCACTCTATGCATGTCTACACAATTAAGATAGCAGTCTAAGATATCTCAGGATGTCCTAAAAACAAATACAACCTTTGATGTATAGAAAATCTTGAGCTGCTTTTATTTTTCTCCATTCTTCACTTTTAGGAGTTGATATAATAGGAATGTACACAGCTTTAAATGACTAGGGACAGAGATGGGAAGCGAGAAGGTTTGGTCCATTCCTGTCGTTCACATTGTGTTATTATGTACAGCTCAGCTTGTTTTTCAGTGCCTCAGTTTTCTCAGAAGCAACCTAGAGACCAGGGACTCTATAAAACACCGCAAGACAAAAAATAAATAAATAAATAAATACTAGTATTTTACTGTTCTAATTACGTGAAAAGAATTTATATGTTTTCTTCTTTCAGATATATATGTATATATTTTTCACAAAACAAATAGGACAAAACTTTAAAATTTGCAATATTACTCCAACTTATTACTGACCCGTCTTTCATTTTTTAGGCAAAATACCCACAGAGAATTTACTTGTGCTAGGAAGGAAGAATAACCTTCTGTACTTCTATACAGCTTCTATATTTAGAGGAGGTCTAATATTGTATTATTAAAAATACATACCTCCATTTTAATACATACAATAATATATATCTATAGATATATATACAATATATCTAGGTGCCTCTGGATCTACTAACTAAACACATCTACATTTACAACAAAAACTTAAGCACTTGCTTTCTCACAGATTTAATATCGTTTCTTCAGTTTCACAACGGAGCACATGAATTTGGAAATTATCTGTTGAAAATGGACTTTCATGTAATTTTATGCTCTTACAAATAATTTTTTTTACAGTGCAATTAATAGACTAATGCCATAAAATCCAGCTAGTCATTTATGTTGTTTTGTTTGCAAAAGACATAGTGTTGCAAAGGGGCTTAGTGATTTTGCTACTGAAGGATGGGATTGTTCCTTGAAGAGAGCAAAGAAATAGAAAAACAGTGGGAAAAAAAAAAAAAGTTTTTTTTTTTGCATGAAACGAGCTCTTTATATTGACTAGTCTGAAATCAACATTTTCTATTTCAATGAGAAATAAATGTACACTTCAATTTTATTTACATTATTTTTCTGTTGTACTTTATTTATAACTTTAATTTAAATTTATAATTAAATGCATTTCAGATTAAATAATTGTTCATAAAGGATCAGAAGAGAATACTTTCTAGCAGCTGTCTTAAATAGGTAGCAATCATTTATGAAATGGCCCTGTGTGTGAATTTGTATGCATTTGTGCAACCGTCTTCATAGTGTGGGGCATACCTGCAAATCGAGTTTATGCCCTGATTTTTCTGTGAAGTTTGTAAGATGGTGACCGTTTCTTCCTATATCCACGATGTTAATGATTCAAGTGGGTGGCAGCTGGGTGTATATCCAGCTGATGGGGAAAGTGTATAATCTTTCCATTGTGAAGAGGAAAGGATTAAAGGTTATTTAAAGGTAACTTATGACTGGGCTGCATAAGCAGATGGATATCCTGCAGCCGGGTCTGTGGATGTTGCTTTGGAGATGTCCCGGGTTTGAGGGAAGATACAAATATCTTCAGCTGATGGAGATGCTTGCAATAGAACCAAGCCAGACTTGGAGCTGGCATTAGGCAAGTGGTGTCTGGCCTGCTTTTTTTCCTAGTATCTCTCAGTCTTTAGTGTTGTTAGAGGTGACTAAAATGGTTACGGTTTTATTATGAATTATAATGTTGAATTCAGACTAGTCAATATAAAGTGTTTATTTAATGAAAAGAAAATCCCACTTTTTCTGTTACTTCTCTGTCTTCAAGGAACAAATCCATCTTTCAGTAGCAAAACCGCTAATCCCCTTTGCAACAGTTTCACATTATACGTTGAAAGTGCATATGAAGATTTCCCACTAAAAAAAAATCAGTGTTATGGCACATTTTGTGATAAATGTGAGCATCTCATGCAATTGATCAGTCTAAATGGTTATTATATTGCACAAATACTTGTATTTTTTCTTAAACAGGAGCTACTCTATCCCCCAACAATAACTAAAACAAAAAAAAACCACACACACACAAAAAAACAAAAAACAAACAAACAAAAAAAAAAACAGCAATGACCAAAAACAATGTCGGCCTTCGATATGCAGTGGTGTGTGAATGCAGGCATTAGAAAAGTACAGCACTTCGTATGATAGAGACACTGCCATCAGTTCTCATTTTGATCTTCACTGTGTTTTCTCCATGCTTTCTGGTGAAGTACTGTAATTAAGATTAACCATTAATGTTAACAATTGACTAACTCAAATGTGGAATTGATCAGAAGTCAATTGGATTCCTGTTTGGTACTTAGCAAAGTTATAGGGGAAATTTAAAACTTCTGTTTTTTTATTTCTTAACAGTTACAGATACTTGACTTCCATGTTCCTTCTAGATCCTCAACACTATTCTGACAACTTATTCTGATACTTACTGCTTCCTAAATTGTGTTTAAATTGCGGACTTGGAAAAAAGCATATGAAGTAGTAGTAAATCAGGTTTAGTGGTTTCTAGTAATTCTACTGTCTGATCCAAAGCTTCAAGAGGAATAGAGAAGCCATAACAAATTATGATGGAAGGGACTTATTTGGTGAAATACCTGTCTTTTACTGTCTGACTCCAGGATGAGCTTTGCTTGCATTGTCCCTGGCCACCTCTGTTCTTCTAAACTTCTAGTGATGGAGTCCTGACAGTCCCCATAAGTAACTGATACCAATACTTTTTTGTTATTGCTATTTTTTTACTAAAATGATTCCTCTGTTGGCCCTTAATCTTAGGTGCTGTAATTTGACCTCATCAACCCTGCTCTTCAACCCATATCCTCACTTCAGACTTTTAAAGACTGTTCAACCTCAGCTCCTTCATTTTTTTCCCCTTCTAGATACCTGATTCTTCTCATTAGTCTTGTCTGAACTTTCTCCAAATGGTTCGTATCCTGAAGCAGTGCTACATAAACCTGAACATTTTAGTCCTACAGATACCTCATGTGGCTCTGCTCAGTCTTAGAGAAAGTGCTTTCACGGGGGTACTTTTGGAAACAGCATAACATTTACTTGTATTCAGCTTCTCATCCGATAGAACTCCTTCATCCTGATATCAAATACATCTGTCTCATTGGCTTTTTCCTTTCTGTCTTTGTGCAAGTAATTATTCTTATCTAAAACTAGGACTTTATATTTAACATTATTTAATTACTGTATTTCAGAATTCCTCAGATTTATGAACCACTTTGCATTTTAATCAACTGCAGCTTGATATTGTCTGCAGTCAGTAGCTTGTTCTCTACTCCATCATTCAAGTTATTAATGAAAACATTGATATTTGCATAACCTCACTGAACTTGAAACCCTTCAGTGAGTTCCAGCTGAGTTCTAAACATGAGAAGACAAATTCATTTGTTTTAAATACTTCAGCGTGGTGGTGTAAAAATTCATGCCATCTGAATCTGATTTAATTAATATGCAAGTATTTTTACTAAAATTTTGAAAAATTTGCCTGTTTGATGCATACATATATATATATATAAATCTAGAAAAGATATGAAGAATCAATAAAATGTTTTTATTCAGTAGTATTATTGGATTGACAAAAGTTGTGTTGGAAAAGGATAAATCCTGTAAGAGTTGTTACATCTAGTTGCATATCCTGGAGAGGAAATGCAAAAGGATTATGACATTTATGGAGGGAAGTTCTCCAAAGTATCTTACATTACAATTTGTTTTTGTCTGAATTTTACTTTCAGTAAATGCAGAGGTAAAAACATTACATTCTGATTTCTTTCTTGGTAGGTCCCTGGTACAGTCTGTGTTTTCATAAATTTCAAGTAGGGGGAGGAGAAAAAAAACAACAAAAAAAACCCACACACTATTATTTTCTTGTTGTTTGCTGTTTGTAAATGAAAATCATTGTTAATTTAGGAGCCCGACAGCTGTAGAACATTTGCCATTCTGCAGCAGCTGTCAGTAGTACTCTGTTTTATTTTACAAACAGATGTTTAATTTGACTTCAATGACACTGTCAATTTTGAGGGGAAACAGAAGAAGGAATAGAAATAATCACGGTAGTCATAATTTGATTTCCTTTCAAAACATAAAACAGTCACTATTGATGACATCAGAATCGTTTCCACATTTTTTGACTGAATGTTTTTAATCTATTTTTTTTATTACCACATGAACTGCAATTAAGCTTTCTCAATGCATGATAATTCATGTTCAAGTAATTATTTGTCTATTATGTCAGGAACTGAAGGTATTGTTTTAATGTAGTACACTTTAGAAAATAAATGGAATACCATTTAAAAATTATATATATATATGGATCAAATGTCATATTACTTATACAATTTACAGAGGAAAAGATTTTTTTATATTAAAACCAGAGTACCAGTGGTCTCAATCTCATGCAGTCATAATGTTGTTCACTGTAGAGTAATGGTATCCTCATCTCACATCAACAGAAGTAAAGGGCAAATTGGATCCAGTACTGAGGAAACAAGATCATGAAAAAGCTAAGTAACATTAATGTGGTTCATTTTTAATTTTATTAACCAGTGATTTTATCCAGTGGGTGCCCAGTGAGGAAGAGGCTTCAGTATAACATGCAGGTGGAATATCTTGGCAAGATCCTTCATTGTTTTAAGTGTTTGTAGACCCAGGAAAGAGAGTTAAAATTAACACTATGGGGTCTTGATCCTACAAACCTTTGGCAATTCTTAGATGTTACAAAGTCTGAAGTAAGTTAGTCATAAAAAATGTCATATCTTACTGGTCATTTGCTCCTTCTGCAATATCTGTTTGCGTATTTCAGGACTCAGGAGGGTGTGAAGGTAAACTTGTTAAATTTAAGAAGCATATTGGGTGTGACATATTGTTAGCAGAATTTTTCTAGCTTGCTGAGTTCAGTATTCGGTGCACTATCTGCATGCCCACAGAAATCTAAAGTAGTTCTACATAGTGCATCTTACAGTTTCAGCACAGCTATATTTTAGTATGAAAGGCAAATGGCTGAATTAACCAAATGTTAGATTATGCCATCGTTACTTGTGTTTAACAGTATTTAACTCCTCGTGTAGATTTACATGTATTAACTGAAGACTCTCTAAGAGCGATGTATTTTATAAATCAAGGTCCCAGAACCTGAACGTGGTATTTATCTTGATTCTTTTTTCTTACGAAGAACCACAAAATCAGTTCTGATTTGTTTCTTTAGAGGAGCAGCTGCATGTATTGTTGTTATTCTTTTGAAATGATAAAAGGAAAAAATCACCTAGAAAAGGAATTGTTCTTTGTGTAAACAGACTGCTGAATTGATTCTTGTCGTTCTATTTATCTCTGACGATCTTTGGAAGGGATGCGTGAAAGGACTGAAATATAAAATTCAACAAATCGTTGGGTCAACCATTCTTTTCTTTCCCTTTCAGTAATTAGGTAGCCACTTTTTTCTGTCTTTTCTACTCAGTTGGATATTCATTAAGTATCTTTGCTTTCCCAGCAGTAGCAGTCTGAATGCTTTCTGCAGTGCTTTCCTGCAGAAATGGATTTGTTGCCCAGTCAGTTCACTGCTTTTTCAGAACGTAGTTTAAGGTCTTGCAATATACCAGAAAGCAAACTTGAATTCTTATTTTTTTCTTTTGCTGCTGAAAGGGTAGACTTGCAGACAGAGGGGCTTGTATCTACAGAAGTAATCAGCTATCTTCATTAGGAGGTTAATTTGACTCTTACTGCACAGTGTACATAGCCTGGTGATAACTTGAATATCTTCCAACAACTTAAGTTCTACAGATCACCTATCGTAATGTTTCTTCCCATAGCTTTATCTCTGAAGCTGCAATATACACTTATTCTGTACATGGAAAAAAAGATGTGCTCTCCTGTGCTGCAATTGCCTTCCGATTGTTTGCTGAAATAAATATATGATGAGAGAAAGAACTCATCTACAAAATAAAAGAATGTTCTACACTGCAGAGATGTTTCCATGTATATGAGGTACCACCATTTTATGACAGTTCATAAAGAAATTCTCTTTTTCATCAGAGTTACTTTAGATAACAAATACTAACAGGCATTTATCTAGTTTGTCTGAATAAATCATAGACAAAGCACTGTCTTCAATGTAGTGAAGAAACACAAATAGCTCTTCATTCTTGCCAGTTTTATAGTAGTAGTCTATATTTCTGCCACCCATAGTTCTACTGAGAAAGTACTAAAAACTTTCAAGCCAGTAAATAAAATAAAGCGAAACTCATGAAGAGGAGGCAAATTTCAGATATACTCAGATATGTGTTTTCTTCATCGACATTACCAGGAAAAAAAACACCTTTGCTTGGTAATAACACAGTTTTAAGTGATGTCCTTATAATTTTCTAGCATTCCAGAGGCTACTCAAAAGAAATTAAGGCTGTGATTTTCATCTGATTAAGTGAAATTGAAGTTGGTAATTGATTTTAATAGAAGGTCAGTTCTCAGTAGAAGGTCATCTCACAATCATCAGCATGAGATTGCAGCACACATCTAGGTTTTCAAAACACCTCAGCATCAGTGTATCTAATAATTTTGTTTTCAGTTTTCAATGTGTGTGGTTTTCTGTCTCTTTTTTCTAGGTGGGTGTAAACAACTGCTAACTATACACATATATTTATGAAGTCAGATAGGTACACCTTATGGTTTGTCTCAAAGATCAGGTTTGTTTTCCTTTATACTTCATTTTTGAAATCTAATCTGCTATTGAAAATGTTTAAATTGCACTGCTTAGGTGGCAATCTCAAAAACATTTTCAGTTTGTTTATTTCCCATGCATATAACTGAAGGAGCACCCCTGCTTGTCTATCATGTGCTTGATCCGTTGCTCTTGTATCTCTGATCACTCTTGGTGTATCTTGACTGTCCATGTTGAAGTATCTTCCTGTCTAGGAGTTTCTGATGAAGTTAAGTATCTAATTAACTGCACTTTTGTTCCAATAAAACTTGGTAGGATTGGATTCCAGTTCTTAGTCTGTGCCTGTTTCTTATAGCTTCTAATATTAAGGGTAATTTATCATCATAATCGTTTCCATTACTGCTTACTACTGTTCACAATGATGCTTTAATAGTTCTGTTCATGTGCTCTTACTTGTTCTGATGATTGAGAGTGATACAGACTGAGTAGCTTTTGTTTAATCCCCGATGCTTTAAGCATAGTTGTTGTAATCACTTCCTCCGTGAAATGATGACCTTTATCTGGGTCAGAGCTGTTTCAGGAGTCCCACAGAAGCAAAAGGCTTCTTGAAACTGCTTTTTTTGTTTGTTTGTTTGTTTGTTTTTGTTGTTGTTTTTTTTTTTTTTCCCTCTCTCCCCGCTGCTGTATATTGTTTTACAGAAAAGGCTTCAAACCATTTTGAGAAAGAATTAGTCATTTCAAAAGAATGAGTATTCATTACCCCAGCCTGCTTTGGGGATCTAATGTGTATAATCTATTTGTAGTCACATCCACAGTCTGACAATCCACTGCTGTAGTAAAAAGGTATGACTAGACTTTGGTCTTGTCCTTCCTCTGTGTATCTCAGACGATTTTTGATCCATTTCCTAACACCTGTTTCTGTACCTTACAACGTTGCTGCTTCCTTAACTCTAAGAGTAGTTTCCTGATTTTGATGTAATGTGTTTAGCAATTCTTTCTCCATTTACTTACTTGATCTGTTTGTTTCTGCTGTGCTCTGGTAACTGCTGTCACTTCATAATGTCACAGGTCTTCTGCTGCTTTAACTGCTAAGTCAACTTTTTCACCTTATCCTGCTCCGGAGTCTTATTCCTTTGAGCCTTTAGATGCCTAATTGAGAACTGATCCCTATGACAATTCCCCTGGTTATAAATCTTTTCTGCATCAATCCTTCTGCAAAATTACCTCTGTCACCCATCCTCTTAGCTTCTCCTAACCTAGTCAAACATCTGGTGTCATATTCCCTTCACACAATAATCTGAAGCAGGTAAAATCACAGCCAGCCTTTTGTTGCCTTTAAACTTTAGGGATTAATTTTGTCTGCTGGGCTGACCTGCTCAGAGTAGGTGTTTCATGTTGTCCCATTCAGGTTCAAGGCATGTATGCCCTCAGCAGCATCGCCATCAATATACTTTGAACTTCCATCAGTGAGCCAAAGGCGATTTGTGCTGTAATTTTGTACTGAAATCCTTCAAAATCTTCCTTCAGTCCTGTTCATAGTTGGTGTTGTAAATGGCTGGGCATTGACCTTCTGCTCCCATATTGATTATAGCACTCTTTAAAGAGATCAGGTTACTGCAAATTTCTGAGGTTAATCTCTGGTTTGTTAATATTAATGTCTATAGAGCAACAGAAGTATCGGATGCTCTGTGCTTCCTGTCAATGATCCTGGCTGAGCATACTGTGGAGGAGACATCTATTTGGATCGTATCAGGGGCAATACGTGGTTTTTGTATTGTCCAGGCAGCTGCTAAGCATTCCCAAACATAGGCTGAATAATGCAGCTCTGCCACTGATATTTTTATGTATTCCTAGGTTACTGGGACCAACTTGTTCTTTGGATTTGTTACAGCAAAACTGCTACCCGTGCTACGGGTGCAGCAGCTAAACAGAGAGGAGAAGGATGCATTGAATTTGGCATGCACAGAACTGAATTAGGAAGAGCAAAATGTATGCTGCGCAGGTTCCCTGCAGTTGCATCCTCCAGCATTTTATGTACCAAAGTTTTTCAACAATATTTGCTACAAATCCTTACTCCAGATACTTTTTTTTTTTTCAGCCAAAACAACTTTGTGAACTGGAGGCACCACTCTAACATTGTCTGCTGCTGCAAACTTGTTGCAGCAGATTTTGAAAAAAGAGTAAGAGGAGTATCTTCTCATGTACCGTCCCCATAGAATGGGGAAAGTGGAAAGGTTGCAGATCTTGACCCTCTTCTTTTTATTAGTCTGTTCTTTTCTGTGTCCTCATACTTCCAATGTAACCGACCAGTATCTCCTGGCATCGTGTGTCTGACTGTTCAGTAGGCTGTAGTCTCAGCTGTCAGTTAAACTGCTTAGAAAAGATGAAGCAGAAGAGATTCACTTGTTAAAGGTATTAATTCTTGAAAGCTGAAGTCTCTGGATAAGCTGCACCAAGGAAATAACAAGTCTCTTTCTTCTGATCCAGCTCCAGCTCCAGCTACAATGGTTTGGGTTGTCAGACTTCATCTCAACCAGTGTAGGAGCCACATCAAAATTAAACTTCTCTAGGCAAATACATTCATAACATTAAGGTCTCTCTTAAGAAGTCAGTATTAGGTACTTTAATATTAATTAATACTTTTAATTAGTATTAATTTGTCTTGTCTATTGTGATACTTCAGCCTTCAGGCTGCTGTAGACTAAAATATGGTGATGATTTTTCTGAACTTGGAAGCATCAAATACATTAGTCCTACCGGGATTCCTGCATCTGAATACCAAGTAATCAGTATTTTACAAGGGGGTGGACTTGATTAGGATATTGCTTTTGATATACAATTCTTGTCCGTACAAGCAAATAATTTACTCATTGAAATATAACTCAACATATTGCTAATGGAGACCTGTTATAAAGCAGTAGTTGGAGAATGACAGCTCTGATATTTTGTTAGTATCTATTCATTCACTCCCTTCCTTCCTGAATCCCCTGAGAATATTGATTTAGAACAGTTATTCTAAAATCTTGGGGATTTCTTTCAAGCCTTGTTAACTGGGCACTCATGCAGATGAATTTAACTTATTTTGCTTTGGTAAATGCAGTGCACTAAACAGAATGGATTAAGAATGAAAAATAAAACCCACCTTTTTTTTTTTAATCACCCAAACCTGGAGCATGGGGAGGGAGATCGAAAGAGAGACGAAACGTGTAGGGTATATAGTTTAAAAGAAATATTGTAAAGGGGCAAATATGCTTTATATTGTGCCAAAGCCGTCCATGCTTGCTGTTCATTAGTGGCCAAACCAACAGAGGACGAGCTGTGATGTGAATTTATTTATTTTTTGTGTGTGTGTGTGGACTGATGAGGAGTAACATGTGGCAGGGTTTAAAACATAGCCTTTGATCATGTTGTTTATTCTCTGCCACATTCTGTCATAGCAGATGAAGTGGGTTACCAACTCTGAAAATGGGGACAAGGTTTTCTCTTTCTTTGCTTTCTTCTCTTGAATGTCCAGAGGAATTAAATCTTTGAGTTCCCTGTGCAAGTAGGTGAGTGTTACAGAGGTTGCTTGGACTTTTAAAGCAAAAATAGAACCATGCTTGAAAAGCGTTTTGTTTTGTTTTGTTTCAATTTATTATGTTGATTTTAGGATTTGTTAGTTAACACACAAGTGCTCTGCATCAGATCACTGCAAGTTAGCTCAATGATACAGATAGTACAGCCCTCAGCTCCCTATCTTGATAAAAACTATACTCCCACACTTGATAGATTTCTTCCATCTACTATACAAAATCAGCACTAGAATAACAAAGTAAATATATCCTCCAACCAGCCAGTCCTATCCAATATTTTCTGTCTCTTCGCAGTATTATTTATAATGCTTAGTTTTGAAACTCAAGGAGATGGAACTTGCTACAAAAGTTGTGACTTTCAAAATACATGGTGAAGATACAGCTTGCAAATAGTAATGGGTTTTAAGAAATGTGAGTTTTTCTCAAGAGACCTGGGCAAGCTCATTCTTTTTTTTTTTTTTTTTTTTTTTTTTGATTTTGCAAGTAAGTGGCGTAGCGTACATGTCCGAAATGAGATTTTGTCATGCCAAGTTTTTATCCTGAAGATTTTAGATTTAATATTTATGTCCTGTGACCATTCAAGCAAGGAACAGAGAGATTTTCTGAGGACAAATACAAGATAGCAGCATGTATAATTTTGTTTTCCCTTAGAGCTTTTTGTTGTATTATAGATGATGGCCAGATCAGTCCTGCAGTCAGTGAGCTTCCACATATGCATGGGACGGTAGGCCTGAGTATGGTATGAAGGAAAACCAAAAGGACTTTGAAGGTAGTTTAGGGTACTTTGCTCTTGCTGTGGGGTTTTGCTCAGTTGCATTTTCTGACAGTGAAAGTAAAACGTTTAAAAATAAAACTGAAGACGGATATTCCAGTGTATGTGTATGCACTGGATTATTATTTTTATTTATTTTTTTTGGAAGTGACCAGTTTTATTGTTTTTCAGCTGATTAATCTACTAGAGGAAAGGCAATCATCACGTATAGAGCTGTAAATATCAGAAAACTGATACACTTGGCATTAATATTACTGTGTTCATCCAACATGAAATACAAAGTCTGGTTGGTTTGCTCAAACTGTGTTAAGAGCATACAGTTTAAAAAAAAAAAAAAAAAAAAAAAAAACAGGAAAGAAAAAAAGGTCAGGAAAAAACGACAGTCCTCCGTTAATTCCTAAGTATCAGGGAATAATTTTAGGCAAGTGTTTAATAGTACTGACCCTTGTCAGTGATGGCTGATGACAAAGTTAGATTCTGGCTTGAGACGCGTTTTTCTCTGGTGAGATGGAGCTCAGTTTCCATGTTGAAAAGTATTTTGATGAATATAGTTGTCAAATACTGCACCAGCGTAAAAATCACTAGGCATTGAGTAGCTAAAGAGCTGCATATGCTTTCAGAGAAATTTCAAGTGATTTTTAATAAAAGTCTTAAAGCATTTGAAAGAAAAGTCACTAACGTTGGTCAACTACACAAGTTAGCACAATAGAGTTGTGGGTTTTTACTAAGACGAGACAGAAGGAAATGAAATGAGAAAATCCTAAACGGTGCATTAGGATTATTAAATTTGCTTAAGTTATACACCAACACCAAGAAAACTACGGTAGAGGTAAATATGTGATTATCTCCTAAGTTTCTAGTGCCGGGGTAATGGTACAGATCTAACTGTAGAAATTCTTTAAAAGACAACAAAATCCAAAAAGCAAATAAACTTTAAGCCTCATTAAAGGTCTTACTAAATATAATTGTTCTTGGTAGCTTTCTGAGGTGGGACAGAACTTAATATAATTAAATCAGTAAAGAATGGAAAAATCAAAATAGTTTCGATGGCTGGAAGGGCAAGGCAAAGTTAACCCATAAGTAATACAGAAGAAAGTGGTTTTTTGTTGTTGTTGTTTTGTTTTGTTTTGTTTTTCTGTAGTCTAGGAGCTTATTATATTTTCTCAATTTCCAGGTGTGTGTTTTTTGTTTTTTTTAGTACTCACTCTTTCTTAATCCATGTTTTACTTTTCCCATGAGTTTCCTAAAGTGAATTTTACCCTGCTGTCTCACGGACTTTCAAGCGTTGATTTTGCTGGTGGTCTGCAACTTCTGGCAAGACCCAGTGTCACCAGAAGTTCTTTTCCCATAAATAAGTAAGTTTATATATTTGTATAAATCAAAAAGGTTTTCCTGTATTAAGAACTGCTGAATCTGTAGCTGTTGCAATGCTGAGCCAAGAAATTTAAGACAGCAAAGTACTGTGGAAATTTGCTTTTGGAAAAAAGAAAAAGAGCCTGAAAAGGGTGCTTGCTGTGCTTCCATAAGGGTGAGGGAATGACTTGGGCATCTTACTCATGACTTCCTCAGTTCATGCAGAGCATTTACATGATGCTTGAAATTGTATTCCACATGTTTTGTTAGAGGACCACGTGTTGTAAGGAAGCATACGTTTTGTAAGAACTAGAATAGAAATATAAAAAGTGGACATGCCTTTAAACTTAGAGCATATTCACAAGCTCTGGCAAAATCTGTTTTATTAAAATGTAACTCTAATATTGTACTTAATGCTTTTCATGTAAGCTTAGAAGTGTCATAGGAACAATTCTTATAGATCCTCTTCCATGCTTCTTTTGTCACATCATTACACCCACAGAGACACTTTAAGGTAAGATTATTTCTGTTGATATTATGATTTGACGAAAGGTGTAAGGAAGATGATCTAAATCTGTTTCTGTGGAAAAAGGAAAAAAAAAATACTAAATTTCTGGTATGACTTGGAGCATCCCCAAGGTTGCTCTGAATTTTTATGGTTTATGATCCTGTTTGTTAGTATCTCAAATGCAATTTATGTGATTTTGCTAAAGCATTTCCCAGAAGAATGGCACAGTTATTACAGAATTGTGCTAGAGACGCCTTCTCATTCCAGGGAAGTCTCTTAGGGCAGCTCTCATCCTCCTTGTGCTCAGATGTGGTCTGATCAAACCATGACAGGACAGAGACTGTGCCCTGCCTGTATCCAACCTATGAACATCCTGAAGTAGCATCGCCAAAGTAAATACTACAGAAAGCTACCAGATATTCCTTGATTTTTCTGAGGGAGCTACAAAACAGAAATAGTAACTTTTTTTTTTTTTTAATAAAAACATGCTGCTAGATGTAAGTAAAAATAAATGAGTCTGCTTGTTACACATATGATTTTGCTCACAATGTGATGTGATGCAGAAGCTTTAACAAATACTGAAAAGCATCACATGAAGGTAATGAGAACTCAAGCAGATTTTGGAGATGTTGGTTTTGGTTTCCTTTTTCTTTCTTACTTGATAGTGTGCTGATGTGTTGGTGGGAGACCTGTTTTCCCTTTTCCCATTTTGCTGAGTTGGTTTTGCTGACTGACAGAGAGAAACAACTCAATTACAAATCCCTTAAATCTGTTATCATGGAGGGGGAAAGCAATCAAATCTCCCCTTCCCATAAAGTTTAGATAGCACTGGTTGTGGGAAGGGACAGGAAAGATTTATACAGACAGCCAATGTGTACCTTGTGTAAATTCTTGAAAGCTTTCTTGTGTCTCTGTAACAGTTAGCCTTTCCATTTGAAAGCTATTTTTGTAAGCCTCAAAACTCAAACAAAGGGTCTTTAGTCAAAATCAGAACTTTTGTAGAAGAATAAAAGTTATGTCAAAATAATAAATAAGAAAACAAGTAAAAGTAGTGATTAAAAGTAGGAAAATATACTGATCTGATCATTTGGTCAGACTCCAATATAGAAAATTATTATTTAAACAGTGAATATTTTAAATTTAGTTTAATACTATTTCTGACTATTGTAATGTTATGTGCCTGCTTTGGATGTCCATGCAGCCATCTAATATATCAGTCAGCTTCCAGCTGAAGTCAGCAACAAAACTCCCATTGGCTTAATTAGGATTATTGGCTCCATTTATACTTTCAAACACAGCTGAAGAGACAATGACTCAGAGAGTTATGAAGCTTTTGTTGTTCGAAAAGAAACATTTCCCTTGACATTTCACACTGACGAGCTAACCACAGCAGAAAGAATAAAATAAGTAAACTTCAGGCTTCAAACAACCTTTCTCCATTTTACTTCTAAAATAACTGTTTCTGAAATTAGATACTTCTAATGCTTTTGTAATCTGCAGATTTTGGAGCTCCTTCACTGGAAAGCTGATTTCTTGTTTGTTTAGATTTTTAAGTGTAGGTGCTTTTTTTACAGTAAGCTTTGCAAAATCTGTTCTTTAGAATGAGATTGAAAGCATAGGATCATAGAATAATTTACATTGGGAGGGACCTCTGCAAATCATTTCATCCATCTGCCTGCTCGTAGTAGATGTTGTTACATCAGGCTGTTCGGGGATGAGTATGATCAAATTTTGAATACCTCCAGGGATGGAAATTGCATAACCTGTCTAGGTATGGATGGCTGTTGGTAACTCTCTATGCTTCCCTACACCAAATGCTGGCAGATAATACTCTTGCTTGCTTTCTGTAAAAGTCAAAGTATTCGTCTCTGTCTCATACACCTTTTTTTTCACAGCCTTGGTTTGTTGCCTGTATTGTCTTTTGCCACAGCTTCCTTTACAAGATGGCATCTCTGTTAAGGATGAGCAAACTGTGGTTTTCTGCACCCCTTCCAATCTGATGTAGCTCGAAGAGGTTTACAAAACTCAGTTTTTGGGTACATTACACTGTGAAATGAAGGATTACTTCCTGTCCTACTCTGACCTTGTATCCTGGCAAGGAAAACACAGTAAAATTGCATCTAATTTTTATGGGGTGGAACACTGTCAAAGAAGGGTTGACATCACTTCTACAACACTTCTAAGCATAATCTCATTTTTCTTTTCAGCTGGTAAAAGTGAGGAATAACTCTAGAGAGATCAACATAATTATTTGACCATAAAGTTGAGGTAACACAAGAATCTGGCCCTTGCTGTTTACAGTTTTATGTCCCTGACTGGTCATTCTTCTCAACTGTTTTCCCTTTCTGGTCTTCAGGTAGTAGACTAAAAAATTCATCTGTACAATTTCAAATGGAAGTTGAAATAAAAATATCCTAGATTTAGTACTGTATATATTGTCAAAAGAAGAAAAATATGCCTACGTTTTAGCAGTCTGGTTCTGTCCTTTAGCTACTGTATCATACACCTTTTTTTTCCTTTAAGAAATAAACATTTCAAACGTTTTTTTTCTTTGTAGAGCCAGTATTGTGCAGAAGCGCATCATTTATTTTCAAGATGAGGGCTCTCTCACCAAAAGAATTTGTGAACAAGGTAAGGTTACTTCCTTGTTATGTTCTACTGAATTCTCCTAACTCATTATATCCAATTAAAAATTTGAGGCCTAGAACAGTTTCATCCAGGTTCAAATTTAGGATCTCCTGTTCAACAATGTTCTTCATTACTCCGCAACTGTTTCTCATATATACTCTTCCTTGTTTTCACCTAAATGTGACACTTGCACCTTTTTACCTGGTGTGAAACCTGTTTGCCCCCAGAGCAGGTAGTTTAATGAAGACTATTTCATTCTTTCCTAAACCTAAGCATAGCAGATGTATTTAAAATTAACGTGAGGAAGACAAGGACAATTGTCTTTTCTGATAGTTTTTGTTTCCGCATGTGCACATTCCTCTTTCCCAGCAAGTCATGCAAGTGAAGTTAGTTCAGTTAATCTCGATCTCCTGGTTCTTTCACTGTGTTCTGTAATTATTTTCAGTCTGGCCTCCTTAGAACCAGCGTTTTCAAGGCAATGCTTGCATATTTGGAGGCAGGAAGTCTATGAAGTAGATTGGGCCTATAAGTTCCTTTTGAAAACTAGGGGAAATTATTTATATAAATTCTTCAGGTACTTTATGGAATTCTCTACCTATTCTTAAATACACAACCTGTTAAAAAAAGGAAATGTGGAAGGTGATTGTTACACTGTAATCTGGTGGCAGATGGACTGTTTTTGTTACTCTGGTAGTAAATGTATGCATGCTGCATATAGGAATATATTAGGAGTATATATCTGCCTTTAAATTGATTTTCCATCTTAGCAGGAGCAGGGTGTGTTGTTAATATCTATGAATCAACAACTGACCACTCCCTTAGTATCAGAATGCACATCTTCTTTTGATTTAAATTCCAGATCGCATAGCATAACTCTTTCCTGGAGAAACTTCCCAAATTTTCTTGAAAAGTAGTAAGTTTGTGCAGAAATGCAGGGATGATTGCTATGGGGGTAATTCTTATTTCTTCTGCCTGAAAGTTTGGAATTGTTTTTCTTTAATTTGAGCCATGCTGAGGAAAAAATAAAAAATAATAATAAAAAAAATGCTTCTTTTGAGTTACTACCATGCTGTCCTTCATTTTTACTAAACTGAATGTGTGCCAGTGAAGTATTTGGTTGCATTTAATGAATGTGAAATCCCCGAAGAAACTTGTATGTCATAGTTTTGTGCCATTTCAACTACGGAAAAGTGTAAGCTAGACTTGTTAAAATAATATTGCACATTCAGTGTCAAATATGAAATAAAAAGCCACCAAAACAGTGAATTTGATTAATATTCCTGAAAAGAAAGCAGAAAAAAATAATAGGATTATTAAATAAAGGATAGGGAATCAAATTTAAAGCATATTTATCTTTAGAAGCCAAGTTATGTCAAAGTTTTACTTCTTAACTTTTGCCATGTTTTTGAAAAACAGCTTTGTGTTTGAAGAATTTTAGTTGTCTATGATCAGTTCTGATAGTGGAAGGTGCGTTTGGCCATTGCCTAACTACTCAATCTATTTGAAGTATTAAACCTACCTATTTAAAATATGAAAGACAGCCAGAAAACTTTAGCTTTCTTCTTCAACACCACTTTTGTTCTAGTCTAGATATGACATCAGATAAGGAGAAAGCTGTTGGCAATTTTGTAGTTACCTGTATTGAGCTGTCCTGAAGTCACTGAATGAGGGAAAGTACAGAAACGCAGTCTTAACAATGAAGGTTTTATGTTGCAGTTACAGGTAAAACTTCAATACAGTCCCAAGGTTTATCCTTTCAGAGTAGGCCAGAGCAGGTGATTCCTTTCTATTGGAAAGAAACATCTGACACTCATATTCACCCATAGATGATCCCGTTACTTCAGGGATCCACTTTCATGTGTAGCCCAACATTAAAAACAACAAACAAAAGTAGGCTTAGCTCAAATTTATTTATTGGAGTATTTATTGTGGCAACTTTGCTATCATCTGTTGATAATGAATTGTAACTCTTTTCACTAGGTAATTTTATTTTCCTTTTTCAGACTCAGCCTCAGAAGGTGTGACTGACAAACCAATTTTAGATTGTTGTGCCTGTGGAACTGCCAAATACAGGCTAACATTTTATGGAAATTGGTCGGAAAAAACACATCCCAAAGATTTTCCACGTGAGTATGTCTTTCACTAATGTTGTAATACATAGAAAGGGATAGTGTAGAGAGTTGGAGCTTGTTACAGCGTTATTTATTCACATATCAATAGTGTAAATTACGACATTTATGCAGTGCTGCCAACACTCAGTATCGAAAACCCATGGATCGATCTGAAAATGCTATACATTACAAATAAACTAGAGTTGCTTCATGTTTTGAACTGAGATGTATTTTAGATTGCGTTTTCAAGATTTCTTTGTAATAAGAAAGGGTTTTTTAGCTTTCCTTTTCTATCAGGTCTATCAGGGTTTTTAAAATTCTGACCTACGAAATCAGTATTCTTGTTTTCTTGTTGCAATAATCTAAGTAAGTTACCAAAAAACGTATTATCCATTTATTCTTTCATTACTGGCTTCACAGTCTGTTGCAATAAAGGCAAGGAAATTATTTGAGAACATGAGTCAAATTTATTGGTCTTTAAACTTTGTTAGGTTGTCTGTGGCTGATGTTTTTTATGTAGCCTTTATATGTCTTTTTTATTTATTTATTGCTGTCAGTGTCAGAATATAATCATGGAGCTTAAATATGGTTTGTGTATCTGCTTGTGGTTCTAACAATCTAAGCAATATTGCTTACATTGATTCTTTAGTACATTTTGAGTTGAACATACCATTGTTCAAATATTATTTGTCAGCGTAATGCATGGGAAATAAAATAAGCCAAAGTGAGTAATTGTGGGAATGCTCTGTTAGGCTATTGCATGATCTATATGTCTGCTGAATGTCACACTTTGAATGCATTATTAGTATGGATTCAGCTGGTGGTTAGAAATTGGGCATAAGAAAACGATTGAAAACTATGAAATTACTGTGACTTAATGATGTAATAGGCAGGGAAAAATGCCTTTTTCTTTTAAATCCAAGTCAGTGAACACATTGAGGGTACGGGTGCCAAGTTAGAATAATTTGGCACAATACTGGACTCTGTATACTGTTCTCTCTTCCCAGCTATACAGTGGTGATTTTGATTCATGTGTTTTACTTCAAAAACTTAGAGAAGATTGAGCGGAAAAAAAAAAAAAAAAACAACACATGATGTTAGCAGGATCAATCCCAGTAGTAAAAGATGATAAAATTTTACACTGAAATTCCTGAAAGTTGAGAAAAAGATCTTTCATCCAGATGTAGTGATATTAAAAATGAAAACAAATGATTAACGTTATTCTTTATAGCTTTGAACCTGTGCGGTAGTTACATTAAAATAAAGTGCTATTTATGATAGGCTGTAGTAAATCACTCGTTATTTGGCAAGCCATCATGTTAACAAAACAAAGCAAAAGAACCCTGCTTTAGTCTTATGCCATCAGTATGGCTGATAGAAAAAACAGACCATAAAACTTTCATTTCACTTATTTTCTTAAAAAATCTCCTGACTTGCTTTAAATATCCCCAGTAATAAGTAATCTTTTCTTTAGCTTTTCTCCAAAGAACTGCTTTTGCCAAATAAGGAACTTTCTTTTGCTATCAAACAAAATGTTTCTGGAAAGTACTGTGCAAAACTGTTAATCCCAGGAAACACTTTTGGGATTTTCACAGATTCCATGTTTTCATGTTTTATACCAGTGCAATGAAAATACCTTTTTTTTTTCCTCCCATTGAATTTAAAAACATACTGTGTGTTTAAGAGTCATCAGACTCTATAAAACATTGCTCAGAAAGAAAACAGTGCACCACAATCTTGTTCTGAGTGTGCTAGCCATAAAGTGAATGGAGAGAGGTGTACCATGCCTATTTAAAGGGTTCAAAAACTAATTTATATTTTATAATAAAACATTTTCCCTTTCATGAATCTCAGACTGAAAATTTTTAATTAAACAAATGAGCACACTAAGACTTAAGAAAACCAAGCGTGCTTTTTGGTTAATTTTTGCATGTTGTTTTAGCCCCCGATAATAGGACTAGTGGAAGTGGAATATTTCATTTGTTACTAAATCTGGCTCAAGGGGAATTATTTCATTTCCTATCACATTCTTCTGATCAGAAAAAAAATGTCTTTACATATGCCCTGTGGCTTAAAAGTACTTACTCTCTCTGGGTATCATCCGTATATGATAACAGAAATGTATGTGCTCTCCATCATGATTTCATATGGCACATCTGCAAGATATGTCAGAGGATACATTTTCATGTGTGATGACACCTTGATCGATATGCAAAATATGCATATGAATGTGTAAATTGAGGAACTACTCACAGAAAAAAACGTGAAATAACACCATTGGAAAGATGTCTACATTCTGTTTGCTGTCTTGGCAATTGGTTAGTGAAAGTGGACTGGTGATACAAAACAGCTCTGGCCCTATCTGACTCAGATTATTTCATGCTGAGAAGTGTCGCTGGTGTTTAGAGGAAAAACTTTAACTGTATTGAGTTCTCTTCATTCTTACGGAAACAGAAGGTTCAAGGTGAAGAGTGAAACCTTTGCAAATTTGTGGTATGCTTTGAATAGCTCATTTGGTCAAGAAGGGAGGCCAGCTGCATTGTGGGCAAATCCAAGAGCTTTAAGAAGAGGGGCTGGGTGGAAGAGGCTGGGTTTAGTTGCGAAGGCATCAGACGTTCTTGCCCAATTTAGGACAAGGAAGGAGAGAAACTTTGGAGCACGTGGGACAATTCATTTTACTGAATGTTTAAAGGCTCCCTGGTTCCTCTCTGTAATGACACATTTTTCTTTGGTAGGGACTAGGTGGAACCATCTCTTCCAGTAAGTTTTAGTGTCACTGTGTTTCAGGGAAAGTTGCTGTCTGTGACTGATGAGATAGACCTATGCGTTAATAAAGAATGGGCAAAGCTGGGGGTCCCATCACTGAAGCTGAATGACGCCCTCTCTGGTTTGAAAAGGTGCTGGTGTATATTTGAGGAGCAAGAATAAGATCTTTGATCAGGAAGCCATCTTCTGACACTGCAGTCTCGTACTGGGGGGAGGTGGTGGTGGAGTTTAGTATCTGTTTTTCTCCATTTGGGACGCACTATCCGATTAGCTTTCATGGACTCTGAAAACATCGAGCCTGCTATAATCCAGCACTCAGTAAGTTTATTTTGGCCCAAGCAAACCTGTGGAGGCTCTGTTTGCTGTGCTGCCGCACCACCTCCCCTCATCTATCTATTCTGCTTGCCACAATCCTAGCTTTTTTTCCATACCATTGTTGTTCATTTTTTATTTCTAATCTACTTTCTACTTTCCTGTGATTATGTTACTGCATCTGACTTTATCTATTCAATTCTCTATACTGTCTTTTTCAATTTAATTGTCCCACCTTTCACATTTTAAATTTGCATTCCTTTTGTTTACTTCATTATTCATTTTTCATTCATTTATTCTAGTTTTCAGCTGGTTTTACTGCTCCTTTCTTCCTTTTGCATTGCAAAGAAAAATGTTAAATATTGTCTCACTCCATCATTGTCTCCCTCATCTCCTGCAGTCTTTGCACTATTACCATACTGTCTGCTTGTGTGAGTAGTTCATTTTCTCATCCTTTTGCTTTAAGCTGATATCTTTGCAGAGTGCTATTTGACACTTAAGTGAATTCATTTTTATTTCCAGTACTGCGGGACTTCTGTGACTCCTTATTTCTGCTCATTTCTCTTTTCCATTTCATCAGACTTCTCTAACATTTTCTCTTTAAACTTTTACATTTTTTCTTTTCCTGTTCACCAAGACAAGAAACCAGAACAGGAATCCCTTTGCCTAGCTCTACGACACTTACGCTGTGAGAAATCAGAGCACGTAAACTAAGCAACTATGGAAGCACCAAAACTCGCTTCTTCACTCCCTCCTAAATTAAGGGGAACCACTATTAATGGTTGAAGGGGGAAAAAAGATGTGACTCAGTATATGTGTACTTTAAGTGTGAGCAAGCAGAAAAAAACAGCCATGTGAGTGTCCATAGGAGCATTCCTTTACCAGTTTCTGGGAAGGAGAGCTAGGCACAATTTGCTGATGGGAAGCAAACTTACCATCCATCTCCTTTCCATCAGCTGCTCAAGGGAGGTTTTTGGCTTTAAGCACTTCAAATCTTTGCCTGATAATATTTGGGCACAAAGCTGAAAAGGCTGTAACAGTTAATGACACTGTAGTCATGCCTATATCTACCCTTTGCTGGTAATCTCCTGTCACCACCCAAACATAAATCAAGTGGATTGTTACAAGAAACCAGTATCTGTCAGTACGGAAGTGACTTGTTAAGTCGTTGAATAGTCAAAGATTTAACTGAAGTCTTCCCTTGCAAGTTTCATTCTCATAAATATTTTATAAGGAAGCCTAAAACTGAAGCATTTTTAAACTTCCTGAAGAAGCTTAAGTGAAGAAAAATTATACTAAGCCTGTATGAAACTATCTGTTTGGGGGAGATACTTGTTCAGCTGGAATACAATCTTTCTCTCAATTTCTATGTTATATCCAATAATTACTGACACGTTATGCTTTATTTCTGTAGTTCACTGGTTTGCCCTTAGTACTCTAAATGCATGATGTTCTAATGTAGTGAGAACTGGCAGCGTGCAGCACATGTAGAGGTTTCATGCTGGTAAACACGGGGCACTTTGAACCCTTCATTTGGATGAAAGATTAGGAATTATGTTTTGAGCCTCTGATGATGCTTTTGATATTATAAGTCAGTATGTTGATGAACTCTTAATTTTCTCTATTATTATTTTTTTTTTCCTGAAAGGGCGCACCAACCATTGGTCTGCAATCATTGGTAGTTCTCACTCGAAGAACTACATCCTTTGGGAGTACGGAGGGTATGCAAGTGAAGGTGTCAAACAAGTTGCAGAGCTGGGGTCCCCAGTCAAGATGGAAGAAGAAATTCGACAGCAGGTAAGGTGCAATTTAATACATGCTTCAAAAAAAATGCATCCTACCTTGTACTGTGAATGATTTGTCATTGCCAATGTCCATGAATGTAATTTTGCTGGCTCATTTTCAGTCAAGAACATTAGGAAAGCTGCCTGTTTTTCTAGACCCGTTCTTACTCTGACTTTTTTTGTCTGTGAAGGACGAGTAAGTGTTATGAGCTCAGATCTTTGTGTCATTCAAGACATAAATCAGAGGTATAAAAGTAAAATTAATTTTTTCTACCTTAATCATGAAGATGAGAGTTTATTAAAGGAATACCTTGAAGACAGCAAGCAGTATGCCATATTCCTCTTTGAAGTGTTGATCTTGTTTACAGTAGGTGGTAGCATTAATAGTACTCTTTTTTTTCTGGGACAAACCATTTGCAGTTAGCTGCAGGTTCATCCAAGTTAGGAATGCTCTTACAAGAGAGTGAGGTGATATTTATTGCTGAATAGGAAGGCTTTACACAACTGCACTAATAAAACTTGATGAATCAGGTTTATGGTTAAGGGCAAAAGAGCCTTTACAGTATATCATCCTACAGGGGACTGATTTAGCTTAACAGAAATCGGTCTTTCGAGTGGTTTATAGATTATTTTCATTTTGTTACATCAAGTAATAAGCAAACAATAAAATCTACTGGGACATGGTCATGATTATTATTAGAATGTATACCTCCATGAAATTCAAGGACTCACTGGAAACTGAGGTAAGAGAGAAAATGTAGATATTGGTACATATAATAAAGCTGTACGTACAATTTTATGTAGCTGTATGTGTAGGTAAGTCCGTATATAATGTATATAGTTATGATTGCCCTAAATGAGAAAGAAGGCTTCCTGATTCCCTTGGTACAGTCTAATCCAAGAAACAATCTGGTGTAATAGCTGCGTAGTACCTAGTTTATCAATGTATGCTGTAACATCAGTTAACTGGGTCTACTAGTTAAATAGGGCTACTGAGATGATCAGGTCACTAGAGCATCTGTCATATGAAGAGAGGCTGAGAAAGCTCGGCCAGTTTAGCTTGGAGATGAGAAGACTGAGAGGGGATTTTATCAATGTGTATAAATACCTGAAGGGAGGGTGGCAAGAGGATGAAGCCAGACTCTTCTCAGCGGTGCCAAGCAACAGGACAAGAGGCAACAGGCACAAACTGAAATACAGGAAGTTCCAGCTGAATATGAGGAAACACTTCTTTACTGTGGGGGCGACAGAGCGCTGGAACAGGCTGCACAGAGAGGTTGTGGAGCCTCCTTCTGTGGAAATAATTCAAAACTCACTTGGATGCCATCTTGTGCAACCTGCTCTAGGTGACCCTGCATGGCCAGGGAGTTGGACTGGATGGTCTCCAGAGGTCTCCTTCCAACCTCAGCCATTCTGTAATTGTGTGAAATCTACAAAATTTGATAAAAAACTTCTGTTTCTTTTCAATGTGTTTAAGTTGGGTTAATATTTTTAAGGAAAACTGAGGTAAAGTTCTATAACCCTGACAGCAGAGCTAGTAATACGAGGAACTAATTTGTGGACATTTCATTGAGGCTTTTTTTCTTTTATTGCACTTTCTCCCTTGCAGTATCCCCCACCTGCCTTGAAATCTGGTAATGTTGTTTCCTTCCCCACCCTCAAGCAACCTCAGGATCAATTTCCCACTTTCCCATTTCTTACTCCACCTGTATTTCCCCCATGTGTCGTCCTCCCAGCCTTCTCTTGTGCAGTCGCGGGAGGATGCAATTCATTAAAACTGCTCCACCAAGCTGCCCTTGAGCTGCAGTTAGGCACAAGTAAGGCAATTTCTGTGCTCAGATCTGGTGCCGGGAGCTGCAGCTGCGTGCAGCAGCGCAGGGTTGGGCTGCAGCCCTCTTCTGAAGCACACCCCAACAAGGTAGTGGGCTTCTTAGGAGGCCGCACTGGGGCTTGGAAATCTGCTCTCTGCTGGGTTTGCTAGGCTGTTACTTAGGTGAATACATAAGCACATATGCAACTGGTCTCTGTGTAACTGATGCTCTCTAAGGTTTTATTCAGACCAAAAACAACCAAACAAATCCATGTAATGATTTTTATGGTATCATTACTAAAATTTTACTCTTCACATGTGAAAGAAAAAGAAAAAAATAGTTTTTCTTTCCTTTTTTTTTTTTTAATGAAGCTGTTTTAATTTGAGCTTTGTTAAGAAGTGCCCTAACAATTATGTATCGTTAACTAGGGATATCGTTAACTAAGCGTGAACACTTCTGTTCCCCATTGGACAGACTGCTGACTCATCATCAGCATTTCTTCTTGACTGAGCACCTTCGAACGCTGTGGTTTGTTGTTACTGTAAAGAGCCTGTACGATATTTTTGCATGGATGGTCCTGGGTACTGCAAACTTGCTTTGCAGTTTGTTCATCTGGGAGAACTTAATGGAATTAACCAACCTTTTTGGTAAACTTTCCTTGGCAGCCTGGAAGGAAAGCACAGAGCACATGAGTTTTCCTAAAACAACCTATCAAGTGGGTGATGTGTACAATAGGATAATTCAAGCGTCAACTTTAGGGGTTGTACATGAACAAACAAAGGTTGGAAAAGCAATGGTGTGTGCAGAAGACTGTTCACTGACCTCACGTATCTCTGAAACATATTCACTCTTTTACTTCAGGACACTTCGGTTTTTAGGAAGTCTGATTTGTCCAAGATTATTTTAAAAACTGCCTGTTCAATACAAGCATATACAGAATTTGAAAGGAGGAATACTGCATCCATATTGTGATTGCTTTGTTAAAAAAAAAAAAAAAAAAAAGTCTAAGAGATTCAAACATCAAAAAGAATAAAATGTAAAGCTAAATATTATGTAAGTAAATGTAACAAGGTGGAAATAGAGCCAGTCTTATTCTCCCTTGGTTCCAATGTCTTACACTGAAGAAAAACTCGCTTGTTTTTGTCTAATTGTTTTAGGATAAATACTGAGTCATTTTACCATTAAATATTTTAAAAACGTGGATAAAAAGTAATTTTAAAAACGTGGATAAAAAGTATTCTATACCTCCACTAACTGCAGCGGGTGCTCTCTGCTTATTCCCGGTGGACACAGTGATGGCATTCCTTACAGATTTGGTTTAATGCTCTCTGAAATGTCAGTAAAGGGGGTGACTTTTTCTATCGTCTTTAGTGGCCTCAGATGAGAACTAACTATGCTTCCAGACCTTTGAGAAGAGCAAGTTCTTCTTTCCAGTCAGATGCCTGTAATTTTTTTGATATATTATGATTTATGTGAAGACAGTTTCCTAATTGAAGATGAAACCTGAAATATCCCAAGTTTTCCACAAGCGAAAATATATAATTGTTATGATTCTATCTATACATTTACTTTTATTTCTGGCAAATGATTATCATGTTTACTGAAAGAGGCTCAAAATTTTGATTATTAATAATAAAGTGTTATTACAGAAGTTAAAAGTAGCTAACCAACCAGGGAGGTTCAGCTGAGTTGCACTTGTGCTTGACAGAACAGCTGAAAATTGAACACTTAAATCAAGCTTTGGAGAGCAGGATACCCGTAACAAGGGCTGAGAATAAGGCTGCTTTGCACTTGAAAGTTGTGATTGCTGCAGAAATAGTTCAGGCTGTGCTTATTTAAAGCAGCTAAAAATTAGTGAAAATATGCCTTCATTGCAGGTGGAGATTAAACCATACACAGGTTGTTTTGTCTTGTGCCAATAGCGATATTCCTGCTACTATTGTTATTGATGGAAACTGCAGGAAGCTGGCTGGGATGTCTGTCTTTGCCTACCCAAAACTTTGGTGAATGGCATCACTGTCCTTCCAGGGCCCCCCTCCACCTCAGTCCTTGGGGCAGGGATTTGGCTTTTCAGCAGCTTTTCAGAGGCACCAGTCTCCCTCTGTTGAAAAGATAGCTGCATTTAGGAAATATTAATATGTCCAAGAAGTCTAATGTGAAAAGTACAGCCACTGTTGTTTTAAATAGTCCAAAGCCCTTTTAGGTTTCTGTCTAAAACCCGTAGAAACTTTCAGTGGATTCTGGACTTGGTCTAATAGTGAAGTACTAAAACCCTGTCCCAGCATGCTTTTTACTTTAGGTAGAGCCTCATTGCATGTTTTTAAGGCTGTACTTAATCCAAATCTGGATAGATCAAGCTGCTTGATTGTAAATTCGAACCTAGACTTGTGTCTGCTCTGTTAGATTCCTCTATTGCTCTGTGCATACACCACCACCGTAAATTACAGTACTTCTTAGGCCTTCTGAAAATGTTAAGTGGTAGATTTTCCATCCTTTCCCTTTGGAAAATATATACTGTCTAATAATTTAAAACCGCTGGTATTTTGGTAATTAGAAGTTTTGAAATGCCTTACTATGCTAAATTTCTTGAGGAATTTCTGCCAAAAAGAAATTGTTGTCGGTTTATGTCATAAAGGGAAGTTTATCTACCAGTAAACATCTCATACTATCGGGTTCAGACAAACTCTTTTAGGATGACATCCATTTTCTCTAATATACTAGAGTTGGAAACACCATTTAGGATGATTCCCAGTTTGTGTTGCTTTCTTTAAAACAAGCAAACAAACAAAGCTGTTCATCACAATTGCATTCTTCTTTAGTACTTGTTGATGATAACAATTTGTTTCTCTAATAAGAAACAAAGCTCATGTTGAATGCTGTGCTGTTTTCATATTCGTGACCATATGAATAGTTGTTGTGAGCACAATGCCAACGGAGGTCAAAATACAGCATTCATTTTGAAAAGATATCTTTAAAAAATGCCTTTTTTTTCTGACAACTATTAAAATTAAAAAAAAAAAGTCAAATAATACTGACTTTTCTATCTGACTAGTGATTTATAAGGCAGATACTTAAATGCTCTTTAAAAGGAAAGCGAAAATCAACTTTGTTTCTGATATAACAGTAAATATGTTTCTACAAATCTGTATTCTGAAGAAAGTGTAGAAAATGCAAAATTTAACTTTTTTTTTTTTTTCACTGAGTTTTATTGCTGTAGGCTTATATAAACAACACAGGCACTGTGTGTTCTCATCAGTAAGCTTGTCTCTAATTGGAATTATATTGCAAAAGCTTTTATTGTGCAACTGTTAAGCAATCTTGTTTTAGCCTAAAAAAATAACTAAACATGTGGAATGTTCACTTTGAGATACAAAAAAGAAAAGATTCAGTGAGAATAATTAAATAAGTAAATAAAAACACATTTTTTTTAGTAAAAGCTTCACTTCCATTTCAGTCATACAGTGTTGGTGAAAACAGTCTCTGTAAATACTGGAAAACGCGTATCATTTCTCTTTGAGAAGTTCTGAATAGAACTAGTTCTGAATAGTACAAAGCAGCTTGATTCGGTCTGAACCATTACTGAAAGTTTTTTTTAAAAATAAGTTTTGACTAATAAATAATTAAGTGGTATATTATTTCTTGGGCCAAAACATGAAAGATTCAGCACACTTTGAATAGCTTATGCAGTCAGCCAATAAAAACGAATAGAAAAATGTGTGTTTATTGAGTACTCTGAAAATATCATTGTGCTGTGGATAAGCTCTTACTCATTAGAGCACAGTCCTTATGGCACAGTCAAACCATGTGTGGTTCTGTTTGGAGGATTGTGAGAACTGGCAGACATTGAACACATTTGTGCAAACTGCCCTTTTATGATTGTGGTAATATCCCTGGTTTAGAACACCAAGAAAAAACAATTTTGAAATTCTGCTCAGCTTTGGCTCAAAACTTGAGCAAATTAGCAGCTTGGTTGGTTAACAGCGCCTTTTTATATTATTTGTCAAGTTGATTTTTGTGAGGGTTAGTAATACAACCAGGAAAATGCTGTAAAATTACTGGAAACTTGCTCTGTCAGTAGAGTTGTAAGTCCCTGTGGAATACTGTGGTTGTCATGGCTGAGTTGGATTTGTGTTGCATCTTTAATCCACGTGTATTTGTATTAGGTATGTGCAGGCCCAGGCCAGCTGTCCCAGAGAAATTAAAATGCTTTCTGCTGCTGAAGATCAGCCTCTGGAAATCTGACAGAATTTGTTCACTCCTGTGATCTAGGAACTTTTGTGCCGGTCTGCAGTTGTGTTGTATGGGGGACAGATATTTCCTTTGCAAAAAACACCAGCCGTTGTGACTGAACGTGACTGGTGTGGCCATGCCATAGAGAAGAGGACAGGCACATGCCATTGCTCTCCCAAGAGTTCTGTCTCGGTGTGTTGCGGTGCACCTTGCGTGGCAGAAAATCTCCTCACCTACTTAAAATTTGAAATTTTCTTCTCTGAAGGAGTAGTCAGTCAGGCATTGGAACAGTTTGCCTATGGAAGGTGGTAAAGTCACCATCCCTGGGGGCATTTAAGGAAAGGTTGGACATGGTGCTTAGGGACATGGTTTATTGGGTGACATTGGTAGCAGGGTGATGGTTGAACCAGATGTTCTTGAAGGCCTTTTCCAACCTTAATGATTCTATGAATGACGCTTCTCCCTCCCTCCCTCCACTGAGCACCTTGCCTGTGTTCTGCCTGCAAACCGATCTCCAGCAGGCTCAGAAAAGGGGAAATTCCCCCCAGTTAAAGTGGCCTTCAGGCCAACATTTCCATTCTGGAAGATAAATAGTTTTAAGGAGTGCTGTGCTGTCAGTGCCAGGGACACTGGTGCCCTTCTCGGGGCTGGCAGTGGCCGGCTGTTGCGGCCTGGTGGCTGCTGCCCACCCGCTGTGGCAGTGAGGCAGGAGGCCGCAGCCGAGGCCTATGCTCTCCTCACAGGCCTCAGTGGTTACCGACAGCACCTGTCTGCCTCCGTCTCTCGTCGGCTTGGTTCTGCTGCTAATAGGCAAGTACAGATGACATGTATAAAATGCATTTATCGATATTTTAAGTGCTTTTAACAACGTTTACTATTTGATAATAAGGTAGCTCGATTTTTCAAACTCGAGGCTTTGAGCTCTCACCTTGCTTCATGAATTCTGGAGGCTTCAAATCTCTGAGTTGTATGTTGTTTGAAGTTTTGTCCCTGAATAATTAGACAGTTATTGATATGAAACAATTTGCATAATCAAACATGGAATTAAGGTTTTAACAGTTTGTTCAACAGTTAGTTTCTTTTAATTTGCTGTAAGTTGACTTGATGCTTATTTTGTTCCAATTATCACATTTCAAGTATAAAATAGAAAGAAATGCATTTCAGTAAATCCAATAATCAGGTTCTCTTTGAATTAAAAACAGTCAAACAAGATAAACATTTGTTTGCTCTCTTGAAGGGTATCTCCTGAAGAAAAAAAACATAAATAATAACTCAAAGCCTCAGCAAATTCTTACACTATGTCTTGCTGAAGTAGGACCAACACATATTCCTACCTTTTTTAATGCCTACAATAGTTGAAAGGCAATGTCTTCTGTTCAAGACAGTATGATTGGATTGCTATATATTATTTGCTAATTTCAAAGTCTTTCAAAATATCTTGTCTTTTCATTTCCTGCAGTTAGGTTTTATCATACTGTTTTTCTGTCATAAAACTCTTACTATTCTATAGAACACTCATAGAGTGGAAAGACCATTTAAAATTATGGCCTTTCAGTTTGCTACTGTAATATTTTTAAAACATGAACATGCTGGATACATGGATTCCTCTTGTACTGCTACTATTGAGGGACAAACTCCATCTGATAGCAGAATTTCAGCACTCCTACCATGAGACTTTGGTCAGAGAAATCAGTCTGAGCTGGAGTAACTGCTTGCAGCTGCTCTGTTTTGGAATGGCAGCTCTAAATCCTAATAAGACTAATCAAATGCATTTGATGAATGACTTTGAGGCACTAGGGAACGGGTTTGGAGCAACACAAGCAGAATGTTAAGTAACACAAACTACAGAAGAATAAATACGAATAACATTGAATTGTGTGGCAGGTATACAGAGCTGGCGTGTAGGCTCCTTTTTCCCTGGGAGACATTGGCTAAACTCCTGTTGACCTTCTGATTTTTTAAGGGTCAGAGTATCACTAAAAATTAAATTAGAGTTTACTTCTCTCTGAATACTCTCATCTGCAGAGGCTTAACCTGTGATTAAAGTGCACTGGCTGCATAGCCCGTGGCCTTCAGCTACCTATTAGTGGGGTGCTGCAACTGCTAAAGAAGTGCCTGAACTCTCATTAGCAGCATTTGTCAGGAACCACAGGATCTTCCCCTCTTTTCTCTCTTGTTGGATCGTAAATATTATTCAAAGGAACAGCATGACATAACAGCTGAAGCTTAAGAGTCCTACTAGTTCATTTGACTTGCAAATATTTAATCAGAGAAATTTTCAACTTAAAAACTAAGAAAAAACAACATAATTTCAAGTTCATCATTCTGGTATTAGCTTTTCAGCATCTTTATTGTTTAAGAACCTCAATTAAGAGCCATGTTACTGTGATTACATCAAAACTTTATTTTCACCCGAATTCCGGCAGAACGCTCAGAAAAATACTGTATGCAAGTATCATACGTATTTCAAAAAACAAATATGGATGCAGAAATATGCATATTACATTGCTTTTATCATTAGGTAAGACAACTCCTCTCAGTTAAATTTCTGGATCAATACTGATTTCAGAATCTATTCATTGCTTTTACTGTTTAATGAATAGGTATAACCAGGTATTAGGTCTTACATAAACATTAATATATAACAAACCAACTGGCCCAAGCTACTGAAGAGGGAGGTTATTCATCAGTCTATATCCCAACTTTTAACTTTGTTTTCTTAGATTGCTTTTCCAGTCTAATTTGGAGGAACTGTGATGTGTTGTGGTTTACTGAAGTTTTTACTTCACTAAAAACAGAAGCAGAACTACTCAATTGGGTTGGTAAGTTAACGCTGCTGACTAGTCATTAGTTTGGAGAAGAATGATAAGCTTGCAGATTGTACATTTATCTGGAATTCGCCAAACACTGGAATACAATAATGGATGCATGAATTTAGAAACTGTCATATATGCTGGGAATTTAAATAGATGCAAGAGGGAACTCTGGGCTTAGATGAATTGGCAGTTATTGTCATGAATTTCTGATTACAAACTATCTTGAGTTCTTTTGTAAGGATGTTATTGGATTCTCTACTAGTCAATGTTCTCTTTTAAACATGGCTCCAATCATTCATGTTATTCTTGTTTCAGTCAGTCACTGATGTCTTCAAATAAATACCATTACCTTATCATGGACAATACTCTTGTTATTCCAAGAATATTCTGTGGGGAAAAAGGGTATACAGAAATGGCTGGAAAGGAGAAAATTGACAGCAGAATGGAATATTAAGAACTTCTTTACCGAAAGGGTTGTTAGACACTGGAATGGGCTGCCCAGGGAAGTGGTGGAGTCCCCATCCCTGGAGGTCTTTAAAAGACGTTTAGATGTAGAGCTTAGGGATATGGTTTAGTGGAGGACTTGGTAGTGTTAGGTCAGAGGTTGGACTTGATGATCTTGAGGTCTCTTCCAACCTAGAAAATTCTGTGATTCTGTAATATTTATTACCGTCACTAATATTTACCAATATGCGATGAGAAGATTGTAGCAAATGATATATCAAGCTCAAAAGTAGGCATATGATAACTAAAAATGCTCTATGAAAATTTGTTTTCACATAGTACTTTGGAAATTTATTTGAGAAAGCAATCTGAATCACATGTATATGAATGCTTTCCCAGGATAAACAGTGAGTGCCTCAAATGCTTATTTTCTTCTTAATGACTTAAAAGACGCCAGCACTATACATGGAGTGGTCTATGATACATTTAAATACATTATTCTTTATGTATTATATTTAATTACCTCATTTTGACTAATCAATTTATTCTTTTTAGTGTATTTAGTTTGATACAACACTGACCAGTCTTGGTGAAGGAAAACAAAAGATGAATTGTTTAGATCAATTATTTTATTTGCAGAAAAGGCAGGTATCTTAAAATTACCATTGGTGCAATGTTCCCTGTAAATCAATAATACTAATTTAGATGTTGAGAATGCACTCATTCCCCCCCCCCCTTCCACCCTCCCCCTCCCTTTCCAGCCCCCAGCACCCCCCCCTCCACCCCTCAGAACTAACTTCTTCAATACTTTCAATAGCTTTAATACATTTAACACTCTTATTTTAGAGTAAATATCTACATAGAAAACTGAGCTCTTTAAAATAGCTTGTATTTTTAAATCCCATTGAAATACAGCAAGATGGAGAAAGGAGGTCCTATCACAGGTCTTGAAATGGCCGCAGGGCCTGTCACAGGGGTTGGAATGGTTGCATG
>NC_048897.1:55189212-55246053 GCF_011077185.1 Oxyura jamaicensis | reverse complement strand
CTTGAAATGGCCGCAGGGCCTGTCACAGGGGTTGGAATGGTTGCATGGCCAACACAGGGCTTGAAATGGCCACATGGGCTGTCACAGGGCTTGAAATGGCCACAGGGCCCATCACAGGTCTTGAAAAGGCCCCATGGGTTGTCACAGGTCTTGAAATGGCCGCAGGGCCTGTCACGGGACTTGAAATGGCCGCAGGGCCTGTCACAGGGCTTGAAATGGCCGCAGGGCCTGTCACAGGGCTTGAAATGGCCACAGGGCCCATCACAGGTCTTGAAATGGCCGCAGGGCCCGTCACAGGGGCTGGAATGTTCGCATGGTCTGTCATGGGACTTGGAATGGCTGCAGGGCCTTTTGCAGGTCTTGAAATGGCTGCATGGACCATTACAGACAGAGCGTGGAACGGTTGCAAGGTCTGTCATAGCAGTTGGAATGGCCGCATGGCCTGTCATGGGGCTTTGAATAGCCGCAGGGTCTGTCAGAGGGGCTTGAAATGGCCACTTGGCCTGGCACAGGGCTTGGAATGGCCCCAGGGCCCATCAGAGGGCCTGGAGTGGACATGTGGCATGTCACAGCGTCTGGAATGGCCACATGCAACATCACAGGGGTTGGAATGGCTGTAAGGCCTGTGACAGGCCTTGAAGCTGCCACAGGATTTGTCAAATGGCTTGGAATAGATGCAGGGTCTGTCACAGAGCTTGAAATGGCCGCACAGCCTGTCACAGGGCTTGGAGCAGCCGCATGGCCCATCACAGGGCTTGGAAGGGCCGCATGGCCTGCCACAGGTGTTGGAATGGCTGCGGGGCCTGTCACAGGGTTGGAGCAGCCACACAGCCTGTCTCAGATGTTGGAATGGCTACAGGGTCTGGCACGGTGGTGGGAGGGGCTGTAGGGTTTTCACAGTTGTGGGAGTGGCTGCAGTGACTGTCACTGTAGTGGGAGTGGCTATGGGATCTGTCGCAGGGCTTCCAATAGCCACATGGCCAGTCACAGGGCTTGGAGTGGCCACAGAGGGGTTAGAACAGTCACAGAGCCTGTCACAAGGCTTAGAATGCCCACAGGGTCCTTCGCAGGGCTTGGAATGGCCACAGAGCCATTCACAGGGCTTGGAATGGCCGCGGTGTCTGTTACAGGGCTTGGAGCGACCACAGGGTCTGTCACAGAGCTTAGAATAGCTGCAGGACCAGTCACAAGCCTTAGAATGGCTGCAGAGCTTGTCACAGGGCTTGAAGCAGCTGCAGGGCCCATCACAGGGCTTGAAATGGCTGCATGGCCTGTCCCAGGGATTAGAATGGCTGCAGAGCCTGTCTTGGGTTGGAATGGCTGCAGGGTCTGTCACTGGGTTTGTAGGGGTGTTGGTTGCAGCTCAGCTAAGTTGTCGACTGATTCACAGCCATTAAAATTAACATTCTGTTTTCTTAACACACTTGAATCCATCCACTCAGCCTTTATGTTAAGAAAGACGTTCAGAAGTTCTTAAAAATAATTTGCAACCAAGATCTATTGCTATCGCTTCCTTTCTCCTTGGCTTTGAAAAGCTACAGTACTGTAAATAAATGAAAATTCTTATTTAAACTATATGACAAGAATTTGTACTGTAATACTTTTCTGACAGCTTGTGTTGATGGCAAATTGAAAATGCATGATTTCTTTTTAAATATAGGAGTTTGAATCCCACACACAGACCTTATAAATGTAGTTTAGAAGCTTTTACTTTTCATTTTGCAAATGGAAATGCAATTTTTCTACATCCCATATAAATTTGCTTTAATAATCATTCCCTAATAAAGAAATTTTACAGATTTGCTACATCAGTGGTCAAATTAAAATGTTTCTTTTAAGTTATATGGACAAGGAAATATGAAATAACCACAGTAGAGTTTCTCATAGGATATAAAAGCTGCCAGCAAGTTATCTGTCAACTGCCACTTTGAATATTTCCTGTTTAAAAAAAAAAAAAAAAAAAAAAAAAAAGTATGTATATTTTATATTAGAGATTGAGTAGAATTAGTGCACATGTGCAGTTCTGCTGTGCTTTTTTTCTCCTTCTCCTTGGCTCTTTCCTTTTCATGTGTCTGTAGAAGAACAGAGGGAGGCTTAAGAAAGAATAGACAATCTTCCTCAAATTTGTATTTCTGAATTGTTAAATGCTAGCATGTCATCTAAGCATTTATCTAAGCATCTTTAGTTGATTATATTTTACATAACTTGCAGTGTGGAAGACTATGTTTCTCTGCATCAGCATCTAAAATGCATTTGCCAATCTGTCGTCGTTGTCCACCCTGTATTCTCATCTTGGTTTTAGATAGCCCTGTCACAAGCAGAGATTCAGTGCTCTTGCTGCCAGTAGCAATGACCAGAAAAAAAGCAATAGAATGACTTCAGAAAATCCAAGACTTGAGTTTTTGTAAGTGACCTTTTTTACAGATTACTGCTTATATTCTGTATGTGCGCACATGAGAGTCTGTAGACAAATATACTCTATTCAGTCTCAGTTTGATACTAATTCAGCAATGTTAAGAATGCGAAATGCAGGTTGCTCCTTGATTATTCATATAATATCTATGTTATTCACATTTCTTAATTCAGAAGCCTACCTTTGTGAAAGTCGACACATCCTTGCACATAGGGGACTTGGCTGCCCAGGGCATCTTTTGGTACTATGGAACAGTTTGAGCTTAGCAGACAATAGTTATGCTGCATTAACTCCCCGGGTGGTAACTGTTCTGGAGAGATGGATTTCTTGCATTTTGCCATAATTATGAGTTACGTTACAAGGGCATACGTATGAAAAGATAAGAATCCAGGGTGCCCTCTCCTGAGAGTTACTGAGTAGGGACATATTTCCTTGAGGTTACTGTACACAGTATAGATCCAGTGATCATTAATTCTAACTGCAAGACTCTGGGAGGTAAGTGAGAACTCCACATCTCCATAGCCTGAGTTCTGTCAGTTGTAGTCCCAGTGATTTCACTGGGAGAATGCTGTGAACTTTCTTCTTGGAGTTTGGAGTGCACAGAACTTTTGGGGAGTGTCATCCCATGGTACCTTACAAGACATGGGTCTAAGTCAAAACATTAAATTATTGAATAAATCTTACATGAAATTCAAACCCACACTTCAGAGTACTGTTCCAGGGGAAACGAGTGCCTATTTTATATGGGTTAGCATGTTTGTGGTTAAGCACGGGCAGTGTTTATCAGCATCTCTTTTTTTTTTTTTTACTTACCTTGTTCCTTTGAGAAAAAATGTGGAATTGCATTTACTTTAGCAATACCTCCAGAAGAAACGTTACCTTGTCTCAACACTTTTCCAACAATGTTAAAGAATGTAGATGGAAAAATTCATTAAATAAGGAGAGAGCCTACTGCATTCCATAGATACATGGTTGTTTAAAATGCTTCCCCTTTTAACAGTTAATTACATGATTGCTGCATTCCTTAAGAGCTGAGAACATAACTATAATGAACAGAATCCAAATAGATTTTTAATGCATCTTTTTTAGCTCTTCCTATGGCTAGGGGTACTTATTGAGATCTTCATTTACAATAGATTACTGCTACTTTTTTTTTTTTTCTTTAAAGTACGTTCCCACTCTTCATAATTGATGTATTAGTATATCCCCTAAGCATATTTTCTTGTTCATCTTCACTCCATTAAGATTAAACAGAATGGCCATTAGGTCATAAAGAAATAAAATATTCACTTCGCTACTTGCTGTGAAAAAGCTGCTATTATCTGTCAAATAAAAAGATTAACTTTGCCTTCAGGTGCATTTTTAATGGCCTTTCAAATATAGGCCTGAACCACTGTAACATACAGTGATAGATAAAGAACTTTCTTCATCGGGGGAAGTATATCTTAATTAGGTGTCAGCCCCAGAATATTTTGCTCAGCTTATGCTCTTAGCTGTGTGATTCTCCTGCATGGTTATCTGAATTTATGATAGAGTTGTAATGCAGGTTAAAATGAGGGATACAATTTGTACTTTATTACTTGCTATAGACTTCTTAATAGGTTTTAATTAAAATGTCAAAGATCCCATTCTATATATATTGCTTTCTCAAATAACAGAAGAGAATATGAGTTTATAAAGATCTGAAATAATCCAGTTTTCAGTGTGTGAGCATAAATTGCATTTCTAGTGAGATGTTCAATCCTGAAGCAAAAATTAAATTTTGTTCTTAGAAATTTAGGCTTGCAGAACCCTGTGCGTTTCCCTTAATCCCTATTCCTTCATTATTTTTTTCACTACTCTTTTCTTCTAAGGAAGGAAAAAAAATAATGTTTCAAATAGTGGAAGTCATTTTAAAAGAGTATCAAAGAACATAAAGGTCACTTCTCTTTTATGGTTGTGTACTATCAGGCATAAAATACGTAAGAAGTAATCAGCAGTGTAACTACAGAGCTGATTGTGCCAACCATGGTCATGTTTGCTATCCACCAGACCAGGTGAATTTCGCAGAACAAGTATGGCATTAATGACTGTTTAATTTTATCAGGAGCAATTGTGTTCAGATTTTAAAAATTATTTCATTTTTATTATTATCGCTGTCATGGATGCAAGGTCAGTGTTCAGAGGCAGTCAGAAAAACACCAATATTCAGTATTTCTCATTGTTATTGACAGGGAGATCTCTCCATCACTGCTTGGTTCTGGGCCATTTTCCTGGCTGTCCTGACAGCTGAAGTTCTATAAGTTTCAGAATCATAATGATAAGCTTTGGGATATGCTTGTCTATGTTTATTTTATGAGCTTTCTTAATGATACTAACTTCCGTGACACTTAACGTCTTCCAAGGGAAAAGCTCCTTTCCCAAGAAGTCTTGTGTGCTACAGTGGCATTCTATGATTTTATTTACCTGGATTAGCAAAATGACGATATTTAATCTATTTTCAAATTAGCTTTTAGTAAAGAATTCAGAGAAAGATTAAAGGAAATGGTTTCCGTTTTATAAACAGAAATTATTCTCAGCAGATGTTGCAAGAAATTCTTATACCTTACTTAATACTAAGTACATGGTTGGTTTGTTCATGATTAAGGCTTTCTTTTTTTGAAGTCAGAAACTTAGCCTTTAAGGTAGTAACTGTTGGGCATCGAAGCCATTGTTTTCCTGCAGTGGTGGTGCTTTGGTTTGGTGTTGCTAGCGTGGATACTTCCCCAAATGGGTGGGTCAGCCCCCTGTGAGAGCAGTTGGGCAGCGCAGGTGCGGAGATGATCCCAGTGTGGGAAGGAAGAAGCGAGCTCCTTTCCACTTTGCTCACTGTTTTGACACTTCTTTCCGCAGTTCTGTGTGCTGCGTCGCTTGATTGGGAACACAGCCCCTGTAATGCTTTCAGGAAACATATTTGTTGTTTTTACCAGTTTTCTTTGGGTGAAAACATTCTTACTGACAGGTCCCTCACTTATTACGTAAAGCAGGTAATTAGCTGATTACTTGTGCTCCACTTAGCAACATGATTGGAAATATATCACACTCGGCAATGTTGTAGAATAATCTTCAGAAGAGGGAAGTTTACTCCGAAAATGATCCTCCACTGTCACCTTCAGTACCCTGGAAGCCCTTCTTCTTACTCTCTGCTGGACTTCTTGAGTGGGTCCCACTGTTGGTGACCGATGATTTTCTTTTTTTGGCATTGAACAGTAGCATCCGCCTGGCCTAAGCCTGCCACAGGACCCCAGCCTCACCTCCTAGCCAAAGGTTCTGGTAGAGGACGAGCTGCATTAAGTGCCCTTGGTCAGCTGAGCTCCACTGGAGACAGCATCTGGAGCTAACAATAAAAAATCAAGATAATTTGCTCCTTTGACACTTAGCAGTAAATGTTTTCTGCCAGCCTGTATGCAATGCAACAGCCACGCCATTTCTTAGGTATTTGTTGTGCAAAATAGAAGTACGTTCCTTACACATTCAGTCTTGCCTTTAATTTTCATCCCATCTTTCCTTTTAATCTGTAATTGCACTGAAAAGCATTTTAGTAAACTTTACATCAACCTTTTCTGAAATTGTTTTCCAGGCTTTTAGTCTATTAAAGACTACCTATGCTTCAACCTCTCTCCCAGATTGTATGCTATTATTTGGTTAATTCTTGACCTTTCAGATTTTATAAACTATATATTCTTTGCCTTAAATAGCTGTTCAAATGTAGTGAAGGAATTTGGTTGCAGGCCTTTTATCCATCCAGAATTTTTATGTGAAAATTTTTTACCCTTTTTGTTTGGTAAAACGTATGATAAGCCAGCTTGCAAGTCCCTTGTCATCTTGTCAGTTTTTATTTCTGCCTTCATCTCTTTTCAACGTCTGTTTCAGGAAGGGTAGGCTTTGGTTCAACTCCAGTATTTTCTTTGGCCAGTATATGTTGGGAAAAGGAAATTACGCTGTACAGCATTGTTAAATTTACCAAGAAATTTTACAAAGCCATATTTATTCCTAGGGTGTTTTCAATGCCCAGATGCTGACTGAATTACTGAATTTGCTAACCTTTTCCCTGTGCTGGTGACAAGAAACGAAAAACAAACGAGAAACAAAACTAGCAATAAAAAAAAAAAAAAGCCCCAGCAAATAACAGTTAAAAAAATTGCTTTTCATATCTATATGTCATAGGTCTGTTATCTGTTTGATAAAGCAAGAAAAATATCTTGCTCTTTGCAGAAAACATTAAAGCTTTGTGATCCCATAAAATTTTATTTTTCAGTAGCAGAAGAGATTGGGCCTTATCCACCTAACGCAGTGCTGCCTTTGTGCTTGAAGCACCCTGTGGTCAGGCTTCATTCAGAAAGAAAAATCTGTGAAATCAGAGTGATTGAGAGGAGCAATAACCTTCTTATATGAGTGTTTCTAGCCTAGGATTTTGTTTTGCTTTCCTAACCTTCTGTTGCTGACATGTAATAATGCAAATTCTTACGGATGTAGAATGTAGACAGTAGACTTGGTTGTTACATTTTGGTTTCCTCTCGGACAAGTTTGCCATTTTCCCATATGACCTACTGCAGACTCAAGTTGTTTTAAAGGATTTAGAAGAAAGAGCTAAAAGTATAGAAAATCAAAAAGAATATAATGATGGCCACTTTGGGATGAGGCAGGAGCTTTGCATCTGGCTGAGTCACCACTGTGCTTGTCTTTGCTCTTACCTTGGACCAGTCATTTATGTCCCATGAATCATAGATACCCTTTGGTATAAGAGAGGTTGCTGGTATGCTCTTTTCTCATGATGGTGTTAAGAGAATGATTTAGAATATATTTATGTAGTACATGTTAGTGAGGTATTTAAGCTGTTCAGTAAAAATGCAGGGGAGGGACTGGCTTATAATTTTTTTTATGTAATTTACTTAACTGATGAAATAATTCCTCTATGCCATTGTTAGGACACAAATTATTTTCCCATGGTTATGTTCATTAATGTTTTCTTTTCATAGGAAATTCATCTAACATTTTCAGATCACTTCAAAAATATATAAGAAAAGAAACTACTTACTAGTCAAGTTGGGTAGAGAGTTTTTATCAGCGTAGAGTGGCTGAGTGCCGTGCATGGGTTGTAAGTCTGCAAATAAACTGGGAATTAACTTTTGGACATACTAAAAGACAAATATTCTAAAAAATCATACAGTGTTTCTTGGTTGGTATGCAGAAATTCATCATCATCTCCATCAAGGAAGATATTTGTGCTATATCCCTCCATTAAGTGTTATCTCTAGACCAAATTGCAAAAGAAGATGGTGTTCCAGTGTGAAACTAAAACTGAGTCAAATGCCATTACCCTGGCCAGAGCCTTTGAATGGTACTTTTGACTGTAAGTGACTTGCAGGGTTGCCTCAAGCTACTCTTTAATTATGAGATGAAGTGAAAGAGCTCAATTCACACTGGAACTTGATGCTTAAGTGTTAGTGAGAATGTTAGCTAGCAAGATAGAATAGGTAGTGTAGAAAACATGTTGTTACCATTTTAGTTTTGTTTTGTTTTTATTGGATCACAGAAAAGTGGCTTGACAGCTGTCTAAGGGAGAAAACCAGGAGTTGGGATTCCTTGGCTCTGATAGTGGTGTTGCGTCCTGCAATACTGGGCACTTCAGTCTGTCTTCTGACAGACAGTCAGCCTGCCAAGTGACTGTAACATTAGGCAGAACATGTATATGTTGTGAAAGTTAACGTTGTAGGTGCTTTTGTAAAGTGCTTTTGACTTTCAAGAAAGGGAATGTTCATACTGTTATTTTTCATACCAGTAACCCCATGCAGAGGAGATTGAAATTGAGGGAGACGAGGGGTTGGATCAGAATGTTTCCAAGGTAAAAGATAAATCATCTGATCATCATTTGAGGGGAAACAGGAGACTCTGGAAGCATTAATTAGAATACTTTAAAAATTTTGCCCTTCAGACGATGCAGATAAAATAAATTTGACCAATTCTTTACATGTTATCTTGGATTTAGTAATATTAACATCATTTCTCTCAGTTCATGAGGCACAAGAAAATAAGATGGGTTCCAAGCGGTGGGGTAATTCTATTTTCTTTAGTGTGCATGAGAAGTGAAAAGCTGCCATATGTTGATGAGATCATCACTTTAATAGCAGCCATTTATCTCAGAGTGCTCTCTGGAGGTAAACACAATGATCACTTCTGAAGTTAAAAGCGTAATTCAGCCTGGCTATTCCCTTAATCCTATTCTTACTGAGGTGGTTTGGTTCAAGTGATCTATTTAAATGGTAAAGCATGCAATAGACTATTTCTTCAAGAATACTTTTTTACCTGTTTTAGCTTCATTTAGGATTCAGTATCAAATGCAAAAGAAGACCAAAACCAGGAAAAAAACAACTTCTTAAGCAAAATCTGGATCTGGCAGGCTGCAAATATACAGGAAAAAAACTTATTCTTTATGTTGCACTTGAGGAGTGCAAAGCTGAGAAAAAGTTACTTGCAAGTGATGAAAAACCCACTAATGTCTCTTGAAGAATGATACAGATTACTGCAGTTGGTTTTGATGCTAGGAATACTGCTGCTTTATACATGGAGTAAACGGGTTGCTAAGGGATAGACAGGCTGAGCCTCTACACGTAAAAGCATAGCTTAATACCCATGGGACATTCTTATTAGAAGCTGGTTATAGATGAATTAAAATAAATTTAGAGATAATCAAGATGATTAGAAAATATCAATATTAGCAAACTCAAGAACATATTGGATAAAAACTTTATCCAATTATAAAGTTTGATCAAAGCACTGCTGTTGATTTTCCTGCAGCTGTTCTGGTTGCTGCTAGAAGGGAATCTCCTGCTTTTGCATCCATGGTTTGTACTCGTAAGGGTGGATACTTAATCTTCCCACTGTTGTTTCACTTTACAAGGAGAAGGTACTTTCTCCCTAGTGTAGCAGCAAGGAGCCCATCTTGTTTGAATCCCTACCAATAAAGCTCTTATTCTTTTTCTTTTCCCTTTCGTGGGGACTCAGTTTACACAGAGCAAGATCTCAGAATGAGAATCATGGTACATTGCTGTGAGTTTTGTGCATGTGGGTATTGGGGTGATGACTTGCAAGTACCAGAGAAGGGTATACCAATTCTTTCAGCATTGAATGAGCATTTCCCTCCTCAGATGTATTTGTTAAAAAAATAACTGTAATAAGAGTTGATTGCTTATAAAGGGAACACTTAAACAGTCATGCAGGGTTGTAATTGCTTTTCCAAAATCCAGAGAAAGCTTCTAAGTTGTCCCTCTAAGCGTTCACCTGTTAGCAGCTCTGGTCACCATGTCCACATTTTCACAAATTGTACCCGTAAATTGTGCAAACAAAGCAAAGTATTTCTCAGAAAATTTTCAACAAATTAGACATCCGGTTGTAGATTATTTCCATAAATATTTAGTCTCTGGTATCATTCTTCTTAATGTACAGCTCTGGAAGTTCTCTGAAATAAAAATACTATTAAAGAAATCCCATCTAGAAAATTACGTACAATTGACATTTCCTTTATGTTTTCACATTTACTTGGCTTGAGTTACTGAGTTTAATAATGGTCAAGAAGCAAGTATAGACTAAAAACAAAAACAAAAAAAAAAATTAACATTGAGGAGAAATGTATTGACTTAATTAAATTCCTGTCATACACCCTAGAAAGAAATGTGAAATTAAAGCCAGTTATATTGGTTAGATATTTCAGATCTGACACAAATGAAGTCTTTATTAATTCCTTGATTCCTAATTGTTTTATTTGCATCACAGCATACTGTAGCTCTTTGATATGTTCTGTTCTTGCTTGCATTGTAATTACTTAGGACTTGAGCACAGGAGAGAGGAATTTAATCCTGTCTTATTTAATTGCTTAGTTTCTTGTAACGTCTGCAGGATTTATTTGATGACCCTTACCAGTGCTGTCATCTAAAGACCAACTGCAAAATCTCTTAATCTTACGGCACATCTTGGAGGCTAGGACATGCTCATATCCCCAGTTTATACGAGAACAGTTGGGCACAGATAAAATAGTTTGTTGAAAGGGCAAGAGGGAAGTCTTTGGAGGAACAGAAAATGACTCCATTGCTCTCTATTTAAGGCTATCTCTGAGAATTTTAATGTACAAAGTAAAACATGGTAAAAGCCTAGACTCCTTGGCTGAAGGCCTTAATTCCTAGCCTGCATGGTTGTAACTCCATCTCTGCCTTATTTGTCTCTTCTCTTCTTCTCTGGAGTCAATTATTCTTTCTCCTTCCTCCCTCCCTTCCTCCCTCCCTTCCTCCCTCCCTTCCTCCCTCCCTTCCTCCCTCCCTTCCTCCCTCCCTTCCTCCCTCCCTTCCTTCCCTTCTTGTTACTTCTTACATTGTTTCTTCTTTTTCCTATTTTGCTTGCACACCCATGTAAATCACTCTTCCCTTTCCCTCTTTTAGAATGTCATTCTTTTTTGGAAAGAAAAATTGAAAATGAATATTGTTGAAATCCTGCCGTGCTGGGGCTATGCATCTTGAGTTTTGTTGCTACATCTCTTGAATTTAGATCCATAAATCCAGTATTGTTTCATACCTTCTCTCTGCAAAGACTTGCAGTGCAAAGCAAGCTGTTTAGTTTCAAAAAATATATACCTTTGGAGAGTTCAATATCATTGATTTTGAATGAATTAAAGCAGTACGTTTTTTAATGAATTAAAGCAATACGTTTTTTAATGAATTAAAGAAATATCTTAGAATTCTGAAAGTTATGTACAGAAAAATTCTTACGCTAATTTGTCCATAGACAAATGAGAAGATAATCATTTGGTAAAACCAGTGGCTTTTTTCTGTTTCTGCTTTTTTTTTTTCCTTTCTGTTTTTGCTGTTACGTTGTACGTTATATCATATAGCCTATCAAAGGAGCATCTGAAAATGAAGGTTTGCTACCGTGTGATAAATATATGCAATTAGTGGTTTCAAGCAAAACAAACAAACAAAAACAGTATTTCAAATGCAGAACATAAATGTATTATTTTGAAAATACGAAATATGAAGATTCAAAATGGTTCTTATTTTCCTCCTAAATTAACTTCTGGCTAACCCGGCATTTCCTGTTGTGGTAGACTTAAAAAAAATGATTTCTTATGTTGAAATGACCAACAGAAAAGATACAAATACAGGTGCTGGGAATATGAATCTCTGACCCTGGGAATCCAGATAGTTGGTATGAGATAGAAAGGAACCAGTACAATTTATCTACTAAAACAAAATCTGTGTTGAGGAAGATGAATTCGATCTGACACATGAGAGAGGACAGTTAAAGACAAATGTGCTTCTTCTGAAGAAACCTACTGCTAGAATCATGTTATATTAATTAAAAAGAAAGTTATATTTGCAAGCAGTTTGTTTCCCTTCTTTGCAGCGAGAACTTGCTTTGAGTCTTGATAGGCAGGATTCCCCCAAGCAAATTTCTTGAATTACAGAAGATCGGCTTCTGCCAACATTGTTGATGCTCCCAAATCAAAGCTATGGAAGATAATTTTTCTCCTACCTTGGAAACTGTTCTTCTCCTCTATTTCCAATGCACGCATTCTTTCCAAATCACAGTTTGAAACTCAGGTGAAAACAGAGTGAAAAGAGTCTCAAACACAAGAGAAACTTGGTTAGTCAAATGCTTTTCTTCTGTTTCAGGAGAGAAACAACTTCTACAGTGCCAGCCACAATTTTAGATTAAAACATTTGAAAATGTCAATAGATGTTTCTGGTTGAAGCTCCTGTTGGATTTGTACAGTCTTGATGATTCCTGCCAATAAAATATTTTGAGGCAATAAAACTAAAATTTTCTTCCAACTGTTATATAGTCAGATTTTATTTTTTTTGATGTCTTGGGTTGAAAGCACGTTGCTGTGCTTATCTGCAATAGTTGCACAGTGAAAATTTCTGTGTGCGTTGTCTCTAGCAACACCAGACTTTTTAGCCTTTGTGTTGACCTTGTGGTTGTGATGCTCTTGCTTCCTATTATTCAAATGGGTGAGGCCAGTGCTGAGCCCTGCTTTCTCTCTGTGCAGTCTATATGCAGATATATTCTAGGTTGACTGTTGCCTCACAGCGTGTTCAGAGCTGATCAGCACAGTGGCCTACACTTAGGGAGCCGTGAGCATAACTTGTCAGCCAATTTTCAGACTTCTGTCATCTCATTTTACAGACAAAAGTGTTCTGTTTTTCCCCTGAAAAGTTATTAGGGCATGTACACTCCAAACTAGCACTGATTTAGGCTCTCAGAACCTTTGACTTCCTTGAAATTAGACCTTTGCTGAAATGCTAATGTCATTTGAGTGGTTTAAGTCCATTGGCACCTGCTTTCAAATGCAGTATTATGTCAGCAGAGTGGAAATAAATTTAATAAGCTTAACAGCACCTTTAGAGTTAAAGTAGCTTGGCTGCAACCTTCTAAGTCATTAAGGTGTTTGCTGACAATGCAGCAGTGTGACTTTAATACTACTGTGTGAGGAATTACTTAATTTTAAAAGGCTTCAGCAAGTTTTCCTGCCTTTTTCTGTCCCCATTCTGTCTGACTGCTAGAGCCTGTTTGTACTCCAAATACATTTTCTTCTTCCTTGACAGGGAATTTCTAAAGATACATAAATCTGTGGACCTAATTGAAGCTGAATGTTTTTCCCCCATGTGTTTCCCAGGAAACAGTCTGAACGATAAAAATAGTTTCTGTGAAGTTACGGTATTTATTTATATTGTCTATAACTCCAGTCTTTTCTTTAAATTTTGTTGTAACAATCTTCTTTTTGAAAACAATTATCATTTTGAATGTAAAGATAATGATCAATTAGACTGACGTTTAATCACTTAATTCTCTGGAGTTGATTCCAACGTTATCTCAAAGTAAAATATGCCCAGGTGCAGCAATGGAGGTATATTGTTCATGCTGAACTGCAGTATTTTGCACTATTAGCATCCCGCATAATTTTGGGGTTTGTGTCATGGCTAGAACAGCTAAATAAGACAGTGTAATAGGTAGGTCTTCTAGAACTTCGCGTGTATCAGGGTGATACGTGGATGACTGAAACATCTGAGGTTAACTTATGGCACATTAGAAACACGCTTTTTTTTTTTTTTTTCCAAATGAGATCTAGTGGTGCATATCTGCTTCTGTGCTGATTCCATATTTGAATGATGGGAAATTCAGCAAATGCAACAATTTGTCAGAGACCATTGTAAAATTGACTGAGCCTGAATAGCTATCAAGGAATGATATTCTTGACATGTCACACTTCTTTCTGTATTAACAGATGATAGTAATTGTAGCTAAATTGAAATAATGTCTTAGGTAAACTTTCATATTTATTAATTTTATGGAAAAGTGAAAAAAGCGGTAATTACAAGAAAAACCTAGCACATTATGATAAATCTCTTAGTTATAAGTAGGTCTTCCTGATCTATCAAAATCCATTTAAATCCATTAAGGTAGTTTAAAAAAAAAAAAAGGCAGCTACAAGAATTACAAGAATTAATATTTCAGACAGGAATCTGCTGCTTGGTAGTGCTTGAACAGGAGTATTATCAGCACTACTCAGGGAAATCCCCATTGCCTTATATTTTCCTCAAGTGCTACCTTTTGTATTTCATAAGTAGTTATTTTTTTTTACATTATCACATTTTTTTCTGCTCTTAAAGTTGAGTTGGAATTAACGTTATTCTCTATTTTCCCATCACTGACCTTGTTTTTCAGGAAATCACACATAGCCACAAGCATTGACTACAAGGTAAACCACGAGTGCTCAACATCAAAACATACCTCATAAAAATGATTTTTATATTACAGGTGCTTTTTGCAGGTAGATGTAAAATTATTGTATTTTGTGAAAAGTAAGTGTAAAATATGTATATCTCAGTCAAAATTTATAATTGTTTCTTCTATTTACCTTGATTTTCTAACGGGAGTATAAAACTTACAAACAGATGTTTAGCTTGAATACAAGTGAGGTAGCTTGATATGTGTGGATATTGTTGGCCACCTAACGTGCATATATAAATAGGTGTTTTTTGTGTAATTTCTATACAATTTGAAAAATATGTTTGTGTATATAATGGTGTTGTTTTTCTTCAGAAAGCTTTAATCTTTTTAAGTTCTAAAATAAAAGTATTTCTTCATAGGAGAAACAATGAAAAGTCAGCGGTCATGCAATTTGAGTGCAGCATGCAATTTAAGAGTATGACACCTTTATTAGAATTCCTTTTATCTTTGTAGGTTCTTGTATATATTTTTATCTGGTCACGTATAACAGGAAGAACGTTAATGGTTTGGAATATAAGTGCTTGCAATGAATAGATTTTTCATTACAGTTGTCAAATTCCTTAATTCTACTTTCATCATTTAACCCACTTCTAAACCTCTTTATTGCTTTGTATACTTAAAAAAATAAAAATAAGCAGTGTCTCTTAAGTATGTGGTTCTAATAGGATAATATACATTTAGCCAAGAGAAAAATAAGCTATGAGATTTTCAAATTAACAGATTTTAGTAGTCACTTTTCTGCGATGATTAGTAAATGTATTTCCCTGCTCAGGTGCTGTATTACAACAAGTTGAGCATGAAAATGTTTGTCTGTTTGTTTTGATTTTGTTTTCATTTTGCTTTTTTGTGAGAAAAATGCAATTTATTGTAACTGGTGCTTAGCACTTACATATTGTTGCTGTGCTTTGAACATAGCAAAATGCTTCAGTCACTGCTGGCCTTCTGTGAAATCCTCTTGCCTCTTGTTAGAGAGGTTGCATCTGATGCTGACTTCCAGCAGCTCATTGGCATTGCCAGATTCTTTGTCTGGTATTAGATGTTGTGCAAGCCGGATTCAGCTTTCCTCCTGTTGCAGTTCAGACTGGGAGCTCCCTAGCACAGGTTACCTGTATGTCTAAAGGAGGAGTTCTGTTGTGCCAGATCTCTGGAGAGGCACAAAGCAGAAGTGATGGTAAAAGTTGCTCCTGTGATTTTGATGGCTTTCCCTCTAAGGGAACACGTGTACCATCATACGATAGGTAATTCAGTTAAACCTTAAGTATTTTAATAGTTGTGATAAAAGTACAGAAATTTCAACAGCATTTAACCTTCCACGTGTCCGTCCTTGGCAGCCATCTTTACTCTGTAAACAAGTCTTTGGTGATGACACATCCTTATGTTCATGGCAAAGTCTTCAGTGTAAATAATGACTAGAAAGTAGCTTATTTTGAATTAGGCTTGCCTCCTGCTGGCTCCAATAGTATATATACCTTCAGTACAATGTGGGTCCTCCCTTATATTTGATCAATTTTGTATTCCCTATATATATATAATATATATATACATATATAATAGAAACTAGGACATATGAAGATAAATGACATCCCATCAACTTCTCAAAAGACTTAAATGCTTGCTTTTCCTTCAGTCACATGTGTTGATGCTTTTCTAACAAGGATCTGAACTTTGTGGTTGAAATACGTGAAAAGCATAGATACTGAGTTCATTTTCAGGTTGGTTTCCTAAGAAACTAAATCAGTGGTTGCAATGTTCATTTGTCAGCTGTAGATGTGGAAACTGCTGGCCACACCTGTACAAGGGGTAGAAACTGAAAATGAGTATCATCTTGTGAGAAGATGGTAATTAGGGAAAATTGTCCAGAGGTTCGAGGCTTTCCCCACAGATGGGTATGTTGCTGTGAGAGAAGGGCAGGCACGCACAACAGACAGGTGCTCCCCTTCAGACTCTACGCATAGTGTGGGCACTGGCCACAGCAAACGTCAGACTTGCCTTCCTGCTGTGGTCACCTTCCGATGCTTAGTCTGGTAATCTTCCCTGTTAGAACAATGTCAATGAACAATGGATTTTTTGACTGCCTTAGAACGAGTAAAGCAGATTAGTGACCACTAGACGAGTGAGATCTGATTGTTGAATGGCAACAGCTTTCCTACTTTCCTTGCACCCTCTGAAAATTTAACAGTGATTCTGAAGAAAACTTTTGTTAACTCAATATTAACAGTAAACAACAATAGCATTGGTATTTATCTCTAAGAATAAAAAATGGCAAAATTATGAGCACTGAACATTAATGTCACAGCTCAGCATTTCAGTACGTGTCATGAGCTATAGGTAAAAGTTTTCAATTTCTTTAGTCAGCAGGTTCAGGCCATCTTATAATTCTCTGATATATCCATATTATTTGTCAAGATTTAATATCCTCTAGTGGCTATATTAAGCAGTCCTCTAGATAGTTTAATCTAGGGCCAAATTATCAGTCACTGCAAAAACACAACTCCAATGAACTGATTTTTATCAGCCCAGGATTTGCTTCAGTGATTACATTATGGTAATTAAAAATAGACCTTTTAATTCCTGTATGAATTATAAACTCAGCTTTCTTAATTTTCCATTCTTTATCACTGATGTGAATGCAGATCCTCGGGTTCCCTACTGTCTTTCCTTTGGTATCCTAAGTATGCCTACGGTTATGGCACATATGGTGGTGTGTTTATCCTCTTCCTTTAATCAAGCAAACAAAAAACTTGTGCTCTTAGCCTTATTGCCTTGAATTCTGATCAGGGATTGTCTTGGAACGTATATAAAATATTCTATAAAATATTCCTACCATCATCACATTTTATAGTCTCTAAACCATTTCAAAAAGGTATTTCATAGCCTAGACATGCCCTTAGAGTCCTTGATGTACTCAAATACCAGGTTTCTCACTGCAACATTTAATGCCTATAAGGTCTGTATCAATCCCATTTATTCTTACATTATTTCTTTTAACAGATACTGAGTTTTCTTCATCATTCTTTTGCCTACCCCAGCGTTGATATGGATATTAACTACCTCATTCTTGTTCTTATCCAGTGGTTTATCTAAATTTTCCCAGTTTGTTTTATATGGCACTATTTTTTTTATTCTTTATGAAATAATTGGCAAAAACTTCATAAAGCAGTAGTCTTCATAAGTCTTCATTTGGCACGTTCCATTTTTTATATTTATATAACAGTAATGCCATGCTTAATTTTATCCAAGACTATCATCACACACCCTGTCTTGTCTACCAGCATAAAGCTTTCTTTTTTTTTTCTTTCTTTTTTTTTTTTTTTTAAATAAATGCCTTACTACAGTGGGAGTCACGTTTCTCTAGAAGAAAGAGCACGATCTCCATGTAGTAAGATTATCAAATACCTTTAAATGCTTTAAATGCATATAAACCTTGTAGCTTATATGGTTATTTATACCCTTTCAAAACTCTTGCACTTCTTGTATTCTAATCTAATTTTTTTGTTTGGGTGACGATAATAGGATTAACCTGACTGACAAAAATACTGTGTTTCTGTTGACTGCTGAGAGACTGCAAGGCTGGTGTTCTGTGCAGTGAGCATACTACAGAGTTACCTGCAAAACCACTTTTGGTTATATATATATGTAGTTGTAGCCTTTTTTTTCCCCTTCCCTTCTTGCTTTCTTTCTGTTAAGGAGCAGTACTAAGTTAGAAACCCAAGTTCCCTTTCTCTGTGTTGTATTGTGGCCAAATAATTTAGTTCCCTTTTTGTTTGTTTGTTTGTTTCCTGAATGTAAGGTGGTGACCATAAAAATCAAGCAATTAATTCATTGAATATCTTAATCCAGTCAAATATTATTGTAGCCATATGAGATTTTTGGTGGCAAGAAACAGTCAATCAACGTACAAGTTGCAATGTCATAAATTAGGCATAGTAGGAGTCCTCCTAGGATTTCTTCTTTCATTAGTCACTCTAATCAAATAATTGTGTAAAGAAAATCAAAGCTGTGTTAAGGCTTAACCAAATTATATTTCTAAAAACAGTAGTCCGTAGAACTCACAAACTGAATAAAATATAAAGCTTTAATTGCAATAAGCTGGGAGGAAGAAGCTGCTAGTGCTTGTGGTTTTGGAATATTTATTACAGGCTGAAGAATCCACTGATAAAAAAAAAAAAAAAATACTAGCTGTAAAATATACTCAGCTGAGCTAAAACATTATGAAAATAATGTAGTTACATGCTACTGATGGGTCAGGATTTCTGATATAAAAATTAATATATTTAGTTTGAAAAACTTGAAGAGGTCAAATATTTGGTGTGGTCATTCATAAGAGTTTAAAACCATTGCATATGCTAGAATTATTTAATTACATTTTTATCACTTCGTGACTTAACTGTGCTATTACTAAATAATAGCCAAGAAATAAATGAAATTTAATAGCATCTGCCATGGGACGTATTAGGCAACCTAGGAACTGATTTATGTATATGTTACAAGGAAGGAAATCCTAATAAAATTTTACAAATGTAAGATGTATCTCATACAACGAGCAAGTGAATTTCTAATAACAAAGCTGCTTAGTTCTGTATGTTCAATGTTGTAAAGTTGGTGTTTTATTATGTTAGAATCAGTGACAAATTATTTTAGGGCTAAAGCAAAAATAACTGAAGAATACGATTTTAATTTTCTTAAGATTGAATGTAGTATTTTTAATCATTGTGAAGAGTTTAATGAAAAGGGAAAATGAAATTATCTCTTACAGTGAAGATAGTTGAGATCTTGCAGTGGTAGATCTGACACTGTAGTCCACTTCATCTTGATACGTCATTGCAATTCTTAAATGAGGAAAAGCATATGAAAGCAAGTTTACACACTTAGTATAATTCATCAAAGAGGTGTGCCCATAAGAAGGACAAAAACGTTTAATTTTACTTTTTTAAAGAATTACAAGTCTTTGAATTTTAATGAAGGGGCAGATTCCTATTTTTTTAAAAACAAAAATCTGCACATTCAACGAACCCATAGGTTTGTTGATAACTCTGGGAAAAATGGATTTCAGAGGTGGTTTTACGAATTGTTCAACAATGATTCTTCAGCAACTTCCTTTCAGTGAATGATAGCTCTAATCCTTGAGGTAAAGAAGATTCTTCTTCAGTATGTGTGCAAGAAGCTTATTTGAAGAGCTTTATACCATCAGAGGTATCTTAACTGAATGGTTATTTTTCTGCTGTATCCTATTGTTGTCTTAGTGCCAAGGAAGCTTCTCTGAATTTCCTTGAAGAAAAGTGGCAGCAGTGGCATAGAGCAGCTCAGATGTGCCTAACACATTCTGATAGAACAAAGAAATTTTAAAACCTGCATAATAATGAAAATATGATGTATTTGAACAAAATCCCTGTATGACGTTTTGGAGGCTTCTGTGCTGTTTAAAGTGTTCGTCTGATGCCTCATTCTCTGAGATTCTCATGTCTCTTCCGAGTCCATTCTCATCTCAGTTGATTCTGCATCCCCAAATCTTAACAATTAATTTTCATTCCCAGTAATCCTCCTATCTACTCCCCAGCACACCAGCTCTGTTCCGGCAGCAGCTCAGCAAGGAGATGGCTAATGTTCCACTCAGGGTTTGGAGAGGCAGATCCAGCACGATTGCGTAATGAGGATTACTTTCCAGGGAACACAAAGCAAGTGGAGAAATGGGACCAAAATGGTATAAAATGGCAGATATGTGGGTGGATGTAGCTGCCGGACCAGAGGGCACCTGCCAGGCACAAGGGAAAAGCAGTGGAGTTGAAGAGAAAAGCAAATTCAGCAGTTACAAAGGGAGAATGCAGGTTAGCAAGGATTCTGAGCAGAAGCATGGGGGACCCTGTTTCCTGCTGGCACATGGATTGACCTGCCCTGCACTTCTTGTAGCCTGTTAAAACACACACTTCACCCTTTCCGCAACAAATTATTTTTTTTCTGTAATGATTGGCCTCTAAAATCATCTCTGATAGGTAGCAACCAAAATTCTTGCTCCCTACCCTTAATTAAAAACCACTCATCATTAATCTCCCGTGCAGGCAGGGAGGAGAGCTCTGCTTGTGGCGTGCGGCAGCTCTCACGAGGTATGCAGGGCATGGCAGATTAGCTGCTAGGTGGAGTTTTCATCTGTATCCAGAGAAGCTGAAAACCTTGGAATGGTTGGATACACCTAAGAATGTGTGGATGCACAGTAAAACTGGCTGCCTTGAAATCTTCTGCAGAATGGATTTAGGGAACATGGTGCACTGATTCATGCACTCCTGTACTCCTTTTGCATCAAAAAAGTATAAAGCAAACTCCTGCATGTCTTATCCTTGCGCATAGAAAAAAACTTTGTGGTTTTACCCTGTTATGAGTCTCTGCTCAAGCCCAAGTCTGTAGGGCATAAATTAACCAGGAATATGTACCGTAAATCATCCACAATGAAGAAGGAAAGTCTGGTATTTTCTTTTGTCAGGTTCTTTGAGGTCTGTTCATTTCAGGAGGCAGGACTAAGTATGAGGTACCCTCTGCCAGCTTGCAGATGGCACTGAAGAGCCTTCAGTGAGCCATGCTCACAGCTCGCTTCTCAGAGGCCTTTGGGCTTTTCTCTGTGTGTAGTTCTGTGTGTAGGCCTGGCTGCCTGAAACTCCAGACTGGAAACTGCAGTCAGGGATGACCAATTGGTGCTTCTATCTTTAAATATGCTTTGGAAGTATCTATTTGCTCATTCTCTTGAAACAGGGCAATCTACGTGGAACAGTCCTGTACAACTTTGTGAGAGCAAACCAGGTAGTTCAAATAGTTCAAATAGAACAGCGCAGGTTCATGAGGAACCAAAGCTTCCCAATGACATCTAGCCCACGAGGTATAGTCACTGAGCGTGGATACTCGGATGAGATACTCTTTGAAAGAGCCACATCTAGTGCTGCTGTAGTTTTGTCCAACTCCATTTTTTTCACTGTCTTGTAGATTTTACCTCCAGCTACAGAAGCAGAGTGTTTCACGGTCACAGAGGTTAATGCAGATTTTCTTGATGACCCATTATGATTCGTCACGTTTTCTTGTGCTGTTCTCAAGAAGGAAGCACATCTCCATTCCTGTGACAGCCAGCGGGGCCAGCTGACTGGGGATAGAGCTCATGCTTATCTGGTGATACCTTCAGGGGAGCAGAGCATTTGTGAAATTCTTCTTGGCTGTCAAAGGAGCTGAGGCATTTTCCTCCTCTCTTCTCAATTCACTTTTCAATCTCAATAGCTTATTGGAATGACAGGGTATCAAAACGTCTGGAAAGCTAATACCATACATCAAGCACCTGTGTATTGCAGAGGTCTGACAGCACTAACAGAATAGATGGATTTTATATAATCTCTGTCTCCTGAAAAGAATAAAAGAAAAATATTATAGACTTGACCTGTGATCTCATTGAAATCATCTGAGTTTTGTCTGGGTGGCTTGGCAGAACTGGATGCACTGAACACTGTTCCATTTAGTATTTAATAAGCAGAAATGCCCTGTGTAGACGAGTAGTTACAACCATCCTGTTAAACATAAAGGAAATCCTCAGAGCATTGATCCTGTTTCTTAGAGCTGTTTTTTATTCCCATTGCTGGTCTTGTTTCAATAATTTGAGTTTCACGGCCACATGGCCTCTGACATGTTGATAAGCTGGGCATCTGAAAGCATCAAGATAACTGCCCTCCCCTCCCAGTTTTGCAGTGCGTCCCATGACGAGTGGGCTTCTGGACAGCTGGTGGCTGCAACGGGAACAGAGAGACACCAAGGGGCTGAGTAGGGACATGGGCTTGGGAGAAGGACAGGAGTATAGAAACTAGGAGCAGAGAGGGTGTTGAGTGCAAGAATTGACACTGATGTCTCCCAGGGGGAGTCGTAGGATGTTTTACATTCATGTTCCGCTGCTATTACTATTATGTGGGGGGAACATAATAGGAAAAAAGGGTCCCAGCAGCTCAAAGTGCACTCAAAGGAGCTTGCTGTCTCTGCTGCCTACCTCTCCTCCACTGCTTTGTATTTGCCCTTTTCTTCCAGGTGCATCATCGGTAACTGCAGACTGAATACTGGGCTTTTCCTACAGCCGTAGGGATTAGGGTGCATGTACAGATGCATTTTTAGGAGGGCCAAGTTGTTCAAGCAGATCCTTTCACAAAACAGAGCTTCTAGTAACTGGGGAGAGACCAGCTTGGAGCAGAGTTTGTTTCAATATTGTGTCAGTGTAAGGGCAGCTGGGAATGCAGTACTGCAGGTGGTAAGAACAGATCCCCCCAAATACCAACACCCTATAAACAGTGGGTGCTGAAAATGTTTGGAAGATCTGGATGTATGTGTAAGTTTGCAGGAGTAACACACTTGTCTGTCAAAGATCCTTGTGGTGTTGAATTGAAGCAGAAACATATGTAACGTGGCTGTGAACAAGGAAGTTTGGGGAGCTGCTGAATTATGTATTTTCTGGTTAAATTGCTACTTAGTACTAGAGCTTATGAAAGATGCAAATATGTAGACATCTATGTAAACTGTACTATGGAGGAAGTGTGATGTAACACAGAGCATGTGTTGGAAACGAGTATTTGCTCATGCAGTGTAAAATTAATCAAACTGATGCACAAAGCACAGCAAGTTTATCAAAATAGATTTTCTAGTTACTGCTAAGAAAGCTTGTTACTAACTTGATTGTAGAGTTGTGTTTCGTTAAATATGACCAGAAGACATTTAAGGGAATTTATTCTTTTAGGAGTTTACTATGCAGAGTACCCGTCACACAGAGATGGAAAAAGCTGTTAGTAAAAAATATTTCTTAGTTAATCACAGAGAATAAAAGTGTTATTTTGGAAGGAGGAAGCCCTAGAGAATTGTTCTATCTGATCTTTTGCACTTGGGATTTTTTGTACAGCCTGGCGCTATTTCATATGTGGCTGCTGTTTGCCTACCTGGGCTGGTAAAGCACTCAGATCTGGTGAGGTGACAGTGCTAGCCTTAGGAGTTAGGTTTTTCTCAAGGCTGGACCATCCATCAGCATTACTATTGAAATAGTGTTTGGAAAGGCATGAACAAATTAAGGGGGCAGTAAAATCAAAAGCAGTGATTTCTCCTCTCAGGCAATTAAAGCATCGTAAATAATCACGTGAGGATTTACTTAGGGTGCAAACAGTGGTGCCTCTTAATAATCTGTTCCTTGTTTCAGTAACCAGAAGAATTCAAGGACTGGCATTAATTAAAGTACTTCTGAATGGGATGTTACTACTGATTACAGTACTAATAGGCTTATTTTTCTTCATTGCTGTTCCATTTATCCCATATGTGTGCTTTGACTTTTACAGGCTAATTTGATATATATTACTCCTTAAATAATTTGCAGAAGAGTGTAAACAATTTATGCGTAGTATGTGCATTTCCTGAGGTCTTGTAGATAAACTTATTAGGAAGATGGAAATGCAGTATCTTTTATAGGAATGTATCAAGCCATAATAGGATTTCTTGAGAATTCACTTTGCAAATTTGTTTACAATTTACTGCTTTTAAAAAATAGGAAGTTTTCTCCAGAAGGTGACAGACTGATAAATGCAGCTTTTCCTTATGTGCCACCAAATACATGCATGATGTCCATCCTGGGTTTGAGACTGCCCTGAGCTTTCACTTAGGCCTTTCATAATTGTAACCAAATGCCGTGATTGAATCAGTTTGCTCCATTCCCCTGAAAGAACAAGAAAAATGAGGAGGGGATGGTGAGAGAATTTAGATGTCTTCTCTTGTCAGGGCCACATGCTGATCTGCTGATATTTTAAAGAGTTGCTCGCCAAATTAGCTATTATTTTCAAGTACATCTCATTCTTGCTGTGCACTTGTAGTTATTTATTTTTGTTTTTGTCTTTGGGGGGAGGTGGGGAGTGGTTCTGCATGTAGGGCCTGGAGCTATTTCAATAAATGAATGTAACAATGCCAATATAAAATGAGCTTACTGTAATCAGACAGTAACTCTCAGAGCCAAAGAAGAATTTCTGTGGTCCCTAAATAAACAAAAATCTGTTACAACAAACAGACCATCATAGCTCCCCTGCAGAGGCGGATTTCAGTGTGCTGAAGGATTTTATTACAGCAGGCTGGAAATGCGTCTGCGTCTATATGAACACACACACACGTATATATCAGATGCAAATAACCTCTCATTTGTTTAGAATACATGGCTTCCTAATTACAAATGTGAAGACACTGTGATTTACTACTTCCTTACTTCATAGCACACTCTATGCTGGATTTATATAATGTTTGCATGGAGATCTCCTAGCTCTTAGCAACAACATCCATGGAACAACTGAGGACATCAGCAAGTAATTCATTCTAGAATGTTAGTGAACATGAAGGAAATAAATTAACTAGTTTATACCCCAATGAATTAGGAATATAGTGCTTTGTTGATAATATTGCTCATTTTTAAGCTTGCAACATGCATTAGAACACTAGTATTTAATTGTATTACATAAAAATGAACTGCTTATTAAAACCGGTACTCAAAATTTGGTAAATGTCCATTCCAGTCTAATCTGCTCAATTGGTTTCAATCGGATTCTTCTGAAACAACAGAAGATATGCATTTTATTCTGTATACAATGTAGTGTGTATGGCCCCAAAGTAAAAAGACAATTGAATCAATTTTCTGAAAATTTGAAATAATCTTTTATTTCTTTTTAATTGACAAGCATTCTCCATTAAATTGTGCTTTTTGTACAGGTGTGTTTCAGGGTCAGATAAAAGAGGGTTTGATCTCACAAAACAATATTTTTCAAACTTAAATGTTAGATAAATGGTAAATCCCATTCCAACCACCTTTAAGGGAAAAGGACAGTAATACAATATTTACAAAGAAATTATGTTCACGAACTGAAAGTCAGAATCCACCTGTGGACCAGTTTTTACTGACGTAAGTAATATCTCATCTCTGAGTAGTATCTCATGTGGCAGACTGATTCAGATTTTCAGTCCTACGTGTTTGACTGTCTCTAATGAGCACAGTAGTAGTGATTTAATAAGGTTTTGAAAATAATTTGGAAAAAAAAAAATGAATGTACTGTGGCAGACAAGAGACTAAGTTAAAGGAGTACTAAAAGTGCCATGTGACAAGTTATAGATACACAGTGGTAGTTTTATTCCAGTGGTTTGTGTTTACCATGACCATTTTGGATGCAAAATGATTTTTCAGAGATTTACATAATACTGCATAGCGTCAGACTATGGAAAGAGATGATCAAAACAGAACTATGAAATTAGTGAAAAAGTAGAAAACTAGAAAGTTCTTTTATTAGTGAATACATATACCCCCACCTACAAACATGCACGCACACATCTTTCTAAACTTCCACCTTTGAAAACTCAAACTGATCTCTAAAAATCAATTGAGACTTATTTGAATTGTTAGTACCACCACTTAGTGTCACCATGTACAAAATGGCAGCAGTATTGGAATACTGAGAACTGTTTTGATATGTGAGATAAAGTAAAATCAGTCTCCTTTTCTAAAGTAGCCTTGCAGTGTTAAAAGCAAGGAGACGCAATAAAAAGTTTGTTGCACAAATGTCACTCTGAACACACCCAAGAGAACCATAAACAAAAAAAAACGGACCCCTCCTACACATATATATAAAATCTCATCATAAATGCCCATGAAAAACGTGTTAGCTCCCATAGCCCTTGGCGTTTCCTAGTAAAGCCCTAACTTTTTGATCATTCTAGATTCAATAAGTACTCTCTGTAACACTCTTCCATTTCTTGACACAAAGGCAGCAAAAGAGGAAAATCAACGGCAGTAATCTTATTTTTTTCCTCCTGCTTGTTTAAATCTTTTCAGTATTGTTTGGGTCCTACCTTACTGATTCAGTGTTAGTGACAAAGATTCAAATTCAGGAATGAAGAAAAAACAGGATTATCCAATGTCTTCACAAAATTAGGGATGTTTCCTTTAATGTTGGTTAGGATTTACATAATCATGTTACACCTCATTTTCTTAAAATAAGCAATGAGATAATTCATCGATATACATAAATATACCTCAGAAAATAAACAGATTATATAAGATATAGTTGACCTGAGAAGAGTGACTTAAGTAATAAGATTTTGTGGATTGCATGGCAAAGTAGTATGTGCAGAGAAAGGAACTGACCAACAAAGAGGTCAACAAAGAAGCTGTCTTTTAAGGAGAAAGCAAGTTGCTACTTTCTACGTATAAAATAAAATCTTTTGGCCAACTTACTATAATGTCCAATAAAAATGTGTGTGTATCTGAGTATGTCAGATCTTGTAAGGACTTTCAAATCTATTTTGATTCCAAAACCTGAAAATACACTTCTGCTGTTTAGTTAAAAATGCTGGTTTTAGCTTTCAATTTGCATAAAAATGTTTTCAGAATTGGCGTAATTTGCCTCTGCGATATATCTTTCTTGTACTCTCTGTTTTATACGCCTACTGAGATCCTGTACTGCAATTACTGCCATATGGGAAAGCAAGTTTAATTTTACAGTGGAAATCCAACGCTGGGTAATCACATTGCCTGTCTAGAAACAGATACACATTAAGAGTAAAAATCATCCCATTGGATCTATCAAGAAAATCTCAGATAAGTAGCAGAGACTATGATTTATCTGAGATTATCTACAGAAATACTAATGTTATCTCCTAGATGCTTTCAGGCTAAATATTTTTATGAACTTGCCTTCCTTTCTGGCCTGGGGCCAAGGAATTAAAGAGAAAAGGGGAGTGGGGGAATGGGCTGCAAATTTGAGACCTTGCAGTCAGTTTCAGCTTCTCTGCTCTGAAGCAGGGTGAGGTTAGGGTTAGGGCTGGTGTATGTGGGGAGTAGCCAGGTTTAAGACCAGAAGCTTTTGGTTTAGGTGGGCAGTAAGTGCCGGAGGGCCAGCTGCCGGGGCCCTGGTTAGTGCGGACTGGTATAACTCAAAGTATGCAGTGAGCAGCGGCTGGTTCTCACCAGCTGGAGTCTGCGTGGGGCTGCTGGGAGGTGGATGGACAGCAGGCTGTTAATGCGATCTGACACACTGAGCACATGTCCTCACTAGTGTAGCAATTGCACAATAAACACCAGCGCTCCAGGAGATCCTGTTAATGCTCCCTGCAGAATTCATCCTGTATGTTTTCAAAATCAACCTGGCAACTTGTGACAGGTACAGTCTAACAGCCATATGTCTCTTGCCTAATTACAGGAAAAGTTACCCACGTGCCTAAAATTAGTCAGAGAAATAAACTCTCAGCATTGAGATGCTTAGCAGCACACAAGTAAAATGCTGGCTAACCGGAGAGAGCAGTCTCTTAATCAGCGTTGCATGAAATGTGTGAGCGCCTGCAGTACATGTCAATGAGGCAGGACTACATCACCGCTCTTTTGCAGAACTAAGGAGCTTGTCCACACGAGTTAATGTCCAGCGGCCCTGCTGGGGTGGAAGATTCCTCACCCAGATGTCTTTGTACTAACTGCACGTCCTTGTCCCGTGTACCTGGAGTGCAAGTTGGGTTACACGTTGAGAGCAGAGCTGGCTTCCCTGGCAGCACACCGGCCCCCAACACTCTCTCAAAGCACACGCCGCTGTTCCAAGGCGATAAGCTATTGATAAAACTGTGACAGCTAACAGTAATTTGTTATAACCAAGCTGCTCTCCAGAGGTGGCAGTCAGTCATGGAGTCTTTATAGTAATAGTTTTTGTTTTTCTCTCTTATTATAAGTATTAATAAAAGTAGCATTGTGTACTTTCTTCTTGTCTGAACTTTCAGAAAAGTACACATTCAGACAAACTGTACACATTCAGACAAACAAGTCTTACATATTAAGTATCCTTATGTTGGAATAACTTAGAAGATCAGAATAATAACTTAGAAGTTCAGAAGAGGCCTAGAGGTTCTCTGCAGAAATGGGCCTTGCTTTACCACGGTCAAAACTGGAGAGCAACCATCTGCTTGAGCATAGCTGGGGGAGCTATTTGCGCAGTGAAGTATTTCTCTGAACTTCTCCCTCCAAAGCCAGAAGCCCCAAATCTGTGTCAACTGGAAAGGGCCTTGTCCTTGAGGAGTTTTCAAAACAGCTGTCGTTGGACCTGATGGCAGCCTCTCTTTGGGGTTGGTGCCACAAGCAGCTCCAGTGGTGGCGTGGAGCTCTTTTGTATAGCCACTGGCCGCACCATGATAGGTTAGCATTAGCTTCTGGCTTTAAGAACAGTGACGTAACAGGAGGTTCAGGAAAACAAAATGCACTGTAGAGTTTATGCTGCAAAAAGGAAGGCATTCCATGTAACTTGAAAAATCGCCTTTAAATGCTCACTGCAGCTCAGAGAAGTGGCCTAGTAATCACGGCTGGTTGTAATGCATTTCTTCAGACTGGAGAGGGGAAATGTTAAGGGTGAGAGGATTTCTCTGAGACTCTCAGACTTCTGAAGGATGCAATCAAAGCTAGATAATGTTTTTCGCGTTACTAAAGGACAGAGTTAAATTATTCCTAATTGGGTCTATATTCTTCCTGCCTAATTTTAATCACTAAGACACGTAAATTTGGAGAGACGTTTCCTATGCCATGTACAATACCATTAGATAACAGGCTTCTCCACGTTAAGTTGGATTTTAAAGTAGAAAGGACGATTTTAGGAAATTTACAGTTAGAATGCTTTTCTTGCCTTAGTAAAGGAAATAAAGCATAGTAAAGGTACATAGCCACTCAACACACAAGTAAACACCTGTATGAACATTTAATACAGTTTGAATGAATTTTATTACTTAACAGTAGATTCTGCAATTTTCAGCAGCCAAGTATGGCACAGTAAAGGCGTTTATTGCCTGAAAATAAAAGAGCAAGCTAGACTCTGCTACAGTTCTGCAAACATTTTTAAAAAATAAATTATCTTGCTAGCCAGCTCCAAGTTACCTGCCAGCTGTTAATACCACACAAAAAGAAATCATTTTTCTTAATTCCTTTCCTCAGTCACCTGTTTGTAATTTAAACTTTTGGATCACACATACTGCCCCAGGTCTTTTGGAAATCATTAAAAACTATTAAAATCTGTAAACATATTGCATTATAGACATAGGAAATTGAGTGGGAGTGCTACAAAGTACTTGTGGAGTAAAGACAATATTTCAGCAATGTTGAAAGTGAAAATCAGGCAATTTTCCGCTATTTCTGTTTATGCTGCCTCCTGTTTCTGAAACATTGTGTTTTTAGTCTTTTCAAGTTTAAAATTTGTTGGGTGTTCTTTTTTCTTTTTTTTTTTTTTAATTTTTGTTTTTATATCTGAAGAGAAAGTGAGATTGGAGATTTTATTTGGTTTATTAGTTATTTTCCATTTAATTGGAACACTCATCCTTCTGCTAGATTGGAACCTATGACAGTTTTTGACCAGGAATGTAGCCTTGAAGTGCTCCTCAGCCCTTGAGTATCCTCAAACAAGCCATTTTCCACCTCTGAGGCTGTGAGAGTAATGCTGCCTGTGGAGCTGTCAGGCAGCTGAGCAGGAGAGAGGCAGATAATGGCTGAATAGTACCGAGGCTATTAGGCTCTCAGCTGAGGGACAAGGTGCTGCAGGTTGAAGCAGCAGTTGACCTTCTGCATTGAACTGCAGAGGTCTTTCCTGACCTGCAGTGGAGCAGGATTCCTTGATCTGTTGTAGCAATGCTCAGATGAAGTCTACTCATGAAGTCTACTCTCTACATGAGCTGTGGTGACAGCATTGCAGTCAAAATTGTGACTGTGAGTTGAGCTGGGTGACATCCATAACGTTGAAGAGACATTGTCTTACAAACCCAAGTATATTCAATTCTTCTACATTTAGGATTGTAACATATTGGAAATGAAGAACAGTAAATGTTAAAAGGCACTGTGCATCTTAAAAATACTTTACTTCGTGTAGTTTTCCCTGTTGTTTATGTTGAAAGTAGCTGGTTTTTATTCCTATCAAAGGCAGTGGGTTAGGTGCTGCTCTGTGTGAATAACAATGATAAAATGTGGTCTGTGCATTTTAGGACTCATTTTCCTGCACTACTTTTCCTTTCTATTACATTTAGCTGTAAATACGTACTCTATGGACTAAAAAGCCCTGCAGGAGACCAAATCCCACGTGAACTTTTATGCGACTACCTCTTTGAACTTGATGCTTTTTTCCCTCTTCTCCTCAGACCAGTCAATATTTTACTGAAATGTTAGCAGATGGGTAGCAGGAAGAATGCCAGCTGATGCTAGCATTTCAACAACAGCAACAATAACAACAACGAAAGGAAAGCAAAGGCAAGAAAAGAACGAACAGCTAGAGAAGGCGCTGTATTTCTGGAGTGAATGGCCTTTCTCAAAGGACTCAGTTCTTCTTGAGCTGTGGCTGCTTCCAGTCATTCCTTAGTGTGTGAGGACAGCTAGGCTTGAAACTGTTTTTGGTTTTCAGCTCCAACTTTTCCATTTATCTCCAGCTTGACAAGGTAGCTGGTAACCATTATATTAAGCCGCAGAAGGAAAAACCATGAGATAAATTGTGGTTTTTCCCTTTGTTCTTTATACTTGTTTTTCTTGTTTCTCTGTAGCCGTGTAGAACAGACATTGCACAAAGTTTGATGGAATTAATAATCCTCAGTGTATGAAGATGAATAAATGATGACAGTTGCAGTTTGCTGTGACAAATATTTAGTTCAGTTCTATCATTTGTCCCTGCAGCTCGGAAAAAATAACAATACAAATATTAAGACAGTGTTAATGACTTGCAACCAGCAGACTAACGGTTCAGTCCACACAGCACTAGGCAGAGACTGAGAACTTTGCTAGTGATAATATTGCATACTTTACCAGACCCATTTTAAGATTATATTCCCTGAATTCCTTCCCCCGTAATATAACCATGCTACGTTTCTTTCCTTTATTTACCATGAAGTCTGTTACCTCCTGTGCACATTCAGAGTTACAGATTTTGAATTTGTTCAAGCAAACCCAACCTGTTTAAAGGAAGAAAGTGTAGGCTGCTTGAATATGATAAAGATGATTCCTGCCATGTTTATTTCAACAACACATTTTTATAATTTATATTTTTATAAATGATCCTGAGTCATAACACAGCGTTTCTCAGTCACTGAATTTCTGGTTTCCAGTTAGGTGAAATTATCCTTTTGGGTTTGGGTTTGTCTTTTTTTTTGTGACTGCTACTCAGAGCAAATGGGACCCATTTATATTTATCTGTTGCAGTCTAAGGCCTGAATTTGATGTGTATTTGGGGCTGTTTTATGATGAGTGGTTTTTTTAAATTCAGTGGTGTGTAGTGATGTGTGAATGTGTGCATAGGCATTACAGTTAGGAAATCAGGATGTAAACAATGTCTGCTTTATCTGCCTAATTCCAAGGCTTACCAGAGTTTGCTTCCTGCTATGGCTAAATTTGTTTAATTGTATTGTTTAAAAGTACTGTTCTCTGCTGCTCCAGGAGGGATATTTTTTAATTTATTCTTGGCTTAGGTTACTCCTTTCAAAACTGGAAAGACATCCAGTCGGAACATGGAAACAGGGTGTGGGGAACTCACCATACTTCTTGGTAGGTTCCTTTAGTGTTTAATGACTGACAGACTGTTAGAAAGTGTGCAAGTTTCTCTAAGTCTGCTGGAAGGACTATACCTTGAAAGACCGCAGTGATTGCCACTATTAGTAAATCAGACCTGGTAGGTAGTACATGCGCAGTTCTTGTTTCAGGATCATGTGTAAGTGATACTTTAGCTTTTTAGTGATAGATTTTATTTAAGACTATTAAGAATTCTCCAATATTTTTTTTTGCTGATGTTAAAACAGGTTAAATTTAGAAGACTTAATTGTAGTGTGTATTTTTTCATACTCTGAAATGTTTTCTTTCAAAATAATTTTGAAAACTTACTTATACGTAATATGTATATATACATACATTCTGATATTTTCTTTCAACAAGATCTAAGTTTACCCCTGGAAGAAAGAAAAGGAAAGGCCAGAAAGACATGTTCATGTGTGGTTAAATATTGGCACACGGTTCTTAAAAAGTTTATGTGAACCAAAACTCAATAAATAAATAAATAAATAAAAAGAAGAAAGAATGGCTGTCTGTGGAAGCATTAGCTAAGGCAAATGAAATGTACAACAAATGAGAGGGACTAGGAAAGGAATGCTATGAGTAAGTAGTAAAGCACGTTTTTCTTTTTAAGTAAACAGACGTTTCTGCAAAGGAAACCTCCGAGTATTACTAGACAGTTAAAACGGTGAAGAAACAAAATTTCTGTGTCAGTATTCACTACAGGGAAGGTGAAGATAGCTATCTGACATGTATTCTTTGCAAGTATTTTAAGGGAAACGTTAATATTGAGTATATTGTCCTGGAGAGATTAGACTGTACTGATAAATCTAAATTACCATGAAGCATCATGGCTGAGCAAAGTTATTTCTAGCTGATGAAGGTTATGAATGAAATCACAAACCTGACAACAAAACTTCATGAGCTGTCATTGAAATCAGTTACCTTCCTGGAAGATAAACACTGAAATGGGCCTGTTTATACATAATGTAACTTTAAAAAAATTAATCTCACTACTTAATCTGTTAATGAATAATCTGAGAAAGCCACCAAGTACTGTTACGAATGAGTCATGGGGCTGATGCAGACACCATATTTTTGTAGTGAAAAACCAGTTCAGATGATTGCAACACAAAAGCATCTTTGTTATGACTTACAGACAAACAGACCGTGGTCGGGTTGTGTATAGCTCTGTGCAATTATGGATAGTCAAAAGAGAGGGCTAAGACATTATGGCATATTCTTCTACTTGGTAGTGTGGTCAATATCAGAATGTAATGTAAAGCAAAACACTTCTCACCTGGAATGCTCTGTTACTTCGGGCATCTGTTCATCAGTACATTACATGTCCATGTAGCGCGGAAAAGAAATTAGGAAATAGATGTTTAACAAGTCTTTCAGCGGCATGTGAGTTTGCTTTCTGTACACACTATATGCAGTAAGTAAAGCGTTGCGCATGGGTCTGAATCGGGTCAAGACAAACGGTCAGCCTTACTATATTATACCTTGATATGGCTACAAGAAGGGGCAGAACTCTGACTTACCTGAGTATTCCTGAACATCAATTTCTTTTAAATTTAACTGTAGCATTGAGCAGTGAATTTTTTTTATTTATTTATATATATATTTTTTTATGGTTTGCTTTCACAGCAATTATAGTTACTTACAGTCTTTTTTTTTATTCTTCATCTACTGTTAAGATGCAGCTTTAACTGCATCTTGAATGTCTTTTCTGTGCAGAACTTAACATAAAGAATAGTGTGTAAATATTATTCAGGATTTCCTAGTTATTTTTTTTCCTCATAATACATGAATATTGGATGAAATTAAAAGGCTTAAAATACAAAATGGACAATAAGCAATGTCTATTCAGTGTGGTTTGCCAATGGAATTCATTGTCATGATCTTTTATTAAACCCTATTATAAACAGTTGTTTCAAAAGCTTAGTATTTAATTTTGTATATATATTTGAGGCAACTAAACTGGATACGATAAAATTATGACACTGAGATTTGAACACAAATTGCCTGGGTTTATGAAGAAGAATCAACTCACAGAGACTACATAATTATCCTTCCTGGGTTTGTTCTATATATCCATAACAGAGCAGGATCTCAGCAGCTAGATCTGCTTTTTTCAGAACCTGTATTTCAGAGGTCTTCACAGTAATCACTTAGAGGCACTGTAAGACTTAATGGTTTCATAATGTAAGGGACCGTTTTGGCATTAGTGCTAGTGGTAATTGGTGGTATTCAGAAAGTCAAATGACTGAAAGTTGCATTTCATTTTTGTGATCAGTATGGAGCTTGTGAAATGTAGGCAGCCTTTTCTTTTTCTGATGCACAAGAGCTGCTTTTCTGTGCACACTTACTATCTTTTTTCCTTTTGCTGCAGTTCAGTTTTCTGCTTGTGTCCATCTTTTCTGTAAGACTGACAATTTTCAACTTCATTTTGTATGTGTGTATTCAAATGCAGATTTTGTCTTTGTAGCTGGGCCCAAGTAGAAGGCATCTTTGAAGAAATGCTAATAAGAGTGCTGTGATAAGGCACTGTTCTTTAGACATACCTTCCTTCTTTAAAACATTTCTTTGAAATCTAGACTAAAAAAAAAAATGAACCATTTCCCTCTTATCGAAATTGCTTTAATGTGCTTGGAACAGTGCATCCATATAAAAAGAAAAAAGTTGATGGGTGATATCGAGCTATTCATTTACTGTGCTGAATGTGGGAGGGTCCGCTTTATTTCAATCCATACAGGGATTTTGAAAGAAACAGCTATTTATGTTCCTTTTCTTCTTCTTTATGATTTATCTGATTACCATCCTGCATTTACTGAAATGACACACCAGCTCCGGGCACATGATAAACAATGTTCAAACCTGGTTTATAGTCTGCAAAGTAGAGATGCAGAATATTGCAGCAAAGATTCAACTCTGATGGGAAAAGCTATCAGGGTAGCCTGAAATCTGATGTATAAAATTCCCATTAAAAAAAAAAAAAAAAAAAAAAAAAGGAATGTAAAGCCTGTAATGACATTCCTTGGTGAAATTTGGGAGAACCTGAAAAAAATGCAGATTCTGAAAGATTTTGTCTCTGCCAGAAATAGTGAGCAAAGTTTCTTCATTGAGAAAAGATCACTGAAGAGAAAAATGTCACGCGCAGGTCTACTCACAAGGTACAGTGTGCTGTGCTGCATTTATCAAGTTACACAATCATACTCAACAATTGCAAGACAGCTTTGAGGTTAAAGAAAATTCTGAATAACTTTATTATTCTCTCTTAAAAGCAGATAAAGTCCCTTTAGCGGCATTCAGTGTCATTTTTCACGTGGACCCATTAGAGCTAAATTAACGTATTTGTAGAGATAGCTCAGTCATCCCAAATTACTTTTCTGTCTGATGTTCAAGCCTTTGATAGCATACTTTGCGTTTGAATTGAATTTTGGAGAGACACTGAGCATGTTAATGAGACCCTCTTTGTGCTCTTTGTGCTCTAAGAGGGAGGAAAAGCAGAAGGGATAATTTTTAACATTTCAGCTGAGCAGTGTTTGCAGTGCACACATCTCTTTCCTACAATATTCCTTTCATGCAATTAGAAGTAGACATTTCTAGCATTGACTTGTTCACTATCTAATCTGAATTTGCTAAAGGTATGTGCTGTCTTTGGGTAATACGCATCTCATCCTGGGTAATTTTTTATAATTCACAAATTTAAAATATTACCCTGAGTGTTTTATTTAAATGTTAATATATTCTGTTACAACAACACTGTTTTGTAACACAGAAACTGCACAAATACTTGACTGGAACAAAAGTATAGCACACATCAGCTAAACAGGGAAAATATTTATGTTAGTTAATCATTGTTTGCACCACCAGGACACTTTCACATTTATTTAATTATTTATTTAACAGAGCAGCAGCTCTGAGGGTCTCAGCAATGGCAGGAGGAGGAGGCAAAAGGCTCTGTCTGCTTTACTTGTAGCCACTGGAGCGTGCAGGTAGGGCCAGGTGTCAGCATGTCCTGTCAGCACCCACTAGTGCTCTCGTTGGCACTCCAGTGACTCAGAGCAGTGCTTTTAGTAGGCGTGCTAAGGGATCGGGTGAGCACTTTTCCTCTACAAACGTGTTCCTGTGGCCAAGGGTAAAGCAGTGTCCCTGCTGATGCTCCTGTTTCTGCTGCCAGGAGGGGTTTAGGTGCGGGTGCCTGGAGCATCCTCACCCCTGAAGCCTTGAGGCCAGCTAAGCATTTGGCCAGAGCAGCCAGCCACTTGCCGGGTCCCGAGCCCATCCCGTAAGCAGCAGCCATTTAATCTGGCTGGAGACCTCAGTCTGAGAGACACCGCGAAAAGATGGCAGCAAGAACCTGAGGGACAGCAAAAATGTTCATTTTGCACATGGAGAAAAAAAATAGAAAAAGTCTGAAAGTGAGAAAAGCAAAACCTAGCAAAAGTGAGAACGGAGTTCTGAAAATAATGAAAATGGAAGCAGTACCAGTGAATGAGAACTTGACTCAGAAGAAAGAAATGAGGTGGAACAAAACACATTTCATAACAAAATGAAATTCATAATTACTGTTCTAAAGAAAATTGAAATACAGCCTCTGAAATGCACAAATGTGGCCTTTATTGTCGTATTGGTAAAGGCCAATGAGTTTCATTCACAGTTGTTGGGAACGTTTTCAGATATTAGAAAAATATCAAAGGAGCACGGGGAGAAAATAGATGGCAAGTTACAGCCTTTGTAAGTCGCCTGTTCCGGCAGCGCTGGAAGGACGGAGCCGGGCGAGGGAGGTGGAGCAGCTGAGCAGGGGCTCCCTGGAGAGCTGCCTTCTCCTGGTGGGCAGCGCAGCGAGGGAGCCAGGCAGCGGCCGCAAACAGAGCGATTATGAATCTGCGAGAGGGAATGGGGTCTGACTGCTGAGAGAAGATCTGGCAGCAGGGAGACATAGAAAAATGAAGCCCTGAATGAGAGAGAATTGAGGTCAAAACAGGAACAGATGTGCACTAAAAATAGAAGGACAAGAAGAAGATTGATGCAAAGGTCCTTGCAAGTAGAGAGATACTGAGGAGAAGGGGGAGACATCTTATTAAAGGGGAGATGGAAAAGCAATGATAATACAAAAGGAAGAAAAAAATTACCGTGCAAATTAAGAAGCCTTCTCGCTCTCTTTTAATTCAGGTCGTTCTTATTTAGCTCTAACTAAATTAGCCTTTGAATACTTTGCCTGTGTTATTACTTGGGAAAGAAATGAACCTTATGTAAGGAGCACTAGGGCAGATGTTACTGAATACCTCTGGAAAATCCAGGTAATGACACTAGGAGAATTAGCAGAGCTAAAGCAGCATCTACATTTAGTTCTAATTAGACAAAAGATATCAGCCAAATTACTACATTAAATTTAGATAGGGAATTCTAACAAGTTATAGCAATTGTGGAAATGTATAACGTCTGGGTCTAGAATGATTTCCTGACGTACGTTGCATGTATCTGCTCCGTTCTGCTGTTTGCTCCTGATAATTTCATATGGCCTGAGGAACGGGACCCTTTCTCGGTGGGAGGCCAGAGCATCACCTCTGTTGTATCTGCATCGGAGCCCCCAGCAGATACTGGGCTGAGAGTTTTAGGAGTAGCAGAGGGTTGTTTCTGGCAGAGGGACAGGAAATGAGAGTAAAGTTTGCCTCTGATAGCAACAGAAAGTAAGAAAACAGCCAGTCAAATGTTTTTAGCCTTTTTCTCCCACAAACCCAAAGGTGTGGAGAAGGAAAAGTATCAGTTCAGCAACTTGTACTTTCTCTTTCCTCCATTCTCTGCAACATCTGTAAAGGTACTCTTGGGCTATACTAATGCTTTAGGCCTCTCTGAAAGAGAAAGGACAGCGTGGGGAAAAAATCAAAGTTAGCGAAGTTACTTGCATGAGAGTGGATCCTGGGAAATCTTCAGAGCCAAACCAGCAAAGTGGATGGAGAACTTGGACTTTTCTGTGTTATGAACTGTACTCAGCTGCCTGCTTGCTTAACTTCCAAGTATTGGTATGCAGTAACCAGTGATTATCAGAAAATGCTGATCGTGGTATTTCCAGTGAATACTTCAAAAATAGTCTTGTGATACTCAGATATCTAATTTGCTTGTTTCAGTCGAGTTGCTACATAGAACAGACCAACTTGCTTCTGAGTTACAACCTCAAGAGCATTCTTCTTACAGTGATGATGTGTAACAAGGAATATTTTAATTTTGTTTGTTTGTGGCAACGGACTGACCCTGTGAATAGATCTTGTTTTCTTGTTGAAATACAGCAATTTGAAATGATGCTTTGCATATGCACAAATAAGCTTTCTGGAATAGCAGGAAGAAAGAATGTTTTTTATTTGTCTAAAGTAAAGATCTTAAAAGATCTGTTCCTTTGTTCCTGTTGCTACCATCACTAGCTTTATGCCAGCGCGTGAATTTTCAAAGAACTAGGTGAAAGTAGTTTTACATGATGTCTTGTGCTCTCTTTTCCGTATATTCTCATGTTTACAGCAGACTTTCTCCTGTTTTTCCCTCTAGCAGCTTCATTATTATTCTGCTTTTGAATTCTTTCAAGTGATTTTCAGTAAGGTGTGTGTATAGTCTTTCATCAGGTAGAAAGAGGACAGCTGGCAGATTCTTATAGGTAAAAATAGCATTTTGTTTTTATGGCAGTGCTGTGAAATCCTTGGTGCAGTGGTACCAGTCACCAAAATTACATTGGTAATTAACTCATCCAAATGGCTGGTCTACATATATGCTCTTTATTTTACACGGGCAGGTTTTCCTTATTAATTGTTCTGGATTTGTAACAATGAAAAATGCCTTCTTGTGAGAATAAGCAGGACTTTTCAACCTTACCCACTTCATGGACCTCACCTGTAAGAGGGAGTAAAAAAAAATACATCCATCAGAAAAGGCTGTTTTATGACTTAATTCTGCCAATGTGTGGATGTAATTATAGGCCCACAATAATGGCTAGAACAGAAATTTGGGATGTTGTTTTTGTTGTTTAGCTTCCTATAAGACACTATGCTGGTCCATAAACAATGCACTAATTAGGGAAGGCAGGAAGGACATAACTCCTTAACTTTCTGACTGTGACAGAGGGAAGATAAAGACCATTATCTTCCATAAAAGTGTATGCTGTGTGTAGCAACAGTGTTGGTGCTTCCCACTTCTGCTTTATAAGGCAGCTGAGTAGATGACAGACAAACACAAGCTGCCTTTTGTGGCAGCAGAGGATGTAACAGAGCCAGTAAGGGGAGTCAGAGGGAAGAGCCAAGCTTCCCCTCCAACACGTTGCACACATAGGAAAGGTAAAAATTGTACAAAGGAAGAGGAAAAAATTGACAGTTCTCCATTCCAAGTTTTTAGTAGGAACAGAAGGGATGCTTTTGTTAAGGAGTGGTCTGAAAGGAAGTAAAAGAGGAGTGAGGGAAACTGAAAACCTGGAAATACTGATAAAGTGAGTGTGTGCAGTGGAACGAGGGGACTAAAAAATGTTTCACAGGTGTCAAGACTGCTGTTGTGTTTAGGGCCATTACAGAGCATGGCAATATTTGGTATGTATAATAAAAATGCCCGTATTTGTACCTTCATCAAATATATATGTAGGAAGCAAGACAGAACATTTTCCGGTGTAATATCCCTGAGCAGCAGACTGTTGTAGTCCCACTACGAATTCACAGAATTGCCTGCTCCCTTGTAAATGTTCTGTTTGCCTCTTGACAAAGCTTTCCATAACCACATTGTGATTTATTAATCTGGGGTGTGTGATTCATTGACAAATTTATGTAAGAACTAGTAAAGATGGATGTGTTATTACCTGGCACCACACATTTACATGCCACAGCACAGTGGCTCTGTAAACAGGCTTTTCTTTGGCTAGTGTTACCATCTCTCTCAGCTCCCATGTCACAGCATCTGGTCCTCAACTGGATTAAGCGCGTAGGCCATACTGGCATTTACAGGCATTTCTAGAAGGTCTGTGACATTGCGTACATCATACTTGCAGATGCCAGTACAAAAGATGTGTTTTTTTTTTCCTCTTCTTTTGGTGGTTTGTATCTGTAAAAATAAGCTAAAGCCATATCATCTAAAAGCAGCATTGTCTCCAGGCACTTCATGCATTGTCCCTCCTGCAGTGCTACCAAATTTGTATAGTTGTTACAGACAAGAAAGTTATGTTTCTAGCAAAGATAATGAGAAAAATAGGAGGAAGGGCATCGAGCTAAGATTCTTTCTGCCTTTGTTCCCCCACCCATCCCATCCTAATAAAGCAAACTTCTGGAAGATTTGCTGTGCTAAAGAATCATTTGAAAATGGAGTAAAAATGTCAGGAGGTTGTGGTTTTTTGTTTGTTTGTTTGTTTGTTTAAGCTTGTAACATCATATTTGGTATGTTTGCGCTCCAAGTAAAGCCTGAGCTGGAGTCTAGTTTTGGTCCTTAGCTTCCAGTTCAAATGGTTGACATACCAGCCCGTTCATCCCATATGAAGCTGAGAGGAAGCAGAGGAGAGCTTTATTTATTACACATTTATAACATAGTTCTGGGAGGGCTGCACAGGAAAGAAATGCCGTGCCCATCCCAGAAATGAAGAGCACTGAATTGCATTTTGTAGCCAGCACCTCTGAGCAACCTGCCTCACTGCTGAGTAAACAGACTAGAGGGTGAATGACCCTTTCTTGGAGACAGGAGAAAAAAAATCTGGTTAAGAAAAAATTTCTGCTGAGTTGGCTTAACTTTTTATTAGTATTATTATTATTTTTTCCCTCTTGGATTTCCAGGTACTATATTATGTGATATAAATGACCTCATGCTGGGCCAGTTTCAGTGCATAGACAAAATTGCCTCAGGGAAGCACTGTATCTAGTATATAATACATTCATTTTTAGACAATTGTGCTATAGTGAATAATCTCACTATACCTAGTCAATGGAGTTCTCACCTGAAGAGTGCTTGTGCTAACCTAAACCTTAAAGAAGCTATTTCAGCATTTGGAGAAAGAGTCGCTGCTGAAGGTTTCCGTTTTCCTTGTGTAAGTCTTAACCCTATCTCTTGGTAGTGAAATCCTTCTGCGTGTGCTCTGAAAGCAGCCTTTGTAAAGCCCTAAATACTTTATTGCTTCAGTGCACATTGTGAGAAAATTTCAGTGGAAACTTTCGATGGGCTTCAGGCTGAAGTGTGATAAAAGAGAGTTTAGAAATAAAATGCCCTGCTCAGGAACAAAAGCTTCTGCGAGCTGTAAATATCAGAAATACAGATAAGAAACTTGTCTTATAAGATAGTTAAGGCATGGAAATAATTCATTCTCGTAATTCATAATAGATCAGAGTAGATACATGGCTATAGTATAGTAGTTTTCACATGCATTGGTAGTTTTCAGCCTTTTGAGTTTGCTGCCCATCAGCTATGCTAGGGTCTTCTTTTTTTTTTTTTTTTAAAAAAAAAAAAGGCCATAAAATACAGATGTGTTCTGAAATATGGGCTTGTGGAGCTCTTGACTCATTCTCATTCAGTGATTTCTGGATTTAGTGTGTTAACTATAAATAAAAGGCCTTTTCATTATTGTTTTTGTCTTTTTTACTTTCTCCATTTTCTATGCCTGCGATTTACATGCAGTCTTACACGTCTTCAGCATTAATATTGTCCTGTACAAATGAGACTATCCCTGACACTGATGTAAGGTCATTTTTTCTAAATTATGGCCCCAGTTTTACTGATCTAACCCCTTTGTTGGTTTAGCTACACTCAGTATCTGACAAGAACTGTGTAAACATTCCTCTTAATACGAAACAGGTCTACAAAAGACTGCTCACGTCACTTTAAATGAAATAACAGAAATGGTGAGCGAAATGCCTTATTAATTCTTCAATCAGAAAACTTGACTTCATGCACCACAGGGACCCAGACACACTGAGTGAAGCTGGCTAGTGTTTACAGTGTAGTTTTTGAGAGCAGAATCATATATAATTGAAATTACGTTTCAAGGGGACCTGTCACAGTGTTTCTAGCATATGGAATAGCATTCACTTAGTGAACAATTTGAAACTACTGGCTATTTCATCCCATTAAGCATCCAGATGTCCTACAGGTTTACGTTCTTATTTACGAAGGAGGGAAGCAATTACAATTGTGGGATAAGGTATAGAAATGGAAATGAGGTAAATATTTGCTGCCTGCATGCTGACTCTTTGCTATTTGTGGTTAGATGGCAGTGCAAATATTTGTGAGTTATGATGTAGGGAGATTTGCTTTCTAAGAAAATTTTGGGTTTGTCTATTAAATTATCATAATGATCTATTTGGACATAAAATCTTATTTCCATATAGAGTATACAAATGTGTTTAAAGTGCAAAAAAATCTATACAAAAACACTGCAACGCGTGACCTCTAGTTAAATGACAGATCTGTTGTTAGGGTGATGGGTATCTCAGGAGACCGGGATGAAACAGAAAACACCCCGGGAAGGACATTTTCCAGCTGGAATTCAGCCAGGACAACATTGCTGCAAAATGGTGCATCACCAGATGGGAGACGATGGCTATGTGAGAAACAAGTTTTGTATTCTCAAATTCTTAAGTCATCTCCCCAGCTTTACAACTAGTGCCTGTGACAGCACCTCAGAGAAGAGGTCAATGGCTGAAAAGACGCCAGTGATACATTATTCTGTTTGGTAAAAGTGATCTTGCCATTGAAGCATAAAGATGGAAAAGGAAGATTGCTTAAGAGGCCCATGAAGTCCCAAGCTTGGCTGGCCATCCTCTGAGAATGAATTTAGTGGGAGAAGAACAGTGGGAATCACATGTTAGGACTGACAAGTCTTCATCTTTCACGTGCAAAAATCTCCTGCAATAAAATTAATATAATATAGTAAATGTTTTTGAATGTGTTTTAAATTTAGATGTAGAAATGGCAGTAAGTTGGATCTGAATAGGGAGCAGTTTCTGGAGTCAAAATTCTGCTGCTGTTTTTTTCAATGCTCAGTAGTGCAAAAAGCTTAGAGCTTTTTGGCACGTGGGTTGTAACAGAAGGTTTGATGCAAGCGAGTACTGAATACATGGAATAAATACAGCTGATATAATCTACCAGTGGAGTAGGAGGCTCTAATTCCACATCTGCTGTTCCTATTTCACCAGAATAAGGCCTTTGCAGCACAGTTTCTACCTTATCAAATAACTTGACTAAACAAAGCAACATTTGATATTCATTGAGAGACTGACCAGAAAGGAACAAAACCGTTTTCCAGTTTGATACGTCTATGCAGCCCAGAGTTTTGCCAACAACACAATTCATGTATACATTTTTTGTATATGTATAATCTCATCCTAAATATTTAAAGTCCCAAAGAACTGCCAGGTTAGAATAAGTAGTTTTCATGTTTAATAGCCTTCCTGATAGAAATTTGCATCTTAATTCAGAGTTGGATTTCTCCCCCTACAGTCTTCAGACATTGGATATTCTTAGAACTTATTTGTCAGATAAGATATGCAACATTCCTGGGCTTTTTTGCATGCCCACAGCCCCACTGTCGGCATGATTTGGAAATATTAAACCAGTCGCTTCCATTTCTGAGGAAACTGCTCCATTTGTCAGGATATGTAATGTGTCGGAAGCTATCTCCATCAGTCTTCTGCTGCAGTGCTGCTCCTCTCGTTGAACTAGGTGGAAACTGCAGAGGCTTTGTGCTGGGGTATCCTGGAGGAGGCATGCCAGTGCTTTCATAGACATAGGAATCACCTCTGCCAGAAAGGTTTTTTTTTATTTATTTATTTTTATTTTTTTTATTGTTCCATGTATCAGTGTCTTGACATGAACCCAAACGTGCCCAAACATATCTCACTGAGGCTGTACAGAAAACAGAGGAGTCCTGCCATTCACAGGCGTGCTCCTCTGTTGGTGGCAAGGGCTTACAGTTTTTAGTTTCTGCTGTGATGTCACTTTTTCAAATCTCTTGCTTGTGGGGCCAGGGATACCAAAGCTGACAGCATGCAGGTGAAGGCGTGTGTTGCTGGAGGCCAGCAACTGCTGGGAAGTTCAGGGCTCAGCAGTAAACCCTGCCAGAGAAGAAAGTGTGTCTTGGCTGCTGCTGAAGCTTCCCGAGATGCCCTAGGAGAAGCCAGGATTCTGCTGAGACTGCGGGCGGCCTCAGCTGTGCTGGTCTCTGGGCTGAGAGTGGCACAGCTGAGAGGGGTCCCCTGGCTTCTCCTCTGGGCTTTCTGGCCACAGCTACTTAGCAAGTGTCTGTGTGATATGAATTTATTGGAGCTTTGGGTCAGTCACAATATTATAATGAGAATAAAACACTTATTGAGTTCAAAAGATTATTTTTAATTCAATAAATAATTTTCTGTTCTTTCCACTTCTCTTTGAAAAGCTGTATTTCTCAAAGAAGGGGAATTTGAATTCCTGTAGACATCATCTATATACAAGGAAGAATGCTAGTAAGAACATAATGTTTTCTACCTGGTATTATTGAGCTGATGTAGTATAGAAACCTACCTAATGTTTTAGTTTTAATTGTATAAAAACAAGCATTTAACCCCAAACCAAACAAACAAAAAAGCGTACTTTTTAGTTCCTATCAATTAAATCTCTTCAGCTAGAAATGCCCAGTGCACTTTTGCAGCCTGGTAAATGAAGTACATAAGCTATTACAATTGACTTTTGAGAGTGATATCAACTTAGGGCATTCTAGCAAGGAAAAATACTTTATTTTTATTTTTTTCCCCTCTTGCCAGTGAGAGGGCAACAGCCTTGATTTAAACTATAAATTGTCTGTGCAAAAGCGCAGGATTTTTAGAAAAACATATACAGGACTTGGGGTACCTAGAAAATAGAAGACTTTTAATAAATTGTTTTTAGGTTTCTCAGATGTACCACTGGGCACATTTAAGATATGTTAAAAGTAGCACAGAATGCAAGCTGATCATTTTGCTCACTTGCTCTATACTAGAAGAGTCTTTACCGTGACCGCGTTTCTGCAGAAGTACTTTACTGTGGCATCAGTTATGCCAGAAATTCTGACTCGCTGGAACTCAGCTATTTCATGCTCAAGTGGTTCTTGGAACAGCAGGAAGATTTTCATAAATACATGATGGGACAGATGTTGCACTGATATCTGCTCAGTGGAAGCAGATTCCCAGTTTGGCTCCCCACCTCTGCCTGTTTCAGATAATTGCAGTGAAAGCGAGTGGCAGTGACGTGCTGTTGTGGCTGGTACTGCCACACACCAGGGATCTTTATCTCCTGCTACATTTTTTTAATATCCTGAACGCAAAACAAAAACAGGAGTGCACTGTCTGCAACAGTTTAAAAGCAGTCCATAGTTCTTGGTTACTACTGTGTTTCATAAAGAAATATGGCAGTGGTTCATGGCAAATCCTATTATCAGAATAATAATGCGATACAGTCTGTTTGGTTGTGCTTAAGTACCGATAAATAAACATACTCCTTGTATTCCCTCTGCTTCTCCACCCCTGCTATGAGGTTCAGCGTTCAGGGCACTCCTACGGCCAGCTTTGTGTGTTAGAAGTCTAAACAAGTTTACATGAAGTTAACTGTAAGCGAATGTAAAAAAAATAACAACAGGGTAGACTTATGGGAAGAGAAGACTGAAAATAAGAAATCTGTTGATAAAAGAAAATACTTGTGCAGAAAATGTAACAGGATTTGTAACCATTTTGACTTTTGAACACGTTTTTCCATGCAACTTAGAGCAAGGTCGAGCCTGACTTCTGCACAGCAAAGCAGAATGGGGAGGAACACGCTTTCCCCCTGCTATTTGAAGGCTACACGCAGCTTCAGTGGTGTTATTTTGAAGGGGTGGTTTCTCCTTTAGAGCAGCATCCTCCCTGATCCCCAGGGCCATGTCTGAGAAGTAGAGGAGATAGCGAAGTTCAGCCCCAGGTGTGTGCCTACCACACTTAGATCAAGCCACAAGGTTAAGGATCCCTCAGTCTTTGGAAGCAGCAAATGACGTTTTCCTTCTGCCTATGTAGTAAGCTTTGGGATTTTTGTTCTCCTTTCTTTGCTTCTGTTTGACAAGGGAAACTACTAATCCATAACCAAAGCATGGAAGCACGGGTGTTCATTTGGGTCTTAATCTTACTTTCTTCTCTTGACAAAAACACCCATCTCTTTTTGAACTGCTCTTTCTGCAAACACAGCAGCTTTTCTTTCTTCCTCTCCTTCCATCCTTTTTTTCTTCTTTCTTTCTCTTTTCTCCTCTCCCTCTTTTGAAGAGAAAAAAGCAGCAAAAATGCCTTTACGGAATTAGAAATACTTGGTGTACTAAAACAACATTCAGAAGGAAAGTTTGGAGTGCGTATCTCCTCATTCTTAGCCCTTTAATGACTGGATAAAGAAAAGAACTCATGTTCTAAAACCTTACTGTGCTGTTGGCTGGGCATCTCTCTGTGAAACTTGAACACAGGTCTTCACGTCAGACAACATTGTTTTATTTCAAAGATTATAGGCGCTGCAGAGACTGAGGCATTAATTGATTTTGGCCTGTTGTCACCTGTTTGCTTAGAAGTTACTTTTAAGCTTTCAAGTTACTTTCAAATGGTTGCTTGTTAGGAAGTTACCTTCAAGCAAATTAATGTAGGGTGTGAAAAAAGACATACTTCCTCTGGGGAAGATTTATTATTTGCAAAATTTTCAAATAAAATTGGGTCAAATGTCAACTTCCTGGGTAATTCTCTACAGTTTATAGAATTTGGGCTCTGATGGCTCAGATTTGCATAGTCCAGAATTACTTCTCTAAAGACTTGTTGTATGCAAAATGTGTCACAAGTTGAATAGTATGGCAATGCTGGTGAAAAATAAAATCCTATTCTTGTTGATGACAGTAGCTACCACAGAATGTGTCTGGTCTATTAAATAGACTTAAACTTCTTGAATCACAGAAATAATGTTTGATGAGAAAAGGACAGAAATAAGGAACATGAGGTCATGAAAGGTTATATTTTGTTCTTTTAAAAGGCTAAATTGAAGCAATTTGATAGTGTTAATTTACCAAAAAAAAATAATAATAATAATATTCAGTTGGACAGTGAAGTTAAAGGAGAATCTCCTAATGAACATATTGAAAACATGTTTTCTGAATGTGATATGAATATCTTCTTGGTGCCAGCAGAAATGACAGACAGCTCCAGCATTACTTGGAATGGATTTTCAGATAGACCTATTTTCCCCGGCTCATGCAGTGTTTATTGTTAATCCATCCGTGTTTTTCTGTTGTGTAATTTTGTAAGTGTTGTTGGATACATGGATATGCTGAAGCCATTAGTGTGCCTATCTAAATGAGGCCTTAATAAAGCGAAAAATACGTTTCTCTTCTTATGAAATTTCAAAATATTTTCCTAAAAGAAGGCAGACGTTTCATTGCTCTTGGCTATGAGACTGACTGCCAGAAAATTTCTCAATTTTCTTTCCAAATGCACTGCAAAAAACCAAAGCATTAAAAACCACTTTATGAGCTTTTACCAAACTTTTGTTATCCGCTGTTATCCATTTTATAAGCTTTTAGCTGGTATATTCAGCTGGTATATTCTCGAATAATGACTATAGTTATTTTGTTGTGCAAGCATTGGTCTAAACCTGTTGATTTTCCTCTTAAAATCACACTTATTAAATAACAAAACTAGGTACTAATAAAACTGAATCTTCAGTTTTAAAACATTAAAACAAAATAATAGACAATATTGGGGAGCCCAGGAAGAGATGACAGCAATCAAGATGTCTTCATGAATAATGAATGCTATATAAATGGTCCCTGAGAAAAAAAAGCAGGTGCCGAAATGGAGAATTACTAGGCTGCTGAAAAAATATATTTTCCTCATATCCTTTTGGGCTCATTTTCCTGCATTAGTCTGCAGGTACATGCATTCAGTTGGTGAACATTTTACTTTACAATTTTGAAATCGATGAACTATTTATTAAAGTCATTCTAACTGGCAGTATAATTATGCAAAGGATTATTGTCTCTTCATTTACTTTTCTTGAGTGATTAGCTTGTGATGCTATAATTCATTTATGAGAGTGACTTAAATTTATAATGGTTTAATTAAAATTGGATTGGGAAGCAAATGGGAAAATTTACATTCAATGTATACAGTTGTGTCAAACACATTTGATGGCAGTTGTCTTTTTATTAGCTTAGGATAATTAATTGGGGTATTTATGTACTAATATTACCTAATTAACTCAGCAGTGAGGTAATTAATTTAGTTAACAGTTGTCCAAGAAAAAAAAAAGTATAGTAGTATAGCCAGCTGCTTTCACTTTACGTTATTCTTGTTTACGTTACTTTTTCAAATCAGTATTACTTTTAAAAAAAAGAAAAAAAAGGATTCCAAGATCAGAGACCATATTTAATTAGGAGGGCATTCTTTGCATTTTACCCATAGAAAAACTGGTACAGTGTAAATCCTGCAGAGAGAGAGTGGAGCAATTGGATGATCTACACTGTCAAAGATGCTGTTAGGTAAGCTTTCCCATCCATTAACAACAATGGTAGTTATTTCTTTGCTTTTAAATCGAAACTCCATACTCATTAAGCATGCCTTATTCAACATTACTGAATACCTGATGTGTGTTAGACTCAGGAGTAAATGTTGGACACTGAGCAAAAATATAACTTAAAGTTAAAATGGATCAAGTTTTGCTCTCATTGATATTTATGCAAAAACTTGAGTGGCCTGCCTGGGTCTGTCTTTGGTTCCTCCTGATACACTCGCTGCCTTCAAGTATTTTAAACTCATCCACTCCCCCAGCTACATAAGTTTTTTCATTATATAGTTATCCCCCTTTAATTCCTTCCTCCATAAAGTTGTACTGTCTCTCCTTGAATGCATATAAAGATTTAGCAGGTCTTGTGGCATTCTGTAACGCTATCTGTATGTGTCTAGTGTCCTTCATCTGACACATCACTTCAGTTTTGAACCTGAATACAATGACCTTTGTTTTATGCCTCCCAATTCTAAGAAAATATTATTTCCATCCACTAAGCAGAGGTAAAGGCCTTGGTATATGACAGCTGCACTAATCTGCTCCCATGAAACTATATGCCCATGCTTCCTGCAAGTGTTGTAGGATGGTGCTTTGGGGCTGATGTTTTCCCAGTTTACTTGCTTCTGTTTAAAGAACATTGGTGTATTTTCCTGTGTTAACAAACGTGGCTAAATGCAGCAGGTCATTTTGTTGTTAACAGTTATGTTGTTTTAATGTTTAACTTCCATTAGCCAAGTAAGTAGACACGATGGGATGTAAACATGGAGTGATTTGGAAAAGAAGTGTACTGAAATGCCTGTATATGTAAAATAACAAATGGCATTGAAATCTGAAAAGTGATTCTGTGAAAAGGATGATACTGGCATCTCCATCTCACTAGGATATCTGGTTTGTTTTAGAGGAAGGAAGAAATACCCAGTTCAATGGCTTATTGGCTTAACAGCCAGGTCAAAAACCTGCTGATTGCCCACTTAGACCTAAGTAGCTCATTACAGAATACTTACCGAGGCTTTACAAGATTACTTTTTCTATGTCCTTTCTACTTCCTAATATTCAGTTACCATTCAGTTCCTGCACGTGTATGTTTCATAGTTCATTCTTGAAAATTTGACTTAGCTTCGAGTATATGAATGAGCATTTCTCTCTCTCTCTCCCCCTCTCTCTCTCTCTCTCTCTTTCTCTCTCTCTTTCTTCTGTAACAGAGGCTGAACCAGTGTTAGCTTTGGTAGCCATTTCTTCTGAAAACTTTTGAAAACTGTCTAAAAGTACCTCTCACCTCCATCGTTTTAAACATTTATATGACCTCTCAGAAACTCCTTCCTCACAGATTTTTTTGGCAATTTATTCTGGTGAATGATGCACAGCAGAGACCATCTCATTCTTTGCAATTGTTTTAAATATCATCATGTAAACAAACCATGTGCTAATATTTATCTTTCGTAGTTTATCATTATCAAAATACATTCTCTCCTGCTTTTATTTTTTAGCTAGCTAGTCCCAAGTAAGATGAATGTCATAATAATTCATGGACAATCATGTATCAATGCCTAATTAAAAAAAAAATGATGACTTCATCAATGTTTCCGGCATTCCCTGAAATGTCCTCTTAGTTTTTGTCATAACTTAACCAAGAAGTTCTTTGGTTGATTCATAACCCTACTCCTAATTTGAAAAGAGTACAAGTGAGAAAGTTACAATTTCAATTTATTTATAAAGGATGGAGTTATTGTTTCAGAGTGGCAAGCATATTACCTGGATTTTCTAGCTTGAGCCATCTGGGTCTTGATATTCCTTTGCATAGCAGATTTGAGAAATAGCTACTATCTCAAGTATTTTCACAGTAAGGAGTAAAAGACAGGAATCAAGTCATTCCATAATGTTTTTGTAAAGATGTTTAATACATCAAATGGCCTAAGCCTCCCATTTCTGGATATCCTTAAGTTTTTTTAAAAACTATTTCTTCCTCTCCTTTTCCTTCTCTCTCTCTCTCTCTGTCCTTCCTTCTCTTTGTTTTGTTTCTTTGTGCGTTGAAGCCAAGAATAGTATTTGGCTACATAATGTAGTGACAAGTCCTGTGATGTCCCTTCTACTTGTTGTTTACCTGATTATACAGGTTCATCTTCATGGTTTATCTTACTCGATTAGCCAAAATTTCCTAAGTAATTCCCAAAATTAGTTTTCTGATCCCATTCCTTTTATTCTGTATTTTGTAGGCTTTGTATTTATAAGCCTTTACGCTGAATCTAGCTTATCAAGTGATTTGTGCAGTGCAGCTGATCTATTCTTAACTTCCTGCAACATATTGCCAGAGTTTGCATCATATGATTTTTGTTTATATTTTTTTAGCACGGGTTCCTATATTATTTTTTCCAAATCACTGCTAGTGGTATACGTCTGTGCTGAGGACACATGTTGTGGCACTCTCTAAATGTAGCTCCATAGTTGATGATTTCCTGTTATGTTTTGAAATCTCTGGGAAAAGGAGATCGGCAGAACAGAGCGTGCTATCTGAGTAGGCTTTCTTCTACATTCTTTCATGGCAGTCTATCTGAGAACGCATAATTTTTGTTTATTAATTTTAATGGTAGGGTGATCAAAGACATTACCTATTATTTATGATTTTCTAAGGTACTTAACATTACAGTATAAAGCATCTTGTATAAGTTTTTTTTAATGAATTCCCTTATTATCTTGCAATTGAGAAAATACCAATATCCAGAGGTTATTGTATGTCATCCTCGATAAGTGGTAGCACCAGGCATGGGTGATATCTCAGAGATTTTTTATTTTCCCAGACGTGTTTGAGAAGTTTCTTCATTGGTGAGGCCATGGAGTATTTGTGAAGAATACTGTACCTTAGAAATAAATTACCCAGTATCAGAAAGGCTAGAAAATAAGAATGATCTAAAATTGTTTTAGATATCTACCTACAAAATAACGGATGTGTTCATGTGTAACCTTTAAATAATGCTTTCTGTCCATTTCCTCACCTCCAATGCGTATCTAATCATGCCAGGGAAGCTTTGCTCTGCATCTCTTTCACAAAAGAGAACCTGAGCAGTCTCCTTCCTGACCCTGCTTGACAGCCACAGGACAAACGTACAGAGTAGCATAATTGTTGTGCTTTTTTTCAATCATTTTGTGGTTGGAGTGGGTTGGTGGTGGGTAGAGCAGGGGCTGTGTTTTTAAATAGCAGTGGTTGGCACTTCCTTTAAATGCTTCTAGTAGCACTAGTATATGAACACAGTGACTAACAGTGCCTGACAATTTCAGTTTTACTGCAGTTATTGCTCTGACAGGCCTTGACTTTATGCCAATTCAGTTGGAAAGAGGCTTTATATCCCTTTTGCCCCACTGGCTTTCTAGATTCTTTTTTCTTTTTTTTTTCTTTTTTTTTTCTTTCCAAAGCACATGTTTAATTCCTTCACAACTCTGATTTCTCTGGAGTAATGACCACAGTCACCCTTTCCCCCCTCTGCCCAATGGCCACCTGTCACCTGTGCTGTCTCTGCTGTTAAGGCATATACACACATTCTGATAAAACAGGAGAGAGATAATTACAACACTTGATGACTCTTTTGCCTCATGAATTTTTTAATAAATGTATTTGTCCTTGGCTTGAATGCATCTGCTGCATCTGCTGGGTACTTCTGAACATAAAGTGTAGGGTCAGCCTGTCCATTAATAGCCTCCACCCCAATCATGACACACTGGCCTGTCCAAGAATGTAGTATTTCTGTAGTTTTTCAGTCTCTTCAGACTGAAACCAGCAAGCCCAGTGAAAAGCTGGGGATGTTGGGTGTTGAACGTTACTGATTTACCCTTTTACCAATACCTGGTGTGGCATTAATATAAAATGCAAAAAATGTGTGAACTTCCATTTGTTGAAAGAACAACATTACCAAGAAAATAAAGGGAATGTCAAGGACCAAGATCAAGGTTCTGCATAGATCATGTTATCTTTTTGTTTCAAGTTTCAACCTATCACTATAAGTATTCATAACTGTATTATGAATTATTATTGTCACTGTATTAGAGATTAAATAAACTCATTGAAGTCAGTCATGTCCTCAGAGCTCAGGAGGTCCAACTCATTGTAAGCCAAACAGGAAATGATAAAAATTGTAAATATTCACAAGTTGGGCTAAAATGAGCTGTTAATGTCAACTTTTTTTTTTAAAATAGTCAAGTGTGCAAAACGCAAAACCTCTTTGTCTTTTCTGTTCTACTTCCTGGGGCTGCCAGTATGACCTTGGGATTGGGGAATAAATTATTCCTTCACTCTGAATGGTGCTCACAGGTCCAGGCTGATGGTGTACTGGGTATTAGAAAAATGGTGCCACTGTTTCATGTCCTCTGACTTGATAGTGCAGAAAAACTCAGTGCTTGCTACTGTCAGCCTACAATGGACGTGGAGTTCACTACCAAAAGAAAAGTTTATCAGAAGAAAGATCTTCTTTATCTCCTTATTTTTGTCTAATTGATACCTACTGACAGAACATTTGTGAGAAATATATTTTCTCTGCAGGTAAATAGCACAGTTTGTTGTTCACTTGCATCAATACTTCATTGCGAGTAGGTAAAGACTGAACATAAAATAGGAGTACAAGACAAAGGAGCCAACACACACAGAAAAATAAAATAACTTCTGAGCTTTCATAGCTTTTTCTAAGTCACCAGAATTACTTTTATTTATGTCAGAGGTATATTTGTCAACATGAATATTTTCTAGAGGATGTTTTTAAACTGCGGACAGAATCTACAACAGCTAATCTTAGCAGGAGTGGTTGGCTGCAAAAACTTCCATTTTCCTTTGCTAACTAAATGTCTTCAGTAGAGTTCTCAGGTATTCTGTAGGGAAATGATGGAGTTACCTTATCTAAGGCAACATGGCAAAGCCCTTCCAGGAAATGGCTGCATTTTGGGGAAAAAAAAAAAAAAAAAAAGATGAGTTTTGGACTAAAAATATTCATTAACAATTGGTACTCTATAATCATTATTGAGCAATAACTTAAAAACTCCCATCTGGCACAAGGAATAATGAATACAAATGATATGTTCATATTTAGGACGTTTATTGGTATCACTAGTGAAATAGCTGGATGCGGCTTCACATTTGCTGTGGTTTTGTTTGTTTTTTGAATTATCTACTTTCTAGCAGCAGTGATAAAAGAACATGAAAGCAAACTAATAGGAATCTTAACAGGATACTTAATGTTTCTCAAAAGAAATCCACTAGGTGTGATAACGTATTTGAGGCGGTATACTCAAGCCAAATGCCTAGATTTTAATTTAGGATTTCCTGTTGCTGGGGGGCAACTAGACCATGTCTGTACTTAGCACCTCAGTATTGTCAGTGAAGGACAGATACAGTACTTTCAATTTTTATGGGCCCAAGTCAAATTTAGATACTGTTGCATTATCTGGAGATTTGCAGATTTTCATAGTCTGAGCTAGGCTTTAAGCAGATGTCTTGATTGTCTCCACTGTTTCCGTTACCAGCTGTTTACATACACAAAACCGCATCTGGATACGTAAAAACTGACTATAAATTTCATATATATATATATACACGCACTTATTTTTTTTCCCTGTTGTGCTCCAGTTTGGTTGTACATTTTCATGTTACTCTGTATCAGTACACAATTTAGTTTATAGCTCTTGATATGGAAAGATAAGGCTTTTCTGAGATGTATACATTTTACAGTTCAAGCACAGTTTTATGTGGAGCAATTAGAGAAATTTTACTGAAGTAAAATGAAAAATAACCAAATATTTTATTGACCTTGTCTCAAGTCAGTTCAGTTCTAGTTTCCTTTTGATGACTTTTCTGTCTCATTAGAGGTGTGATTTATTAAGCATAATTAATATTCTGCTTATAATTTTTATACAAGCACTTAGATATATTAAATTGAAATAAAAACTCTTAAGTAACTACTATAAAATAACATGACAGCTCAAAAACTCTGATTATAAAATAAAGTCTGTATCTTTTGTAGATAAAAGTAGATGAATTGAAACAGCACTAACACTTGCCCTGGAGTACCCACAGATCATTTCGCATCCATAAAGCCACAAAGGGACAAATTGCTATAAAATTTCCTTCAGTTGGCTAGAAATACTTGATCTCTTTGTCTTCTCCATGCAAATAAAAACAGATACGAGCTAGTTGACATTAGTCATTCTTGGATCTTCTGGAATTATTCCGTTAAGAACCATTGTGGGTTTGAAGATTTTCATGTTCAACATCCATATGTTCTCCTGTGCAAACATGTACCTGTAACTGGAAGAGCAGCGAATTCTGGTTAAGGATAAATAACAAGAGAGTCACACTTGACTTATTTTTCCAGCCAGTTGTTTTATTTGGGGAGTTTGAAGAGACAGCGGGGCAAAGTTCATTCACAAATCTTCAATATACTGAAAATATTCTCAACATATAAAGCAAGTTAAAATAGACTGTTATGTGCAAGTTCCTTGATGCAGCATTACTGAGACTGAGTGAAGATCTCTTTGTACTGTCAAGAAGTATAAAGAAATCTTATTATAACCATACTGTAAGTAATAATAGGCTACTTGTGGTTTGCATTCTTTCCACATACCCATGTGTCATGGGAAAAAATAATTCAGAAATAGCAGAGTTAAAAAACATCAGAAGTAGTATTTTCAATCATACATGAGGGAAAATATCATCTTCAATAGAGTGGCAATAGATTTCTTGAATTAAATGTGTTACGTACCAAATGCAATCCTAAAGAAGTGCAAAAGGCCGACAGAAACACGTTCTAGTTAACGTTTGACAATAACTGTAAATGAAATATTTAATTACAAGCACAGGATAACTGCCTATAACCTCTTTTCAGCCGGGTTGATAGCACTTTTTCCATCTTTGACAAGAAAGTTAATTGTGTTGCTGAAGTGTGAATTTAAAGCCTTTGAGAGTCCTCTGGTTTTCATCAGCACAAGTTTACTGACAAGTAGAAAGACAGCTATTCAACTTCTGAATACAATTACAATGAGATTTGGTGAACTTATGAGAAATGTTTTTCATTCTTTCTTCCTGTGTCAGTATACAGAAACAAGTCATCCACAGGATGTGAAGGACAAGCACAGGGAGGGTCATGGGAGAATCACAGAATTGTTGAGGCTGGAGGGGTCTTTTGGAGATCAGCTAGTCCAATCTCCTGCTCAAAGCAGGGGCAACCAAAGTGGGCTGCTCAAGAATGTATTTATTCAGTCAGCTTTGGAGAGCCTCCAAAGAAAGAGACTCTACACCTTCTCTGTGCAAGCTGTGCTAGTGATTGACCACTCACACAGGATAATTTTTTTTTTTTTTTTTTTAAAAAAAGGTTTAAATGGAATTCCCTGTATTTCTGGTACACAATTATATGAGATAAAAGTGAGACTTGATCCCTCTGCTCCTTGAAAATATAAAATATTGTGCTCATTTTGTTGTTGTTATAGGTAGAACATACTCCATATGTCAGTACACAATCCAGAAAGGAAAAAAAAGGTCAAAATCCCTAAAGCCCAACTACGATATCTATTCAGCGTTTCTGAGTTGAATTAATGGAAATTTTTGTTACTGAAAGACTTGAGAGATAAGGAATAACTGCAGGCAAAAACTGTCAAACTTGTTCACTTCTTGAAGTTACTTTAAAAGCTCTGGCAACACTAGAATGGAAACAGCCATGTGGGGGTTTATGTAACAGCCGCCAGATATTAACAAATAGCATGGTGCCATCTACAGAACAGAAAAAAGGAACATTCTCTCACATTGGTCAGCTTTTTTGCAAGGACTACATAAAGTTTTGCTGTTACTTCTATTTATACATTTTCAAAAGTACTTTCTGTAAGTGTATTTCACCCCTGAATAGGAACCTGTGAATGCACAGCATCTTCTTTCGGTGCTGTTGTTATTGGAAAGGAACTGTACCTAATCATGGTGTATCATTAATTCTGTAACAAATGTTAAGGGACTATGATGTAACAATGTATTATAACATAGCATGCCAGTAGAATAGATGCTGTAACAATCACTGTGGGTGTTTTATTATGGGGAAGTGGCTAATGCATTTAAAACTAGCAATAACTGAATGTTGGTGTCACTGGCAGAAAAACTGCCCAGAAATGAAGATGTTACTAAAGTAATCATAAAAAACAAGAACAAGAATAATCTCTTATAGGTAGAATAGCATTTAAATCAACCTCAGGTCCTTCCTACTCTGCTGGAGGGGAGGGTGTATTTTAGGGATTGTTCCAACTGTGCAGGGAAAGCGCATTCAAGACAATCATGGAAATAAATATGGGTAAGGGGGCTTTGGGGGGTATTTGCCCTGTGGCACTCTCAGATCTGCCAGGGCTCAGGCTGGTGGCCCAAAAGCCCCTCCACTGAGTTATAGTCAGATTATTTATGCAATGTCACAGTAGCTACCAATGATTCCAGTATATTCTAATTCAGTATGTGGTTACTGGTTTATTTTTTTCCACTCTGTTGTTTTCGTTATGTTTGGTTTTCTTTCTTTTTTTGGGGGGGGGGGGG
>NC_048897.1:55151601-55189112 GCF_011077185.1 Oxyura jamaicensis | reverse complement strand
GGGGTATTTTGTTTATATGTGTGGCTTGTCACTGATGTATTTTAATGTTTGCTGTATCATCTGGGAAAAATGGAATATTAAAAACAATGTAAATCTGTTTGTAAATATGCTACTGAGTATGGCTTTTTGCCAAGGGAAAAGCATCCAAGATATTTTAATCGACAGCTTGGTTCAAGCACATGCATCTCATTTGTGAATATCTCCAAATATGAACAGCATTCTCATTTACCCATTTACATTCACATCTTCACTGAATCTGTTTGCAACATTATATATTAGTATATGCACAGATGATAGATAGAGTAAGCTTAGCAGTGAAACCATGCTCAAAAAGCAAAATATACAGCAATAATCAATGTTCATTTTCATCACCACTGTACAATCTAGTAGGTCACAGTGCAAAGCAGTGAGGAGGCAAAAATGAATTGAGTTACATTACTTAGTGTATGACCAGGTGTGAAAGACAGAATTTGAAGTAACCAGTGGATTTACAAAAGGTCAAAGTAAGGCAATATCAAACAGGAGAGTTCAATTTTTTGCTCAGGCTGATAGAGACGTAAGCTGAGGTTTCTCTCTTCGGAGAGCAGAATGATTTTGTGTCAAATAAGGGAATTAAATATTTGCAGACTCAATAAAACACATCTATAAGCATTCTCACGTTGTTAGACTCCATGAACACAACTCATTTTCTGTTCAGCATTCAACCTCTCCTCTCACAGCTTTCTACCATTCCCATGCATCCTGTCGTTGGTGAACAGGGGAAAAGACCAGCACCTTCTTTTCTATTTCTCCTCCTCAGGAAGTTGCAGAGAGCAACTAGGTTGCCTCTCGACCTCCTCCAGACTGGACAACAACGAGTGTCCTCAGCCTCTCCTCACAGGACATGCCTTTTTGCCCTTCTGCCAGCTTTGTTGCCCTCCTCTGGACACTTTTAAGAACCTTAACATCCTTTTTATGTTGTGGAGCCCAGAACTGTACATAATATTCAAGGTCCCTGCCCATAGAAAGGATTGGACTAGACAATCTTTAAAGGTCCCTTCAGACCCAAACCATTGAGTGATTCTGTGATTCATTCTGTGACCTTGCAACAACCCTTCTGGCAAAACTCCTGTTCTCATCCTTTCTTCTACTAGCGTCTCTCCACATGGAGGGATTTAGATGTGCAAGGAGACAGAATTGGCACTTACTTTCCAGCCATACATGGTGTAGATAATAATCCTGGCACCCGCATCTCTTTTACATCCTGTTTAAATTGCCTGTGTTTTTGTCCATTTAAAATCAAAGTATCTAGTGGCTTAATGATGGCTTAAAATGTACTTAGAAATCCAGTTTAGGATGCTAATTTGCTTAAGGGTGCAACAGAACTACTTTGTCTTCTTGATAAAAACTCTTTCTGCATTTTCATCTCCTAATCAACAGTAATAGCCTATGGAAATATAAATATACAGTAGTGTTTTTAAGAGGGACATTCCTAAGTAGTCGTACATCTTTTTGTAAAAAACGTGAAGCTTTTAAGCTGCTCTTCTAGCATCTCAAGTATTTCAATCCATCCAGTCAAACAACTCAAACTCCCTCTGACATCTATGGGTGATGGAACTCCGAGTGGCCTAAAATAAACATGTAGGATAAGATCACCACATGAGCTCTTCAAAGTTTTTCAGCAGCACATTATTTACTTTTCCAGAGAACTGGAATACTTTTTCTTATTATTATTTTTATTTTTTTTTCTTCTTGGCTGTTTTGTGTTGGGGTTTTTGTTTGTATATTTGTTTGTAAAAGTGGGACAGTACTGGCTGTCTTCATCGCTCAGAAAACTGGCCAGGGTAATGGCAGATCCTTAAATTCAGGCACGGTTCCCAGCCCAGCAAGAAGCCTGTGAATCCCCAGCCGGATTGTCTGGCCAGCTGCCGCAGCCAACAAGCAGCGCACACAGCAGGCAGCCTGGAAACCCAGAGCTGCAGCAGGGAGGATCAGCCTCATCGCAACTCCACGGCAGGGAGCCAGAAAAACCTAAAAGTCATGGCTTGAGCAAAGAGTTGAGCCCCCTTTAGGAACGTATTCAGGATACTTCTGGATTTGTGAGACCTTTAAGTATCCAGTCATGAGCAAATTAAATAAGGTCCCAGGCTCCTGAGCAGCTTGCTAGATGGGAAACCAAGCATACTACCAGCAGAAAGCTGCTGAAACTTTGAGGAAATACATTAAACATGTATTTCTACAGTCTCTTTCTACCTTGGCAAATTACTATTTTCTGAAATTGTTTCAGTGAAAAATTGTCATTAGCTGTACTGATAATGGCCCTTGATTTATATCGTGTCTTCCATATTTCAGAACAGGCTTCCTGCTCTGCAACAAATGGCATTTAAGGTATAACAGCTGCCCTTAACAAAAAGATAACACGTAATATGTAGCGTTAACATTGTGCTTTAATACATTGCCTTAATCAAAACACCATCTCTTCCTTCCCCTCCTCTGTCTTTCTCCTTCTGTTTCTCCCCATGACTGTTGGCCTGGGATAAGAACTTGTTGCTTCCTGTGGCTTTAGATGAAATGGCAAAATCTTGTGTTTATTGTGCAAATGTCTCATCCTTTCTGCCAGTCATAGCTTCTGGTATTTAGCAGCACAATAGCGTTTTGATGGATTAGATAGGCTGAAAGTCCTTCTAGCCACATATCGTACCGCTGACTGGTAATAGAAAGGAATGAGTCCACGCAGGGGACAACGCAAGTGGAGATGCTGCTTCTGAAAGTACAGCGGCTTTGGGCACGCTGTGGTCGGCATGCAATGACCTCAGATGTCTTTGAAAGAACAGGAGGAGTTTAACCAGATCGAGAGGGACTAAATATCTACCAAAGATGACTTCTGTGAAATGAACCTTACTCGTGTGAGTATAGTGCATAGAAACCCAAACTAGCTTTTAACTAGCCTGGTTACAGCAACAAAGAGATCTGCACAAACAAATTCATCCCACAGAGAGAAACCATCACCTGTCTCTTCCTGTAAGTCCTCTGGGCAATCAGGAAGGACAAGGGAAGGGAATTGGGAACGATCTCTGTTACCATACCTGCCAAGCTATTAATTCCCGGATGGTTTCACTTACAGCAACCTACATTCATTTCTGCCATACCAAGTATTATTGATTTCTGGTGCTGCAGCAGTGCCTTAAAGACCTGATCAGTGCCTCTGGGCATAGATGTGTTATATTTTATAGGCATGTAAGACAGAGGTATTCCGTGCCCTAGGCAGCTATCAATTCAAGGCAACAGGATGTTAAAAAATATGTGGGGAGGAAAGGGGAGTAGCAAGACAGTAAAAACTGCATGTGAACCAAGAAAAAAAGTAATACTGAACCAGGATACTGAACCAGGAAGATGACGTTGCATGACTGTTTCTCCCATACCCCATACTGTTTGTGTGAGAATTCATTAAGGCTAATTACTACATCACTATAGGTTAAAACAGTGGGTTTAATGCTTATGGTGTGAAAGTATTCATTAAAAAAAGACTTGCTTGTTCTTGGAACAGGCATTCAAGAGGGCACTGCAGACATACCAAATACCATCTTGTTAGTGAATCAACATTGGTGTGCTTTCATCCTGTTTTGTGATGTTAATTAGCTGAGACAAGGTAGCATGCATAACATTTTTAATGTCATTGAAAGTATCTAAAACAAAAAGCAAGAAGTCACATTTTATTCTGCATCATAGCACATATTCAAAGCTGAAAGGGCTGCTGATACCACTGCTTGCAGTGAGGCTCCACAGATCAAGGTACTGAGATTTAGAAGGGTTAATTTCAGCTAACTGTCAGTTTTGATAACGACTACAGGTCACTTCTTATACAAGCCTCCCAGGTCAAATCCACTTCCCCTGGAATTCTGTGTTTCAGTTTTCTTTGATCAGCAATAGAGAGAAATCTGTGCCCTGTAAAATTGTGTTCTCACTCTGCCATGGAGCACTAGAATACTGATTTTAATCTTTTCTTGTAATCTCTCAGCTCAGTCAGTAATACTGGCCTTCACTGGGAGCGCTGGGAAAGTGCCTGAGCCTGGGCATCATGACAGTGCAGCCACAGATGGGTCAGGACTACCAGTGAGCTGGATCACTGGTGCCACTTCCCCCCCTGAAGCAGACATTCCCCAGTCCCAGACCTTCATCCCAGAAAAACATTAACGAAGGAGATAAGATTCTATTTTTAAGCATCAGTTATCAGCCTTGTGCCTAGTTCAAATATGTCTTCCCTCTTCTATTTCATGCACAGATTATCTGTGGATCTAGGATGTGTTAGAAACTAGATTAGGTTTTACAGATTTTAAGTGTATATACACAGACTTCATCTTTATAGTTTATAGTAGTAGCAAATGACTTTGCTCCCTGAATTAATATATTGAATTAATACTTTTATTCCTTTTATATATTTTTTTTATTTAGAACACTGAATATATTTTACTCTTCTTCATTTTAAAGAACTCGTTCAAGATTTATTTAAGGCGGTATTTTTGATTGCTTTGCAATAAATCTGTTTTCCTTGTTCCCAGGGCAAAAAGAGCAATCACTTATTGAAGTTTCAGTTTCTAACAAAAGCTTATTAAGTTAAATAAGAGTGGCAAATACTTTAATGAACACATATATTGTACACTTATGTGAGGTACAGTAGAAAAGAGACTAGTAATTTTCCACTAATTATTGTGTAAAATAGCACCATTTATCTCTAATCAGAGGGTTTTAGAATCCAGATTCTACAAACAAGATAAGAAAAGCACTGATTTACATGATAATTGTTATGCTACAGAATTACGTATTTAAGCTATATTGTATTATTGGCTGAATGCCTGTAAGAAATTACAGCACTTCAATTGCAGGATGAAATATAATATTGAAAGGCTGCTTTTATATTTCGTATAAAATAGCAGAATTATAACTGTAACGCTAACATTTAAATACTATTATTGGCTAGCACTATATTATGTCAATAAATAGTGATTTGGTGCTTGTAAATTAATTTCTCAAGCTGTTAGATTACTTTTTTTTTAAGGCAATATGCTAAAAGTACTATATTTTACATTGGTCTGCACAAGATTAACTGTAATTCAAGAATCATTTCTCCATCAGAGAACATGAACTTTATGACAAGAACTTTGCCTGTGGATATGTGTATATAATGAATAAGTGAATAATTCTTAGCAGTTAATTACTCTTTATTGTGCTGGGATCGTCACATACAAAACAGCCCAAAAATGTCAAGCATTTGATATATAAGCTCTTACTAAATTTTAGTTCGCTCAAATCCTACGTACATCGATAAGTCCCTCACTGCCATGAGATAAAGTAAGGATCACCCCCAGTCAGATTTTGAAGAAGAAATGCATGGATAAGAAGATAAGATGGGAAAAAGTGTTAACCAGGTTCATGTTGATCAGTGGAGAGTGGTGAGAAGAGATTGGTCTGTAGACACCCAGATATCAGCTGCCTGCTGGTATAGATGGAAATCAGTATAATGAACATGGTAGGGGAATTTTGTTTAATAAGTCCTTAAGTTATAATGTATTCCAGAAGAAATTATGCTTCAAAAATGAATAAGCAAATGATTATTTTTGCTTAAGCTATTTTAAGAAAGCTAGCTCCTGCTCCTAAAATGGAACATCCCATCTTCCAGCAGTGCAAGCTAGTAACAGTCTTGGACTTTCTTCAATAACACCTCAATAATAACAACAGCCTGTGGTGATCTGTGGTGATTTAAGACCTAGATTTTCCAGGGCCAATTTCCTTGTAAAGTATTTCAATTTCATGGCCTGGAACAAAAGCCCAAGTTTTTGGAAAAACACACAAAATACTAGGGGTTCTACAAAAAAGATAGGCCCCTTGCTTCTCAAGAGATCCATCCAACCCCCCCCCCCCCCCCCCCATTCATGGGGCCTTATGTTAAAATACAAACAAACATAGGTTTCCAAATGGATATATAAGACTGTTCCAAGTGATTCATATTGGATCTTCTGGGAATTTCAATGTCTTCTGTTAGATCTGGAAGTTAAAGATAAAGCAGTAGGCTTCTCCATCTTTGGCAGAAGCTGACAGCAGCTCCCACTTCAACTGGATCTGCAGTTGCAAGGCAGCAGATTGTTAGCTCTTTTTCTCAATTCTTCTCCAGCACAGCCCTTTCAGACTCATGGAAACCCTTAGGAATATGTTTCTCCTTGAGATAAACAGATCCACAATCTGCCTCCCATTTAAATATGTCTGAGAAGGTGTTAGTTAGTAGTAACCTTAACACTTCTCTGAATACTTTTTTCCATCTTCTTTTTTTCTCCAAATGAATCAAGGCAAAATAGTTTTAGAAGTTGCTTAGAATATCCAGAAAGACCTCTAACATCCTTACAGTTCAAGAATCTGTAAGATTTCTCTTAACCATCATGTTTGCAAATAAAGCTACATTTCATGCATCTAGCCAGGTGGTTTTTGCACTGGGAATACATAAATGACCATCACGTAGGACCTGCAAATTCTGGCCGTCTAAAGACCCGGCAGCTGCAAACAGGCTGAATCGCTAAACACATCAACTTTTATTTATGAGGCTTAGAGACAAAAATACTCCAGGTACTTTTCAAACACGGAGAGAGATCCTGTCTTTGACTTTCTGTCATTGCTAACAAAATCCATGATATTTTGTTGGTGTCACACTTCACAGGACCAGGTAGTATGGTGCTTGGAATAAATCCATATGACTGGAATTTTGAGTTCACTGATATCTACACAAGGCCCTTTTTTGAACTTCAATATGTGTTATGGCATAAAAAGTTCTGCATGTGGATATGAAAACTTGCCAATTGTTCTTTTTTTGTTCCCCCCCCCCCCCCCAATATTAATGAAATTGAATGTCAAATTGTGACGTTTACATTTATTTTCTTGATGATTTGCTTCAGGTAATTCATTCATAAGTCATTTCTTTACCCTAGAGATTTTTGTGACGCATCAGAGCTAATGTTGTGGTAAAGATAATGGCAAGAAGTCATGTGTAGAGAATATAGATGCTGAAATACTGGTACTGTGCATACTGTGAAGCTTTCAGTGGGTTGCGGAATGATGGAGCTTCTAAATAAATCTTCTCTTCTTTGCCTAGGTAAGCAAACATGAAAAAACAAAACATACAGAGCTAATGAATACCATAGGAGCTCCCTGCTCTAATACCAACAAAAGATCACAGCAGGAACAAATGCTGAACCTCTTGCTTTTAATAACAAAAGTTACATTCTATCCTCAGAAATGCTTGTAAAGCTTTCGGTTTCGGTAGATAAATATTTATATCTGAATGGAAGAGTTTTGTTCCAAAAGTGAACTGCCTACATGTTTAGCATTCATCTTTTTTCTACTTTCACTCTACAGTTAAAGAATGGAAGTGTGCCCTTTGAAAGGCTCAGAAAGCCTTTAAAACCAGATTGTGGCTGTTCAGAATGTGCCTACAGGGAGAGTAGAAGGGCACCTACAGTTTGAGTATCTTCAGAAGAGGAAGGAGATGACTGTTACGTCTGCTTAAAGGGTGAAGAGAGGCACGTGTTGGTAATGCTTCTCCTGGGGTGGTCTCGCAGGGTTGACTGCTTCAGTTTCTTCTTGGACCTACTCCTTCAAACTTCAGAGGTGCAGGAGGGCAAGGGTTGCAAACTGCTCCTTGCGAATGATCTCGCACAAGTATTACGTGTTTTTCAGCAAACAAACATATTTCTACTACTGGATAAACAAGACCCAGAGTAGTGTTAAGGTCCCCGTGACAACAATTTATTGCTATTTGGTCATTAGCCTACCTTCCTTTTTGCCCTCCTTTCTGTTCTTGTGCTGCAGGGAACAGAAAATACCCTTCAGAAAGATAAAGGTAACTAGAAAAAAAATAGAAAAAAAATGCATCTCACTATGAGGTTAGCCTTGCACTGGAAGGCACTGTTGTTTTTTGGCAAACACCAAATCAGAAGGAATTCTGAGCCACAGTTGTTATTCTGGCTACTTTTCAATACTGCATATCCTATACAAAAAAAATGTTATAATAATTTAGAATTTCCTGGGCTTCACTTAGCCAGATAAATACTGGATGGAAATGAAGACCAATTACTTGATCTGAAACCAGCGGAAATGTTTATCATTTGTAGTTGTAGTGTTTCAGTGTAATGACAATGCATCAAATATTTTATAAGATTAAATAAATATTTTTAGTATCTGATACTTCATGCACGTGTCAGAGAAACAACATGCAACGCATTCCCAGGACATTTTTATTAGGAAATATTGGTTAAAATCAACTTAGCAGAACATGGATAAACTTGTTGTACCTTCCAGAGTACAAAAATGTTTTCTTGCTTCACATTTCCATTCCAAAGAGTACATTTCTGCAACAGACTGTGATGTTTTTGTTTTTACTGAATGTAATTTCTCCCTGGAGAAATACTAACTAGCTTACCTATACACGCAGTATTGCCCCAGATACAGCATACATGTGTTACTGCAGATGAGAAATTACATACACATATCAGAAGTGAAAAATGGACCTTCTACTAAGAGCAAATCTCTTGTCTTTAATTTTGATGAGCATTGGATTCAGAATTTGTCTCTGCAGCTGAAATAGTAAACCTGTAAAACAGTCTCTTGGGCTTTTGGAAGAGAGACAGAAATAACCTTATCTTTGCACTGCCCCTGCTGGTCTTTTTAGCAGGAATCTCCCAAGAATGCTGAGTTAGAACATACTTCAACTAAATGACACCCTTAATCATCATGCTAGAATGTGAAAGATTTGGGAAGTGTAGCAATATTTTCATCAGAATGTTATTGTAGGAGATTCTTCTGGTAAGGAATTGTGAATTAACGCATTTTCCTTGCTCAGATGCTGAAGTTTCATTTCTGTGAGTACTGTCTTTAAAGGAGCCATTAAGAAAACAATGGGACCACTCATCTAAAATAAAATAATGTAATTAAAAAGTAAATCACCGCTGACACCAAAGTGTATTTAAAAGCAGCTGCAGTCAATAAGATGGTTGGATTTTAGTGCACAAAAATGAAAGGCATGCAGCCACATGGGACTAATAATGCTGGGTGATTTATTATAGTGGAAAAGTGCAGAACAAATCAGTAGAAACGTGGACCTGAAAGAAAGGAAAGAAAAAAGAAACTGTGAATGTTTAAGGCTTTCTATAAGTTCCTGCAGAGCTGTAGGAAGTAGTGATTCAGAGGCCAGGGCTTGAGAAAGGCTGATAAAATTAGGATTGTACTCCTGATCAGGAAGAGAGAGGTACTCAGGAACACTTCAGAAATGCCTGTATCTTGGAAGGCCACAAATAAATGTATGTATAACAGGTGTAAAGAAAAACCTCTTAATTACTTCAATAGTCCGGTCACATCTTACAGTGTTATATTCTGATTCACCTGTCCATGCTTACAGTAAGTGGTACCTTCCTTCAAAAGCAGGAATAATCTTTGTATAGTTCAGTTATTTGAGAAGTAAACTGCCGTTACTCGCGAGCAATTAGATCTGCACTTGCAAATGTTCTTGTCTGTTGTATAAAGCAGCTCTGACTCAGAAAATGGAAAATTGGTGAGGTGTAATCATATGAGCAACTGGGATCTTTTCCGATCTTTGAAATAGTCCGTGTGTGAAGAAGAGGCTTGTTTTCATCTACAAAGTGATCAGATTGATTTGCACACAGTGAAGCTAGTTGGTTAAAAGCATTGAACTTTGGCTCAGTAGTACTGGGTTTTGTTCTCAGGGATTTCACACGTGCTTGCTTGACAGGAGAAAAGTTTACAGGAAGAGATAATGCTCAAACTTGAAGGTAATTCTAAACTTCAAACATTAAATGTGTTTAATTAATTAGCTAGCTGGGGAAGTGGAGGGTGGGAAGAAATGTGAAACAGCAGGAACAGTGCATAAGCAGAGAGTACTGGATCTTAGTTCCCAGGCTCTGAAGGTAATTGTAGCTTTTCCTGAAAGCAGAATGTATCTTACGGGACATTGGATTTCAGTTTCTTGACTGTGTGATTTCCTTTTAGTGCATAATACCTTTATTATTATTACTATTTCATTTCATCTGTCTAGTTCCTGTGAAATGTTATGGCTTGTGTTGGGGTTTTGGCACTGCAAGTAGCTCCACACGAAGTCTGTTGGTGCGCAGAAAGCTTGGTTTTGACATTACAATTGTCAAGATTGGATGGAGTGGCAAAAGGTCGTTTGCTTTCAAACCAGGGGAGAAAAGGATGAGGCCAAAAAAGTAGTTTGAGAGAATGTCTTTTGAGGGGTGATTTTTTTTTTCTAAGCAAAGATTATGAAATAATTCCAGAACAGGATGACATAAAACAATCTGCTTGCTTTCTAGATAGTATTTGGGGAAAGTAAGTGTTCAAAATTCTTATATCTTTTATCTAATATCTTTTATATCTATTCAAAATTCATATATCTTCCTTAGGTAAGTGCCCTCATTTAGAAGTCCATTTGAGCAAGGTACAAAGTGAAAGATGTATTTGTTCTTCAGGTCAAGGTGAATGCCAGCTAAGGGCCTGGCTCGTAGCACGCCCTTTAGATATGTTTTGCATTGGTCTTGGTTTTGTGAAATATATGTTTTGAGCTGGAGGTTGTTCTTTTCTTTACTTGGTTAATATAATATTGATTTAGTTAATGTATTTCACAGACAGCATGATCATGGTTAATTAATGCCTTAATCACAAATTGGAATTGATGGTCCAATATGTAGATGGTGTTATATATCTATGTAGTTACATTGAGCTTTTAAAAGGTGGATTGTGAAGTCAGTTGGTTTTATAGAGAAAGCTTGGTGTCCCTACCTATGCTTGTGGATTAACAGCTATCACTTCTTGAGACTTACAGGTAACTCCAGTGGTGTTATGGTTGTTGGTCTTATCCTTGCAAGGCATGTTGTCACATCACCATAGTGCTGGAAATTGGTGAACATGCTTAGAAAAAAAAACCTTCTGAACTGTAGATGGTTTATTTGGCTTGCTAACTTTGCCTTAGTTTCTGTGTCTGTAGGATGGTGCAGATGACTTACAGGAGAGCTCTAGAACTTAATTATTGGTAAAAGCATTTTTAACCAATAATGAGGCAAGGTGCCATGAAAATACAAAGTGCTATTAATTGGCTCATCAGACTTCATAGAGAATGCCACAGTAATTACATATTTAACAGTCTTCCTTTAGTTAGTCAGAGCAACAACTCAGCAATTCTGTTGTATGTGACCACTTCCATCAGTCTGTTTCAATGTACAATTGCAGTGTCAGGAGAGGACAGGATGAAACCACACTGTGTGTTTTGTGTGCTTTTGCATCAGAAATCATTCATCCTGACGAGGCAAAGGACAACGTATCTTTAAAGTTACTCCACTGAACAGAGTCTAAGCATTGGCTTCAAGATGAGGCACATGGCATTAACCATGCTTTGCTGCTCTGATTATTAACCACTTTGGCTGCTTGCCCCGCAATAATGGAGCAGTTCTAATTTTTTTAGAGATTAGTAGAAAGAAAATAATTTTACTTTAAGGGTTAGGAAACAGTTTTAATAAGATAGCTTAACACCTGGAATTAGGACTTCAGTGGGGACCAGACTGGTCTGCTACTTTTGTACAAATAAAGGAGAATAACGTTTGTGTTAGTGCTCTGGTGTAAGCCCCCCAGTATGTCTGCGAGGAGAGGGGACTTGAGGGAGAGGAAAGAAAGAGGAAAAATAAATATCTGTATACATTGTCCGTGACTTAAAAAAGCTGAGCAAAATTCTAATACTTTTAAATTCTGATTTCAGAGGTACTAGAAAAAAAGTTCATTAGATGCATCAAGAAATCCAAATGAGGTGATCTTAACAGTAATATGAGTTTTCCTACTATAATGCGAAGTATGCTTTTTGGGCTCTAAACATGTCATAGCATATCCAAAGCACCCGTTTCATGGCATAATCATGCAACGTGTCATTTCATGGTAACATGACTAACAGCTAAACTCTAAAATTTAAACCTAACTTCAACATGTAAGCCTTAGAGCTAATCACATAAATAGGTCAGTGTATGTATCATTTCAAAACAACCATAGGAAATAGCAAGGGATACACATCGTGATAAGCATGGTTAGCAGCATACTTAGGTACAGACCTTTAAGGTGTGTCCTTGCCAGTTAGGGCTCTTTTACAGCTAAAAAAAATGCATTTATCCTGACTTCAACTGCAGTGATCATCTGTTCTTATTTTTAGAATGAATATTGTGGTGAGTGAGTACAGTGCAATATGGTGAATGCCTTTTTTAAAGGGTAAACTTCTGTTTATATTACTTAATTTTGAATTATTCTGATCATAAAGCAACTATATGAACACTTTAGCAATTTCATGTCCTAGGGATATTTCAGAGTACTTTAGAGATGTGCGTTAGGACAGACATATTCTTTCGTGTCTGGCTTATTACATAGACAACTTTACCCAGTTATCTCTGATAGATTACTCTAGGATGACATACAGCTACAGGGTTTAATTCTTGCCTCTCTGTTCTGTCTTTGCTGTTCTGAGTAAGCAACTAGAAACCAAAACAGTATGTTCTGCAGTGGGATGCCAAGCTCTTCCCTGCGTGCTTATGACACCAATTGCAGATGTCACTCTAATAGCAGCTCCTACTCTTTTTAAAGCTGTAAGTCTTATATAATTCCTCTTTTAATATTAATTTTGTTCAATGACACATGTAAACTACAGCTGTGTTAACTGATCCAAAGATACCTGAAGCAACATGAATACTCTTCAAGCAACTACTAGTGTGGGCACCAACTAGGGAGGAAACCTTCACCTGACCTCCTGCATTGTTCTGAGGGAACAGTTAGGGCTTAATAGCTTACAAAAACAACAACAACAAGAAAAATCCACCACTAACAAACATCATAGTATTTCCCAACTCTCCAGCTGCTGGAGAGAGAGAGGCTTACCATCAGAGCAGAGAGCCAAGGCTACCTAGTGCAAGCCCCTAAAATTTCTAAGAAATAGTAAGGAAACTTTCCTGGGTCATTCTGAGTTCCTGGATTTGTCTCCACATAACACAGAATCATAGGCTGGTTTGGGTTGGAAGGGACCTTAAAGCCCATCCAGTCCCAACCCCCTGTTGTGGGCAGAGACCCCTCCCAGCAGCCCAGGCTGCCCCAAACGCCGTCCAGCCTGGCCTTGAACACCTCCAGGGCTGAGGCATCCACAGCATCTCTGGGCAACCTGTTCCAGGGCCTCACCGCTCTTTGCCTAAACAAGGCCCCTCTGAATGTGTAAAAATCCATACTGAGAAAAAGGACAGAAGGATAATTTGTCTGAGAAAAACAAAAGCAATCCACTTCCCTAAGAGATTATCCTGCCCTCAGGAAAAATAGCACCGTCTGTCTCCATCTTGATCTAGCTGTCTTAACTTAAAGGAGTGCAGAAGCAAAATGATGCAAAATTAAAGGATGTGGAAAGAATCGGGGTTATCCAGCTGGAGCTGCCGTCTGTGGAGGACTACGTGAGTTACAGAGGGCTGACTGTTGTCTATTTTTCAAAGGGAGGTGAGGTGCAAGGAAGTGGGGTGGGAAAGGCATCCCCTGACTGGAAAAATGGCAACATCTCCACTCCATCCGGAAAGCTCTAACAGTCCTCTTAAAATCCTGCTCCTGTAAGTCTGGTCGGATGGCTTTGTCTGAAATCTGAATGAAGTGTGTTTTGGCCATGAAATTCTGAGACAGGTAAATGTGTCAAAGCATTGGCTGGGAGACTACACAGTGCCCGAGAAGTGGTCCACAGGGGCAGAAACCTGTTTGGCACAGCAGGAGCTGAGCAGTTAAAACACATTTAAAATGTTTATATTTTACATTCTGAATGAAAAAAAAAAAAAAAAAAAAGATTGGTTTGTGAAAAATGCTATCAAGGATCAGAAAGCTCACCGCCAGGGCTAACTTTCTTATTTAAAATCACTTGCTCTTTTCTGAATAATGATTTCTGTTACATTCAAGCTACGACATTTCACTAATGTCTGAGAGAAGCAACAAGATGAATAATTGTAATACCTGGAGTCTCGCAGCCAGTATTTTCCAGCATTGTTCTCAGTCCCTGTTCTCTGGGCTGTTTCTCAGAGCAGACACAGTCTTCTCCTGAGGTTTCCTGCTGATTTTTAAGCAAGTGAAACTCACTTATTCATGGCATGCCCAAGAACTTGTCTCCATACTTTCATTCATGACTGTTTTGAAACTATTTGAAGGAATCTGAGCAAAAAATGCTGTAGTTACCTGAATGTGAATCTGGTGAGTGAATGTAATCCTTTTAAACACTTCCATCTGTATCTCCTGTGAAAGCAGTTTTAGCTGTACTGCTTGCAGACTGCCATTCAGTTGCATACATCTGCTTTATTATATGTAGAATGCCTCGGTGTGATGAGCTGCTTCTTGCTGTGTTTTTCCCCCTTCATTTCTCTTCCAGTGTGTTCACCATTTCCAGATCACGTGTGAGTTTAAGATAACAGTAGCTTTATAGCACATACATATAGTTTTAAGGGATGATTTAGTCTCAAGTATTGATTAAAGTGGGAAAGTTGAGACAGAAGGAGGACAAATGGATATTTATTAGATAAACCTGTTAAGCACAGGGTGGGAATTACCATGCTTATGGACAGCTTCAAAACCTAGTTTAATCCCCTGCTTTAAAAAGTTGCCATTCCTAAGTGTAGTAGAAAGGTCTTCCCTTGCTTTTGGCAAACGTAATTTAGGATCCCGAAATGTTCTTGTAGTCCCAAAGACAGCAGAGTATTCCACAGGAGTGAAGAACAATGTGCAGTACAAAATCAACTCACAACCAAGAAGTGGATCACAAGGGAGACCCTTTTCCTACAAAATCTGCTCAGCCACAGCAAACGAGGGTTCCAATCTTTAGCACATACCTAGGGCTCATTAAGACATGCTCCTAAGCTTTATACTGTGGAAAAATGAATTATTGCTTTATTAGGACACCCTAGATTATGTAACCACACCTTAATGGAAACAAAATAGAGCATATGATTTTCACTGTTGCCATTAGCAACAGTTCTGTGGTTAATTTCAACCTACATTCCCCTCCTGAAACAACCACGGAATTGAAGGAAAACCATGTGGGACAGGTAATGCAGAAGATTTGTTAGTGCAAAGTGAATCAGGGCTTTGGGGATATATACTAAGAGTACCAATGAACATACTTCTTTTTGCATTCCATCTTAGTAATTTTTAACAAAATCAGGAATTTTAATTCCTATAATTCCTCTTTAAAAGCTTTTATTAAAAGTGTATTGTCACCTAGTATAGTCACTGAACCGAAATTATAGCTCTAACACATTACTATAATTTCTGAAAAATACAGAGAATACATACGTATTAGGTAAAATGTCAGCCCGATTATCTGTCAGACAGGTTTTTCCCTGTAGATGTAGGTGCAAAATTGCTAAGTAGCCAATTCAGGAAAAGCTTTCCTTGCATCACAGCAATTCAGCAGGGACTGTCTGAAGCACTGGTTTACTTGTGTTCCTGAAACTGGACCTGTTTGGATAGAAACTGATATTTCTAGAGGGAAAACTCGAATCTATATGTACCATGAGGAAATACTGAATCCAAATCAGACATATTTATTATATATCTTAAATTATGTGAGGTTTTCTCAGCTGCCACTGGCTGCTGGAGGATTCACAAAATCACTGTCATATGAACAGAGAATTCAGAGAAAAACAAGCAAACACAGTCCTGGTATAATTCCACTGCCTGAAATGGATTTTTGCTGTTGTTTAAAGTAACCCCAAGTCTGTGCTAATGGGTTTAAGTATAATCTGCCCGAATGTAAGTATATCATATAATTACACAGAATTTAGTTACCATCAAATGGTAGCGGTATGTCTTTTTCTTTAGTTAGGTTTCATTTTGTTTTTTTCTTCTTTCAGATAAAGTAAGTTGTGACCAAAAGCTTAACCTTTCCCTGGAATCATAGAATCGTAGGTTTGGGTGGGAAGGGACCCATTTAAAGGTCATCCAGTTCCACCTGGTTATCCAAAGCCCCATCCAACCTGGGATTTTTTTTTTTTTTTTTTTTTCTGAGCTGGAAAAAAAAAATTCTGCAGGTTCTTTCACCAGAACACCTCTGCATGTTAAGAAGAGCAGCATCTCAGCACTGAGGCTTAGGCAACTTCAGCAGCCTCCTTGGCTGCACCCACAGGAAAACAAAGGTGTTGCATGATGCATTAGCAGCTGACAATAAGAGCCTCATAAGTATGGTTATGTAGTGACCATGCTAACAGCTATGGGAAACTTCTGACACACTCAACATAAGCAAGAAATGCTCGGAAACCTGGGTAGACTCAAACCAAGCTGACTGCTTATATGATGAATAAAACATGCCCATTCAGAGTGCATCACATTCACAGTTACTATAAAGCAAATGTGCCTGTTAAGTGTATTTACATGAAGATGAACTCCAGAGCAAATAAATCTGTATGTAGATGCTTTTATCCCAGAAATATTTATTACCACAGAACAGACAACTACTTCCTTTCTCAAAAAAAGTTTTTACAAGTTTCAATTGTGCGCCTGCATCAGTCCCCTTTTATTCAAATACAGCTGTAAAACTGAAGGAGACAAGATGTATACAGATCTTAACAATCAGGAGAAAATATGCCATATTTCGGTTATTATCTGTGGAAGTCCATAATATGTTGAACTACCTGTTTTGTGTTAGTTTATACTTCAAAGACAAGATGCTTCTTTATTTTTTTCTCAACCTAGATAGAAAGTGTGTATTTGTATTTGGGTATAATAGTACTTTGATTCCCCACTGGAAACATGCTGTGCAGTGTAGATTTTCCTTCTCGCCTTATTCTCTTTCTCTTTCAATTACAAATTATTTTTTTGAGAGAAAGGATGATCATGCAGTTGAGACACTATCTGAAAACTCAGATCTGTTGGTTCATTTCCAGAAGGCATTCAATTCAGCATCTGTGAATTGGGGATAATGTTGCTATTTCTTCTTTCCTTAGGTTCTTGTCAAAATAAGTCCACTGCAGATAGAAAGGCACTGGGATATTATGAAGATGGGTATTGTGGAAAGAATTAAATGTTCTCTGTTCTAAAACTATCAAATGAATGCCAAGCAGTGGCAATGTGAAATGAGTGAAATTACGCCCTGGCTCAAAACAGGTGTTTTTTCATTCTCACAGTTCATTGAATCTGACTCTGATTCTGATGTCAGATAATACACCATCATTTGTTTAGCTGAACTGAATCCAATCATTATTATGTAGTGCTAAGTGGTCTGCACAGTAACATTTTATAATGTTATTCAGCACACATAAAATAAAAATAGTAATAAAAATTACTCAAAATATAAATTCCAGTACAGAAAATAGACTAATCACATCACTTCCTAAAAAGCAGCAGGAGCACATGAAAGAGTATGCATGGTTTTCCAGATTCTTCTAATCTCTTTAATTCCAAAGGTATTCAGATGATGCTTAAAATTTTCCTGAAAGCTTTCATTACATTTTAATGGATGTTGTCATTTAAACAAGTTGCTTTTATTGCCTTGGTTCGGGAAGACCTCCTATCAAACTCTTATGCTGCTTTTTTGAGCTACATCCCACCTTCTGTTCTTGAAGATGAAATCTTCAAGATTTTATGTACAGCTGAACAATCCAGCTTGTCAGTGGCTTCATACCATGGGGTGCTATCTGGTGCCATCTAATGACTTTATTATTCATGCATCTTCAGTTGGACATTGCAGGAACAAATGGATATAAAGTAAACAATTTTTACCAACTTCAGAAGATCGGTAAGCTGTCTGTATTAGAATGGTGCTACCAACTTTTCAAAATCCCACTATTTAGGACTTTCTGGAGGACAGTACTTTTATATGGAATAACTATTGAGTCAATCAATTACTCACCCCAGCTCAAAGCACAAAAATAGAAAGGGGATTTGGAGGGAAGGGTAACTGTTAGCTATTTTTGCATGCTTTAGCAGAGGCTGCAATCCAAAAACCATTGAAGTCATTTTAGAGACTACTTTGGCTCCACTGGACTTCTAAGCAAGCTCTAAGCATGTAGAGAAGGGTCTGATACACCTGGAAAATGAATGATATAACTGAAATAATAACTGGAATTGAAGACAAGGCTCCAGTGGGCTCTACAGAGACTTTATACAATCTTTTGTAAGTCGTTATGCCTAACTGCACTTTTGAAAGGGATTTACCAGGAAGGATCCCCAGAGGTAATACTAACTTAATTACTAAATCGTGACTTCCTACTCAGAGGAGTGGCGGAGATGCTGCATTGACAGCAGCACATGCTCACAGCAAGCAGAGATGTGGAAGCTGCTGCAAGCAAGCTGGTGGGGAGCCAGGCTCGGCAAATACTCTAGTATCTGTGTTGTGATTTGTACGCAAAAAGGAAAGCCTTTCAAATAGGAAGGGGAAAGAGAGTAGCAACTTTTCTCCTATATACCTCTAACAACTGACAGGTAGTCCCAGATTCATTCCTTGACAACTTCCACATGCACAGAAGTGTACCTTGGGCTTGACAGTTTTCTTCTCCTTTGTTGCTGTTGGAAGGGATGTGTATAAGGCTTTACCAGAATAATGTTGAGGAGAACCACACAAAAGTGTTCTTTCCTTTAACTTCTTCTGACATTGCTACATTTTGACACTCCATCATTTTGCAGATGATCTGGTTTTCTTTCAAAATGTAACAGTTTCATTGCTCGGGAATCATAGCTTCCCAGCCAAATACATAAATGATGACAAGACAACTTGGAACATACAACTGTGAAACATCCTAGTTCTTTTGCCATGTTTTGACGTGAATTTAAGTGTTTGTTTACTTTAAAAATCAAAGCAAAACTTTGGGAGTATGAGGAGGAGAGAAACATGGGTACAAACATAATACAGGAAGCCCTTAGAAAATGTTAACTAAAATTCATAAAAATTGAAATTGCGTGGTGTTTATGCCTCTTCTCTGAAGCCTGTACGTTTGGGCTAGAGAAGGCAGTTGGGTTGTATCAACTAGGTACATATTATTAAGTTGTGTTTCACTTCAAGAATTTCATATCCTCTCAGTTCATACCATCTGCCAATAACTTATAACTAAAGAGATTGGCCAGAAAATCCAACCACTGTGTCTTTTCTGTAGCTTGCTCTCTATAGACTGCTCACAAGGCTGTGAAACTTGTGCAGCCGATAGGATCTGTTTGCCTGGTCTGTTTTAAGTTTATCACATTCTCTTAAAAAAGAGGCCAGCTGGAGGCAGGAGGTCCCTCCTTTCCTGGAGGTGCTCCCCAGGCCCGCTCCCAGCAGGAGGTGGGAGAGGTGCAGGCTGGTGGCACCACAAGGGACAGGGGCAGGTGGCTCCCCAGGGGCAGCCCAGAGCCTGGTGTCCAGGCTTGGTGTGGACAACAGCCTCATGGACAGGAGGCAGCGAGCAGGATTTGCTGCCCTCAGAAAGCCGCCGAGCTGCTGGGGAGCAATTTCCAATAAGGGCACAGTGCACAGAGCTGTGTATAAACCATCTCCTGGGGTTTTGGTCTGCTAGCCTTGCTGTTTTGATTTTTTTCTGTTTGAAAAGGCTTGTTTTCTAGTCCTGCTGAACCAAGTCTGACTTTGTTGAAAGCCTTCTGCTTGTTTTTAGCAAGTCTCTGCAAAACAAAACAGGCATATGCACATGAAAGCCATGGCCACCTCAAAACCTGTCGCAGTCTATCACAGCCTATCATCAGACAGTGTCTTGCTCTTTTAAGTATAAATTACAACAGTTTTGATTTTAGGATAGGTAGAAACCCTGAACATTCAAGCTACACAGTGGAGAAAAAATGCAATATTTTATCATCTCCTTGACAGAAATGCCTTGCTCCAGGAAAACTCCTCAATTGTGAAATATCTGCTCAGATGTATCTGTCTGTATGTCTATCAGTGCACGTAAGAGTAAACATACACTGGCATTGATAACAGTGTAGCTGTTAAATTAGAAAATAAAATTAAAATTAGGCATAATACAAATCTACATCGTAGAGACAACTGTGTAATTAGAAAATCAGTCTGGAATAACAATGATTTAATTCAAGTCGCAGCTAATCCTGTGTAATTTTTAAGGAACTCTAGGTACTAGAAACATGTGTTTTGTTTCCAGGTTCATCAGAATGCTGGATTCTGCATCATTTAATTTTTGTTGCTGTTCAGAAAGTTGCCATTGGTTCATCTCCTGCATCTGAATTTCCATCTCCCTCAAAAATTAGGGGATGTCTGAATGTACATGCTCTGCTCCCTATTTCATTCCCTTTGTGCATACTACTAAACTGTTAATCAGCCACTCTTGGTGTGCATTTTTAATTTGAATAGCAGATGTTAAAGTGTTTTCAGACATGAGTGATTTGGATGTTACTGACGTGATTATTGTCTTCTATTAGATAAGCAGTATATGATTTTAATAAACAAAAACATTTGTTCTCAGACTTTCTTTGGGATGTACGATGCACAGTTAATTATTCTGAATGCAGATGACTTCTCAAGGAAAGTAAATGAAAATATACCTGGCTGGAAAGTCGTAAGGTGTTGAAACAAGGAAAATTGAAAGCTAAGTCAAATTCTATTGACAGAAAGACAAGTAATGCACAAAGCCAGGCCTTTAACCTCATTTGTTTAATCAGTTTCCTTTTAAATTACTTTGGGGGGGAATCTGCTGCTTCCATTATGAAGGCACGGAGGCAACAATAGGTTTGCCACAGATGAACTTGGCCGTCCTGCATCTCTCCTGCATGGCACGTATAGCTGCTGTGCTGGGAGCTCAGCCTGCTGCTGCTCACCCGGGGCTCGCCCCGCCGAACCCCCTGCTTGCACAGTGCTGCTGCAGGCAGGTGGGCTGCTGCTGGTCAGAGTGAAATTCTCTTTATTCCAGCTAGATGAGCAGGGTGGGAGTGTGATGAAAGCTTTTTGTACTTACTTGCATTTATAGAGTCAGACTTTCAGCTACCTTAGCTCAGTGCACGTAATGTAGAGTAGACTTCAGCTGAGCATCTGTATTTAGAAAAAGGAGTTTCATGAAGTGGCTTATCCATCCACTGAGACGAGGGAGAGGTCACGTCCCATGTGTATTCCTGAGACTGAAAACGTTGTGTGTTACAGAGAGGGCCCATCAGCACTGTAATAACCTTGCTGTGGTAAAACAGGGGAAGTCAGAAAATACTGAGAGAGGTGGAAACAACCAGTGAAAATTGTTTTCTTTAAACAGAGGAGTACATGGATGGATTAGAGCTAGCCTGGGGTATCAGAACTATTGCTATCAAGCAGGAAATGGCACAATTATCACTAAATTGAAAGGCCAGCTCTGTTGGAAGTGCCAATTACTTGTAATGTATGAGGTAGGTTTCTCAGTCTAATTGGGAAATGTTTTTAAAAGACAATGGAAATCATGTGAGCGAACTGTGAACTTTGTGTTCCTCTAGGCGAACTACCAGGATGGATTCCTGGGGGAGATAGGGAAGATGCTTCTAAAAAATGCGTGATAGATGTCTTCTGGGCATCAGAGCCTCGTTAATGGTATCCTGCCTTTGTCCTGGGTTTATTGTATCAATGTTAAGTTTAAAACTGCTAGTGCAGAAATCGCTACAGACTTTAGGAAATAATCTTTCTACAATGCTTTGCCATACTATGGCAAAGAGGTAGATGTTGTATTTCACCCTGTAATTCTACTTTAGTAAACAGAGAGCAAATAGAACATGCTATCGACAGTTTTACCTGGAGTAGATTACAGTGCATCCACCATGGACTCTTGCAGATATGTGGATATTAAATACTGTAGCATACATTCTCAAAGGTACATTAGCTTGCCTACGGTGGTAGCCTCTTACTGGGAAGACATGCAGAAATAACACAGTGTGTGAACTGCTATTGGTGTTTTAAGCTGACTTCTGCTCCTGCAGAAAGGAAAGAGGCTGTGCCCAAGGTCTGCCTAACTTTGCATGCTGCTCCCATGACTTGCTTTCATGAAGGTTCCTCAGTGAACCTGAGCACATGAGATGCCCAGATAATAAAAAGGACAAAGTATATTTCTCATAATCAGAATTTGGAGGTACAGTTTGTTCTAGGGTCTCTTACTTTGCTGTAAATCATATTGCTTTCATTGTAAATTTATCCCAATCACTTTATTCTTCTGTCTCTTTTCACAGAGCGATGAGGTTTTAACTGTCATTAAGGCAAAAGCGCAGTGGCCTGCCTGGCAACCTCTGAATGTGTAAGTAAGTTGGGAATAATATGGCTCAGTACCCTTGTGTTCAGTGTTGGCTAACAGACTGCTTTAAACTCATTGTCTCACCTCTCTCTCATTTGCTCTTGTAAACAAACAATCTAAAAATATTTTGAAAGACATTTTCATCTTTTCTTTTTTCTTTTTTTTTTTTTTTTCCCTTTGGTTTGGCAAACAACTGCTTTCCTCTCTAGGATCAATTCCTGTTTTACATGCGTTGGTTCACTAACTGGTAGAGCAGCAGAAGGATCATCCTGTGGAGCCTGTGCCTTCATTGGACAAGAATGTTTATGCAATGCTTGCTCAAATAGATATGGTACCATTCTACACATAGTATTTTTAGTGTCCTGTTAACACACTGTGCCAATACAGCAAATAATGCAAAGATACAATGGGCTTTCCATCTGAGGAAATCCCCAGTCCACCAACAAAACCTCTTAAAGGATAATTCTTTAAAATTAATTTTAAATTCTATAAAATTCTGAAACACGCTATGATAGCATTGTCATCATAATGGCAGTACAACCATATTTATTATATCATGTGAGACAGCTAAGTAGCTTCCCATGATCCTAACTGTGGGCTCCCTGGCACTCGTCAGAAAAGAGGATAAAGCTCTTCTGTCAAGATACCCTTGAGTTTATTGGTTGGTCTTTGGGGGGGAATGGGGTGTGGGTTAGTTCTTGCATACCTTATCTGTGCTTGGGCCGATGCTCATACTAATTATCCAGGCCCAAATGAGAGAGGCTTACAAGATGTGACTAAAGATGAAAACTCAATATAAGGGGACCCCTCATTAGATGAGAGTCAAATTAAGTCCGTGGAGAAGCAGGGCAATTATTCTACTGCAAGACTGTAAGGACCAGGTAGTCCTGTTTCCTCTGTAAAAAACATAATAGAAGCAGGTAGACAAATACTGTGTCTGGTTTTGTTGTCTGTACTTCATAAAGTATGTGAAAATTTGGAGGTTAGTCAGAAAAAAGCTACCAGAAGAGAGCAGTTTTTAGAAAACATTCCCTACCATAAGAGGCTTAGAAACTCTTAAGCAGCTTAGGACTTAAGCTATTTGGTTTATTAAAAAAAAAAAAAAAAAGGTTATGAGGTGATCACAGGTGAAAAGATTTCTGGTATCTGATGGTTCGTTAATCTAGCAAAGAAAACCTATGTTACCTCTCATAGCATGGAAGCTAAGGTAATTTGTGACAAGGAAATTCTCACTGAAGGTATGGGGAAAGGCCAGTGTGACCAATGTTTGGAGCAACTTATCTGCACATGAGATGGATGTTCAATCACTTGAGGATGTTTTAACTGTGAGACATAGCTGTAGGTTCTGCACAGGAATTGTGGGCTAGGCTGTTTTTGACTGGTGTCAACAGTTGGTCAATCAAATTGACAGTAATAGCATTCCTTATTTATGGCGTTAGTCTCCTGAAATTTTAGTATTTTCTTTTAAAAGGATATTCATATAATGAACCCCAAGGGACTTGGTACTATTTGCCATGTTTCTAGGCATATTCTTTCACAAACGTGGATGTAAATGCTTTTGAAACATCCTCCAGATGTCCTTCCAGTCACTTACATTTTCTATTTGCTAATTCTTACCTTTTAGTAACATCAAAAGGAATAAATCTTGGTATCTGTGGTTTCAAATGTTGTACAAACATTCCCGTGACAAATACTCACTTTACAGATACTGTTCAATACATATATAGATATTTCTCATATTGTGCCGTGATGTTCTTCTTTTCTATTCCATTTAAAAATAACATCTAAGCAGCAAAGGGAGAAAAACTTTTCAACTGCCATTAACTTCTAGCGTTAATTTCCCTTTATGGATCGTCCTTCTTGGAATTTAGATTAGAGTTATGCAAGTATTGGATAATGACTGCTCAGGAGAAACATTTGGTCTATTATTATGCATAACACAGCCATCTTACTAATCAACAATTGACTAAAAGTCATGAATAACCTTCTTTTGCATAATCATGAGTTACATATCTAATGTATAATATAGTGTGATACTGGTGTCAAAGAGGTGCTACAATGTGTCACAATAAGCAAAACCTAAAAACCTTTCTGAATGTATTTTACAACAATTACAAAATGCATAACACTATTGAGCCAATTCACATAGGCCTCAAGTACCAAAAGTTGGCAAATTCAGCCTGCTCACACTTGAGTTTTCCTCTTGATTCAGCATGCCCCTGGGGCTGCTGGCTCCCCTCCCTTCTTTCCAAAACAGCAAGGGAGACAGAGCCTGTACAAAGGCAACTGCTCATTCTTACCCAGATCTGGCGCGGTTGGTGAGCCCTTCTGCTTCCACTCCAGTCACCTGTAAAAATGTGTGAGAGGGGGGTCTTGGCGAGGCACCTCTCATGGATGCTTCGTGGAGTTAAACAGCTTTTCTTCTCCTCTGTCAGTGCTGGTCAGTGAGGATACAGCTCCTCGGGGCCAGTGGTACCTCATTAAGTTATGTTTCAAGCTCTCATTAGACTGAGGCCAAGAAGTGTGTAAGTCTGCGTCTAAACCTGACAGTCATGCTGAAAGCCTTTGGTTCTTGACACCAGAGTTAAGAAGGGAAATACTACCAGGAGCTTTTCTTCTGCTTAGGAGGAAGGAAATAGACTTCTGCATGCAGATTGAGGGGGTAGACTGCCTCCCCAGGGAGAGGTCTGAGTTTGGATAGAAGAAATTACACCAGGTGCTGAGAAAAGTTGCCAGCACTAAGCAGGGAAGGATACAATGATACTGAGTCATTTTCTCGAATGCTCTCTGTTAATTACTGTTAAGGCTAATACATTTTAACGTCCTGTCATCCCTCAGTAAGATAGCATGCTATGGGAACTACATCCCACCATAAGCTTAGTACTTCACTGTCTCTTATCCTTCCCCTCCTCAGTTCCTATATGTACTTGCTCTTTGTCACGCTTTTTTTATCTGTTTTGCAGCCTGTCATTCATCTTCATTACTCTCCATCCAGTTTCTTACCTGGGGCACCAACATGCAAAAAAACTCTGCTAAATTGATGCATGCAGGAGGCAATTTTGGGTAGTCTTTGTGAGCTAGTGTTAAGGCTGCCTGATGGAGAGAGTAACATCAGGAGCACGGGAAGGAGTGCCATACCAAGCAATAAACCAGCTTTCTGTTGCATGTGTTTGTATTTTCAAGTCGTGTGTCTGAAATTCTGACTTTAAAGTACTTGCAGGGAATGCACTCTTCCTTGAGTGTTATGGTATCAGTATACAATATGCTGTCAAATGGAAGTAGGTTTTCTTATCTTACTTGTATAAACAAGAGCACGGCTCACTGCTGCCTTTCTCTCAGCTGTGTTTCAGGCAGGATCAAATTTTACTTTCATACTCAGCTTCAAATCATTGGCCTTTGGCAACGTGAAAGATAAAATACAGCAAATGCAGATGGTACAACTGGTTTCCAAATCTGCATATCTGGCAACTGCAAAATAAGCAAGCCATGACAGCAGAATTTGGTGATACAGAGCACAAGACTTTCAAAGACAGTATGCATCACACTCCACAGGAGCTAATGCCCTTAAAATTCTTGCCTGGAATTCCCTTCTAGGCAAGGCAGTGTTCCTAATACAAACATGGATCAGACATGGGATGGACATTATTTTCCAGTATGTTATATATTCCATTACTAAATGCTCAGTACCATATAAATTACTATTCATGCTTTAGATACTCCATCTTTCCAAGTATTTTTATATGTTAATTCTGGCTGTTCCTGATCCATGAAAAGGCATTATTGACTTGAAAAAATGAAAAATAACGATTGAAGAAAAGGGTTTTAGCTTTCTGTCCAAAAACATTGCAGACTAAAAAAATGGCAAGAAACCTCACTTCCCTGCACAAATGAACTGCCTATTTCCATTTCTTTCCTGCCCCTTTCAGTCTTGGAACCCCCGTTAGGAGAAAGAATGTGTTGGGAGAGAGGTCTTGTAATGCTTGTCAGTATGCTTGTAATTATTATTGCGAACATCACGTGTTTTCAAATCAATTTTTCTAGTTTAATTATTTTAGGCTTAATAGATCAACCCGTAAACATTTAAATGTAAAAATATTTTAATGCAAAAATTCAAGATATGAGATTAGCTTATATTAAAAGTTCGGCTTTCCCGAAATATTAATCGATGTTACTTTTCATCCTCCTGTCTTAATTTTTTTTCTATGCAAAAGCAACACTTTTTTCCAAACTTTTTACCTCCTCTGTCCATTGTTAGTTATAACCAAAGTATGTTGAGGTGGTAAGTATTTTTCTTGATTATAATCTGGAACTATCTGAAGTCTAAAAAATCATCTCCTCCTTCCTTCTATCTCTCCTGTTTCCATTTCAGCTCTCTGTAATGTTTGAGTGAACGGTCATGGTCCTGTGGTTTTCTTCTTCCTCCTGACTGTTTGCAGACCTCATGCTATTTCTTTTCCATTTAAGCAGCTCTTCCCTATGTATTTGGAGATTACCTGAAAACACTTCAGTAAGCATTTGAAAGTGAAGCTAGGCAGAAAAGGAGGCCTATCCCTTTGCAATTCAGATGGATAGAACAATTTACTCCCAACGATTTATAAGTTAGAATCCTTTTCATCCTCTACAAATCCCCTTCCATTCCAAGTTTCGCATATCCTCCATCAATCCCCTTCCATTCCAAGTTTCGCATATCCTTGGTATCTTTCCTCTGACTAGGAAGAGGTTAGGGCTGTTCTTCCTGGCTTGCACAGAGAAACATCAGAAGATAAGACCAAATCACAGAATCACAGGATACACCAAGTATATTTTTCAGCATCGAGGCAGATAAAATGACTAAGCTGGGCAATAAAGCAAACTCTTCCAGAAATAAATCAAATAATATCCTATAGAAAGGTGATGGGAAATGCAAAAGGGCTCTGATCCTATATATGTTTGGGTTGTTCTCACTCTCCGGAGAAAACAATGCAGACACATTCTTTTACCTATTCCTCCCTTTGTTCTAGGTGAAAATTATTTCAATTTTTACTTCCTCCCAGAATTCTTCTGCCACAATTTGAGTAAAAAATGAAACGTTTATTGTATGTTTTGATCCTGCAGTGAATTTGCTGTACTTTCTGAGTCCTCATCACAGCACTTGGGAATTCAATGCCTCCTCCCCCCTCCCCTCCTCTCCCTTTCTTTCTTCTTTCTTTTTTTCCTCTTCTTTTCTCTTCTTTTGGCTGTAACCTATTGTTTTTGTGCCCCCAAAACTGTTCCTCAAGGTAGCCTCAATATTTAGGTCATTGGATGATTACTTATGTACTGTTAAATGGAGAACCACTTCAGTCAGAAATGGAACTCTTTACTATCTTCTGAAGTATAATGAAATAACTCTCTCTTCATCTTACTCTTCATTGTTGAAGATCTCAATTTATTGTGTCTGATATCCTACTCTTTACAATCCACACACCCTTAATGTTGTCTCGTCTCACTGATAAATATCGTTGTGTAAAACTAAAGATAACAGCCCAAGGCTGTGTATACAGTTGCATAGTTTTAAGACAGCTTCAGCAGTGAAAGCAGCTTTAATAACAGTTTGTGACAACATTACTGTTACCAATATTATCTAATCAGTTCCATCAGATGGCAGAGAGGTGAAAGACTCCAGCCTTGTAAACGTTACGTGTCGCTGAGCCTCTCTTTTGACTTCTCAGACACTGCAAGTTTTGCATGGGTCACAGATAGAGGCTAATTTACAAAAGGACATTGGAAAGCATTTAAGCAACCATTTGCTGTAAACACCCAATTCCCCAAATTTCAGCTTTCATCTTCAGCTGAAGGTTTCTGAAGTGTTTACATACCTAAGTAGCTATTAGTGACATTACTAAATGCATCAAAATGCTACCAACTTTGAGAGTTCCCAGAGCTGACTACATTTTCGCAAGGGTGAGAGGACCTCTGATAGGCAACAGATGGCAACCAAACCAAATTAACTTCCATAATTCAGTTGTTCCCCTGCCTATTTTATCAGCAAGGGCCTGATCTGACAGAAATCTTCAAGCATACTATTTGTTGCCACACATCCATATGGCCATTGAAATAAAGACTATTCCTCAATATAGGGAAGATTCTCCTAGTACATGGAAGGTCTACATTTAATTCTCTGCTCCTCCTGATGAGATCTGAATGGCAATGCCTGTCTCTGAATGTAAAAGTCAAAGTGACCTACACAGTGAGAGCCCCTTACTATCACATATCAGACTCTGCTCAACTTTACATGGAATATAAAAGTATTTATTAGCCAGAGAAAGAAAGCAATCACTAGGATTTGCCCCTCAAAAAAAGGAAGGGGAGGCAGAAGAGTCTCTGAGAAAGAGATTCATGTTGAAAATGTTTGGTAAAGAATGAGTTAACCAGCTTTGAGAGATGGGGAAGGGGATGTGTGGAATAAGTACAGCTCAGTGGCACGTTCCCATTAATTAGAAATCGCTCTGTCTTTATTTTATGGCAGTTATGCAAATGACAATAGCATTTTCATTTCCCTGGCCGCCTTGGAAGAGATACTATTCCTGGCCAACGAAAATATGTTGATCCATTTCCTTTTTTTTTTTTAAAAAAAAAAAAAAAACACCTTCACAGTACATGAAATAGAATGAGTGAATTCAGTAGATTTTGGAAAAGAAAACACTTAAATTGGTTTCCTTTTTTACTGAATTCAATTCAGGAAAAAATGTTTATGTTCACCCAAAAATATATTTTAAAATAAATGATAGTGCAAATAATTTGCTTAGCTCTAGTTGATACTGATTTTGCATTACTTGTTTAGTTTCTCTGTGCTGGAAATAGGTAAATTAAGTAAATTTGCATTCCATTCATAATAAATGCAGTATGAAGATTTCAAATAGGCAAGTGTTTTCCTACCAAATAAATACATTATTTGAGGAATATTCTTAAGGTTTTATTAAAATATTTCAGAAGTAATCTTTTTAAAATAACTTATGTAACTGATGTTTATGCCTATGTGTTTGGAGAACATGAGAAATTAATTTGCCTATCCATATATGTGAATTATCTATTTTGTTCTAAACTGTATATTTAGATAAAATATAAGTAGTCCAATTCCATGACTTAAAGATAGTATTTTGCCCTTGATAAGTTCTATATTAAAAAATATTTATAGGGCGTATTTAAAATCATTACCTTGCTGTGCTACCTACTTTTCTCTACAGTAAGATGGCCTTGACCAGGCATCTTACTGTAGAGAAAAAAAAAAAAATCTGTTTTCTCCCTGCTTGCTTGTTACCTCCGATTTTGGTAAAACCAAGCTAGTATCAACATCTTTATTCTCTCTCATCATATTTTAACTTGACTCTCAGCAGTTAGTTATAACAAGCATTGAAACCACGCAGGCTTTACACCAGCCGTGTCCCTTTGGTGGCATTTCGGGTAGGGTCGGGCCGTGCAGAAGGCGTGTGTGGTGGCGTCACGGCTGGCTGGGGCTGTGCTGGGGCTGTGCTGTCCTGAGCTGAGCAGCAGTGGAAGTGCTCCCGTGCAGCCATTAGGGCCAGTCAGCCCCTGGCTAGCACGCAGTGATCCTGGCACAGAATGGAAGCGCCTCGTGTACGCCTGTGTGCTACAGCTGCACCTGTAGGATGTGGCCTCCCTACAGAAATGCTTTGGCTCTCTTAGGAAATGCTCCACTTTCTGTAGGGACAAAAGGTAAGTGACTGACATAGACAGAGATGATTTGTTGAAGCATTGAGGAAATCCGCATGACCAAAATCTGTCCAATTCAGTAGTGCCATTATGAAATCAAAGCCCCCCTGTGTGCACAGCCTTTATCGTGGGGATGCTCTGCCACACAGGCGATGCGCTGCATGCCTCATTGCCTTGCTGCCACCACCTGTCTTGGCGTGAATGTGCCTGTTCACCAAACCCTGCCAGAAATCCTCTCCTCCCCTTCTCCTCTGGAGCCAGACATTTTGCAGCGCCTAACTCTGAATCCCAATGTCAGTGTCAAATGCTGTTCTCTACTAAATCTGTGTTAATCATCATTGAGACAGGAAGACTCAAATCAATGCACCTTTCAGCTCTGATAACAGAGAGGGTTTAGATAAAAAATAATGAAATGCCCAGAGCCCTACAGACTAAAGAGCTGACAAGGATGTCTGTAAATTAATTTGGTGAATTAGTCTTTCTGGAACGTCTTATTAAGGGTTGGTAGAACTATTCACAAGTACCACACCAAACTCCTCATAGCATGCACGCTAAAATTCATTGAAAAGTACCTATTAATTTTCTTTAATCAACCTCAATAGAGAAGATGCAGTTTTGAATTTTGCAGCCATTCCAGTGCCTGTGCATTCAGCTAGAAGATTCCTTATGAAATGAAACTATACCTTTAGTGTTTTTGAAACATCTCAGGGTAACTCCTGAGATTTAAACCTCACAGCATAGTCTTGTAATCATCTAGTGCAGTGCAGAGCAGAGGAGAGGGAGAAGGAGAGGAGAGGGAGAGGCGAGGCAAGAAGGGGAGGGGAGGTTGCCTGGGGCGGTCAGGCTCCAGCCGGCCGGAGCACAGCTGCCTGCCCCAGCTGAAGCACTGGGGGGAAGCTGCAGCTCCACCTGATGGGAAGGAGCTGAGGTCTGCCCTCCGACCCTGCTCCGGGAGGTGAAGCACCGCAGGGTAAGTGAGGCACTGCAAAGTGCACGCCTGACCTTGAGTAAAACACCACAGAGAATTGTCCCTCTGTGTTCCTGTGGGGTGTTGCACAGTCTGTCGTTACAGCCATGACGATTCAGTGCTGGCACAGAATAGTATCAAGTTATTTCAGGGTTTGCCTGAACACAGGAACATAGCACACTCAGGCACTTTGTTGTCTGAGTGAATTTGACCAATGGTTTCATTTTTTAGTGAGTGTAAAATATGGGAAATGTTATGTATCAATTAGAGTTCACCCTGCATGATACTTATTACAATACCTTATTTGCTGTTGGTTTAATTTCACTGTACATTAAGTATTTGGATTGAAATTTCCATGCCAAGCTAGAGGAAAATACAGTGTTTTACTTACATTTAAAATGCTATAATAGTTACTTAACTGCAAAGGTCTTGTATTGCCACGTTTCAGAAAAACGACTTGATAATCAATGAGTTGAAAAACTCATTTACATCTGACCAAGTTGAATGAATGTGTAAAGATCTCAGTATTCCCGTGGTCACTTGTTACTGTGTGGTAGCTCATTATTTCTTCTGAAACTAACCTTCTTTGAGATGCCATAGAAAGCATAAATGGATGAACAAGAGTTTAGGAAAGACACAGTGGAAGCTGGAAAAAGAATGTGAGAACAAATTCAGAATGCAGAGCTCACACTGGTGGGGGAAACATTTTCAGCTGGAGGCCTTTTGGAATGCAGAACAATTCACAACAGTAAAAGTGAGACCTTTTGGTGAAACAGCAAGGGGTGGAAGAAAGCAGCATACACGAACCAGCATTTGCACACTGTATCATGGCCAAAATTACTCTTGCAAAAAGACTTCAGTTTATATATCACAGCCTGATGTAGATGATGAAACACTTATTCTTTAGTCATTCTACAATGTGACATTTTTCTGCCATTAATTATGAGTGGGAAAAAAAATCCTGAAGTCCTAAAGCTAGAGCCATAGAATTGTTCTGAATCCAACCTATTTCCTTAGAATCTAGCTTCTTCAAATTAAAAGTTTTAATAGAAAATATAATAGAGGCAGAAAGATGCAATTTCTGAGAAGAAAAATAAATTATCTCCAGAATAAATCCAAATGTGTCAATTAAAATAAGTATCTTTTTCAGATTTATGTCTTCACTTTATTGTAATAATCAATATTTCTCATTTTAGACTTAAAAAAAAAATCCAGTTGATTATAATCTGTGGTGGTAACAATAAATTCCTGCAGAGCTTTTTAGGGATGCTGTCATACTTACTACTGAGTAAGCACTACTTAGATAAAGTACTACTAAAAAGAGATACAGCCATTAAAAAAAAAAAAAAAAAAGTTTGGGTAGCTCTGTGCTTTACAGCTGTAATTGTTCCCTAGCACGGATACACTATTTGCACCCAGTAGTTAAATATTTTAAGTAGTTTGATGCCATACATACTAGGAATAGCACATGATGCAAAAATTTTTGTTGCTTCTTCCCCTCCTCCAAAATAAATGTTCTGTAAAGTATATATTTTGATTTTTTCATGGCAACTTTTTATTTCTATAGTGCCACTAGAGCATGTGTGTCTTTACTTTTTATTTCTAAAGATCTAGACATTTTTTTTCCACAAATCCCAATCTCTCTTTTTATCTTTCACTGTCACCTTGCACTGCCTAGCCTAAAATGGGGTTAAGTCCAATATCTGTCAGTCCAGACACAAATGAAGTTTCCTTCTACTCTGTGACACTTTAGTACTAAGAAACATTTTCAAAGTTTGGGGATTTTGTGTACAAAATGAGAGGAATGAGAAGGCCAGACAGAGTTGCTTGTTTCTATGGTAACACGATGGTGTGTCTAGCTCAGCTATTTTCTCCCTCTGTGATTTTTTTAGATAGCTGGGATGAATCCAGTGAAGTTTAATATTGTCAAAAATAGAAGAATTCTAACCCCCAGTCTAATCAGAAATAGTAATGCATAAATGACAATCTGATCTACAAAATATGTATATGTGGGGGAAAAAGTTAGTTGTCGTGCCTTCTGATAACATGAAGGCAAGTACATAAACCTCTCAGGAGCTGCAAACCAATTCTGAGTGCTCCAGCTTTGCATTTGGCAAGGGTAAATGTCTGCCTTTTGGGTCCAAAAGCTTTCTGTGGTATACCATGCCTTTCTGCAGTATATCCCGCCACCACAGTGGTGACGTTTTCTTAAGAATCACCATTTTCCCCAAAATCATAAGGTGGTCCTGGCTTGCAGAACATGCTGAGCTTTAGGGGACGTACTTCGGAAGTTTCCCAGAAGTGTCGGTGTACTCCTGACAGCTGCATGCAGGAGTAATTTGTGTTGCACGATAGCTTTATGCAGCAGCAGAGTTAATCAAAGCATTTCTTTTAAAAGGCCTTGATTTCAAAATGAAAACTGAAATTGATTTAAGTGGTAACTTTATGGTCTTATATTGAAAACAGAGTGCAGAAAATCTTCCTAACGTTTTTAAAGCAGATATACTTGTTTCACTAATAGCAGAAGAAAAACTTGACGTCTCAGAGAACACAGTTAGAAATCCATTGTCGTTTTTATCAGGTTTGATAATTCATCTAAATTTGAAATTGAATTCAGTTTGGATAATTAAGACAAAGGTTTTTAACCATATGAATTTCCACTGTATTATCATTTTAGGAACTTAATGAGGATGAGTAAACTCCATGCCATATGCTGTCCTCATAGACGGGTTACCCTACCTTAATGGGTCTATGGAGCTCCACTTAAATAAAGAGCATACCCTCTTATTTTTAACAGAAAACAAGATTAACTAATGCTGGGTTGTATACTAGCACCACAAGTCTAGCATAATCCTCTCCAAATTTCTACCTCTTCCAGCACAAAGTTGCAAGCTATTGTAAAGTACTATGTTTACCGAAGTCTTCACAGTTACAGTCATACACTATTAGGTTTTGATTAAAATCTGATCAAAAAATCCCATCATACCTATAAAAACAGTTAATGTCTTAACTGTTATGTGTATAATTGAGAGTTAGGGAAACTTCATTGTTTGGCAGATGGTCTGACACCCACATAAAGAAATTCATAATTCAATCTCAGAAAGTAAGGCAGAACATATGTGTTTGCTGGAAAAGAAAAAAAAATAATGTTTCAATCATATTTTTTTTGTCAGAGCAAGCACATATGGCAGTTCCATTTTCTATCACTTACCATTTACTTTCTATTTAAAACTCAAATGTCACTAGGCAGGAAAAAAGTTGCATATTAAAACATAGAAAAGAATTCTTAACTAAGAACAATCACTGCAAGAACTTTACACAGTTTGTTCATGGATATTAATGGTCATCCAATTCAAACAAAGTTACTCATCCCATTCTGTCTTTTCTTTTGTTTTCGTTACATGTTCCTCCCATTGATAGTTACTGTTTTATGTTTTTTTCCCAACCATCTGTTGTCTTTCCTTGAGCCAAAATAATTTCCCTTCGCAATTTGTGAGTCATGTATGCATTATTTTCACACGATTCTATGTCTATTTACTAATCCTCTGCCCTTCTTCCTGCATATGCACCAAGTAACTGGAACAATTTACTAGTTAAATTTCTAGCAAGCAGAATCTATATGCAAAATTTAAAATTTAAAAAAATGAGTCTTTATCTCATTTCATACTTAGGAATATAATTTACCCTCATCCACATGTCCAGACACCAAAAGGCATTTGCAGGTTAAATGAAATGGAATGTGTATCATATTTATAAAGGTGGGGAGATGCTGGACACCTTCAGGGATTACACAGGAACCAGGGAAAAGTAAAAATGCTGCCTGAGCTGACAGCACCAAGTGGGATAACCACACCAATCTGGTTTGTGACCAACCTGTGTCAAGCATAGTTAGAAATAGGCCAGTGTCAGAAACTGCAATCCTAACTTGAGATATCTGAGTTTTTTTGTTTGTTTGTTTGTTTTTTTCCTATCAATGAAAGCCTGTTCACGTTTCTTAATCATCTCATTAAATTAGAACCACACTGAAGGTATTAAAGCAAATAGATGGCATGATAATTAAAAAGGTATCATTATCTAAAGTAGCATTCAAGGTACATTTAGCTGGCAATACAAAAAAAAAAAAAAGGCTAGAAAGAACCTGCAGTACAAAGCCCCTCACTTTTGTAATGCTTTTTAAAAATATTCAGAATAATGCTATTTCAGAGCAGCATTTGTTCTGATTAGTGGCTTTAATGTCAGTGGTAATGATGTAATCCCTTATTCAGTTGTGTACACAAGTGCATATCCATGCCTTTTAGCTGGTTAGAGGCACTGTTTTCATTTTAATAGCTTCCGTACAGCAACGTAAGAGGCTATGATGCAGGCCTTCCCCCCCCCCCCCATCCCCCCTCCCCCCAGTAAATGGCTAAGAATTTGTCACAGCTTTCTTCACTCTTTATGAAACAAAATAGGCTATTACTGTCACCACCTCTGATGTGGTACTCAGACAGTAACAGCTTGGCATTAAAGTACATTTCAACCTTTTTATGTGGCCGTCAGTCAAATTTCATTGACTCAGCGTTCATTTTATTGTAGTTTTATTTTCCCTTGTTCTTTTTTGGGACATGGACACATGTAAATTAAGGTTAAATTCATTAGGTTAATTGCTTACCTGCTGTGCCTTTAAGCAGAACATAAGGAGGATTTCCTCTCTCTTTCTATGCAACTCTCAGATTCTGTTTCTGTGTTAATGAAACTTATTTTTGTCTGTGTAATGGTCCTAAGTCTTTTGCATGACGTTATGTTTTTCTTAATATATCATCTAAATAAGCCATCTAATTTGTTCTGTTAGTTAGAGGCTTCTGGGAGAGCAGTATTTTCTGTTCCATTTCAGATTCTTCATTTTCATTTATTTTCTTCAAAGCCAGTGCACTTTTCAGGATGTTGTGACTTTAAGGTTCGTTCAATAAAACAGATGCTGTGGATGTACAGCTGGTAGGCAGTAGGTGCAGAATTGGAAGGTCAGGGGTGTGAAATGTGTTTCCATGCTTGTAGTGTTATTTGTATCAACAGCAAAATGTTCTAAGTTGAATAAACAGATCATTCAACCTGGAAAAAGTATACCTGATGTAGTGTGTAAGCCTCTAAAAAAAAAAAAAATAGACTCACCAAATTGAGGCATAATAGGTAATTCATTTACTGTTTCCCTAAAACAGGCAGTTTTTAATGATGTATGCAATCAACCAATTTCTTAGGTAAAAAAATAGTGGGTTTACTTCATTGGTGATATTAGTACCACATGTGATGCCTTTGTGACCAGCAAAACGTGCTTGCATTAAATATCAGACTTTGCTAGGATTTAATTAACTTTAGAATTCAATCCAAGTACAGTGTGGCACATCTTGTAGGTTACAACCTGTGTTAGAAGTCAGTTTCAAAAGCTGGTGGTGTGGCTGCTTCGAAGGACTTCTGGAGAAGGCAGCTAATGGGTGGCTAATTGATTTCCAAAGAGCCTGTAACTTTTTAGATGTGTGTTCTTTAAGTGACCCTGTGGGATGTTTTAAGACTAGTTATTCCCCTTCACTCCCTTCCTAAGTGAATGTGTTGCCTAAACATGCAAAGCCTTGACCACCCAGTATTTGCTTGGAGAAACAGTTCTGAAAGATAACAGATTCCTGAGCCTTCCCTCTCCAATAAACCACTTGCTGCTGCAGCTGACACTGGTATTTAGCCCGACTCCTGTTTCTTTTCCTGGAAGGTGCCCTGTGGTGTCACACTTATGTTCTGCCCCAACTCATGGTGCAGAGGCCTTTCTGGGAGATGGAGGGGAGCTGAGCGAGGGGAGCAGAGCGAGGAGATGCTGCACAATGCATACCACAGCCCCAGTCCTTGGTTTGCTCCTAGCACCCCATCCGTGGGGTGGCTAGAGTTGTCTAGGGTTTGCCAGAGATTAGAGCCAGGCCAAATTCCTCAGCCATCTGCGCTGGTCTCCAGCCTCGTGCTGCCAGGTGCCTGAGTACCAGCACCACCTGGAGCTGGCACCAGAACAGCGGTGCTGTGACCCGCAGCGCTCTGAGCTCCCCCCTCCAGCAGTGGTCGGACTGGGACAGGTATCTCTGGTGTGCGTGCTTCATTCTGCCTGTCAGAAAAGGCTGCTGCTGTATCCTTGGCACAAACAAGATTAGATCCCAGTGTACTCATACAAATCTAGTATCCAGATCCTAACAGGAGGCTTATGGTGATTATACCTTAATACAGTTTTGTGAAGAAACCTGGAGAGCTGTAAGTTACTTCAAACTACCGTATGCTCCGTATACTTTTTAAATCCATGGAATCAGATTTTTTTTTTTTTTCCTGCAGCATAAAGTATATCAGAGAGCTCTACTCAAATAGTAAACAAAAAGTAACCTAAAGTTTTATTCAGCAAAATATTATTTTTACTGTTTCTATCCACTAACTCTCCACAGTCACCTTCCGTAGCCGTGCTTTAGTACATTTTACAGGCAAAGCATTAAAACACAACAAAATTGAGGAGTCAACACTCGAAAACATGTCTTGCAGAAAGTTGTGTTTTCTATTGCATTGTCAAAGACTTTCTTACCGCCCCCCCCCCCCCCCCC
>NC_048897.1:55149041-55151501 GCF_011077185.1 Oxyura jamaicensis | reverse complement strand
AAAAAAAAAAAAAAAAAAAAAAAAAAAAAAAAAAAAAAACTTGTAAAGCAAAGTCACGTTTCTGCTCTGCTCTTCTAACCTTTTAGAGAAAATGGGGGGGAGGGGGAGCATTTTCCTGTCTTGCTGAGTTTGTGTCGTCCCTATAGCTGGAGATCCAAATCATGCTAACAAAGAGAAAATAGAATAAAATAAAGAAAATGGGGAAAAATTAGGATGCAGGACACTGTCTTGTACTTTGCTTCACTCTGGGTTATGTGACAGGAATTGTCAGCAGGCTGATCAGGCTCACAGTGGAAAAGTACAGCCTGCTTCAAGCAAAAAAAAAAAACAGCAATCCCAGCCCTGTGAGGCTCTGAAGGATGTTACCTAGAGTTTAGGATTTGCTTTGCAACTCATATTCACCTCTATTTTTATGCACGTACGTGTGTAGGGGAAGGAAATTAGACATATTTGGCTTTTACAGCAAAATCAATTCAGTTATAAACTTTATGTTTTTCTTGCAGGCATTAGCAAACATTCAACCTCTCACAGATTAAAAATGTCTTGAAATTTAAAGGACTTAAACTGGCAATATTTACTTGCAATGAAAGCAGAGAGAAAGATGATCTACATTCCTATTTTGTTCTTATTAGGTGGGTTCACAACATAGAAGTGAAAAAGATGGGGTTTAGCGTGCACTTGTGTACATTTTCAGACTGATTTCCTTCAGGGAGATCCACAGGCCAATTTTAGGACACCTGAGTCAGATGTGTTGTTGAGGTATGTGTGGAAGGAGCTGGGTTCTTGCCAGCTTCATAAAGTCATCATTCACGCAGATACCGGAAATATTTCAAATTCAAGGTACCCTGCTTACAAATGGCCATGCAGAAAGTAATTACTAGACTAAGGTAGCAAGCTCAACAAATGTATTTTATGACGACACGTATTTTTAAAGCCTTTCGTATCAAAAAATCTGAAATGTCTAAGCTAGCATGTTATGGTACACTGCAAACAAAGTGTGTGCCATGTGTGTACAGCTGCACAAGAGTGGAGGAAGGAAAGTAAGAAAACTTGCTTCCATGCATCCTCTTATTTATTTTACGTTTCTGCATTATGGGTCAGTCATGGGATAAAATACTCTAAAATGGATAAAAATCCTAAAGAAGGAGCAGAACGCAGCTGAGTTTTGCAGTGGTCTAAGGCTGGAGAGCTACGGGAGCCTCAGGATCAGTGGTACCACTCAATACATGCAAAGTCTTGTAGGCAGAGCATCTCCTACTCAGTTGTTTCAGTTTCAAAATATTGCTACAGGTGGACTTAATATAATTCAAAATTAATTGTGTATTTAATAACATGATTAATATTTACTTTCCTAACAAAACACTCAAGGATTTAATTGTACCATGTCTATCATAGGGATAAGAAGTGATGAAAGATTTCCGTTACAATGTGTCTAAAGTAGTCTTCAAGTGATTTCAATCTGTTTTCAAATAGTATAAATGTGTCTGCCTTTTCTGGATTCCTGAGAGCATGTCTGCACAGCACTTTGAATGTAACATCAGGAAATGTAATGTCAGGAAACATGTATTTATTAACTCAGTATTATCTCAAGTGCTAGACCCAGTGGACAGTGACTCCATGCTGCCCTAACTCTTCCCCTGAAAGAGCTGATCTGGGTCCCTATTATGCAACACACGTATTAGACATATTCTTAATCATAAGATCAGGTGTACAAATACTTTTTTTGGTATAGTTTAGACTTCTGCTATGTAGTTTTAAATGTAGAATTCCTTTAGGGAGCTCTTAGAAACACGCATAAGGTAGTAAGTCCTGTAGATAATTAAAGTCAGGTTGACTTTTTAAGAATAACGTATGTATATGTAATGTAAGAATAACTGCTATGTACTTGACAAATACAACAGGATGCTGTATTAACAGAGAGCAGTTGATACTTTCAATCATTATTTTAGTACTTTACATTAGAGAAACCGTTCCATTGAAATCAGAGTTCTGTCATGGGAAACCAAAAAGTCACTTGCATCTCTTTCTGGGAAAGGTAGGATTAGTGTCATCAAACTCTTAGAAGTTGTTTCTTATGGCATAAATTGTCTCACATTGAATTAAAGACTCTGAGTAGAAGAGTTTCTGAAGACCCCAGCACAGGGGTGGCAAGGACATAGTACCCATTAACAACTGCCTTTTTATGCAGCTTTCCTCTTGAAGGGAAAGTAGGGTTCACTAACTTCTTAGACATCTTATATTTTGAAACTGCACAATAAGTACTCAAGAACACTGTCCTTGGACTGTTTTGGTTTGTTGTTTTTGTTGTTTGTTTTTAATGTACTGAGAGTACTATGAGCTAGAATAAATGCACAAGCAAAAAAAATGTCACATTTATGATGTGGCAAACAACCATAGGAAGAATAAACTTCTTATGGCTGGAGAAGAACAGTGTATGTGCATTATGTATGTGCAGGTACC
>NC_048897.1:55042505-55148941 GCF_011077185.1 Oxyura jamaicensis | reverse complement strand
TTACATTAAAAATAAAAATAACCATGTGTGGTCTATATGTTTGTAAATCAGTGCATTTTGGCATAAAACTGGAGAAAACAAAAACAAACAAAAAAAACAATCTGATGCTGTATCAATCCAGTTCCTGTAACTGAAGAAAACTTGTACCGACAGGCTAATTTTTGGTGGAATAGGACTGCCAAAATCGTATGTTAAATAACTCAGCGTTTGTTGTTGTTCATGGGAAAAGTGCCACAAAGAGTTCCAGCTTTTCAGTTGTTAAACAGAAACCTTCAGTTCAGGCCTGATTTTAATTTCTGTTTGCATAGGATTGTGATAGTTGCTCCTCAGCATCGCAGAGCACTGAAGGATTCAGCGTGATTCCTTCCCAAGAGGATGCCTGACAAAGGCTGGATGAACAGAGATGCTTTCACATACACTGGCAGAAACCTGCAGAAGCCTTGGCTGACCTCTCTAGGACTGGCAGCAACCATTAATCTCTCACTTACATGAGCATTAAAACTCTGCTAACGAGTGCTTTTTTTTCACAGACTCAATCTTCCAAGGTCTTTGGGCACTGGGATTTATTTGTATTATCTACTTTTGCGCTGGGAGTGTGTGTGTGTGTGTGTGTGTTCCAAAAGCATCCCAGTGACCAGAACCTCAACATGATTCCTGCTTTTTTTTTTTTTTCTCCTTCAAATTTTTGTGTCCTAACAGGTTTTATTATTATTATTCTCTACTTGAGGCATAAGCACACTGCTGCAGGTCTTTACTGTTAGATCTGTCTCACCCGCTCAGCTGTACGCCTCCCTAAAGAATGCCGAGGCTGTTTCTCAGATGGCACATGGAGACAAATACAGAGCGCTGTATTTGTCCTCTCCCTTGCCTGCTTCCATCTCTGCATACCGGACACACAGTGTCATGCCAGTGTTCTCTAGTTCAGTTTGAAGCACTGGCTTCATTGCCCTCTAACAGCTAACTTGAATTCAGTTGGTAATAGCCTTCACACGTCCGATTTGCAGGAGAGCTGCTCCCTCTGCTGAGTTTTCTGTTGATCGCCACCGGCACCTGATGTCCTTCCTCACCATGCTCGGGCCCAGCCCGGACTGGAACGTGGGCCTGTCGGCCGAAGACCTCTGTACCAAGGACTGTGGCTGGGTTCAGAAAGTTGTTCAGGATTTAATACCCTGGGACGCCGGCACAGACAGCGGAGTTACCTATGAGGTATATGAACTATTTGTAATGTATTTTACCTAAGCTTATTTACCTAAGTAAGTGTACCTTAAAGCATTGAAGAATGAAAGCTATTTAATCCAAGGTAATGCCATGTATGCCTTTATGCTACTCTACTAGTTTCTTTTTAAATCATATTTATGTTGTTGGTTTGTTTTTTTTTTTTCCTTTTTGATTGCAGTCGCCTAACAAACCTACAGTTCCTCAAGAGAAGATCAGACCACTTACAAGCTTAGATCACCCTCAAAGTCCTTTTTATGATCCTGAAGGAGGCTCTATTAAGCTGGTAGCCAGAGTTGTCATTGAGAGAATTGCACGCAAGGTATAACATACTTGTATATTCATATAAAATACATTTAAAGATATCATATATACATAGACATATAAAATCCTCAAGGAAACAAAAAACACACTCTCAGACAAAAAATTATTCTTCCTCTTCCCACCAAATCTGCGCTCCCTAACCTACCTCCAACAAAGATAGTGGCAGAAAATACCTAAAACTTTCTTAAACTGTCCGAATATGCTGTTTATCCTATTTCTGCTAATTACTGCATCTGCTTAGTTACAGGTTTTTGTTGTTGTTTGTTTTTGATACGCAAGAATTAGAAGAGAAAAAAAGCATTGTGTATGAGTTACTCAGTGTATCTTGTTACTGCTGTAGATCCAGTAGTGCCTCACAGTGTACTGTCTTAGCCCCTCTGTCTGCATACACATAAGAGTTTGCTGTATCTGATCTCCACAATCACTTCTTTGCAGGGAGAGCAATGCAATATTGTACCTGATAACATAGATGATATTGTGGCAGACCTAGCACCAGAAGAAAAAGAAGAAGGTACTTTTCAAATTAGTTTGTGTTGTAGTAATTTATGTTTTGTTCCATTCTCCACTATCATTTCCAAATAAAGTAAAAAACTGACAGAAGCAGAACACCCTCTCAGTGTCAAAAAGTGATTTAGTTTTCCACCTTTTCTGGTACGTGCTATTAGCCTTTCCTTTTACAGAAAAGGCATCAAATGTATACCTGGCAGATAATGTTAACACAAAGTAATAAAAGATAACCCTTTTGGTGTTCAACAAATAAAATGATAATTTTAAAATCATATTTGACTTTTTTTTTTTCTTTTGGGTTAAAATGGAGCAGTTTAAAATATAGAAGGAAATAATATATTATGTTAGCATCTAAAGTAATCACTAGCCAAGTAAAGAGAATCAAACGGAAAATAATCTGCCTTAATGTTTAATGCCTTTTCTTATTTTTAGATGACACCCCTGAGACCTGCATATATTCAAACTGGTCCCCGTGGTCAGCCTGCAGCTCTTCTACCTGTGAAAAGGGCAAGAGGATGAGGCAGAGGATGCTTAAAGCTCAGCTGGACCTCAGTGTGCCATGTCCAGATACCCAAGATTTTCAGCCGTGCATGGGTCCAGGCTGCAGTGATGAAGGTAATCAAGAGGAAAGGGTGGAAAACGTTTTGTGGAATAGGGACCACTCTTAATTTTCCTTCAAAGTTCTTAAGTTGGTTGCCATCAGATTTGGGTTATGGCAAAGAATAATTGCAGAAGAATGCAACTTGAAGAGGTCCATGGTCAGCTCTAGCTGAGCGGGTGCATGAAGTACACAGAATTATAAAAGGAAAGGAGTCAAGTAAGCAATAGAGAAGACAGAACATGTGAGGTAGCATAAATGCAACACTGCACATTAGCAGGCAGCTACAGATTTATCAGGGGAGTGGGCAGCAAACATGTTAATATTAGCAATTGAAATGGTCCTCTGTATTTTAGATGGTTCCACTTGCATGATGTCTGACTGGATTACATGGTCCCCCTGTAGTGTTTCCTGTGGAATGGGAACGCGATCTAGAGAGAGATATGTAAAACAATTCCCTGAAGATGGCTCTATGTGCAAAGTGCCTACTGAAGAGACTGAGAAATGTGTTGTAAATGAGGAATGTTGTAAGTATTTCATTTAGCTTTGTAAAATCCAGCCAATAGCAGGATCACTGCCTGAAACTTTTTTAATATGAACTCTACTAGTGAAGGATTTTCTTTATCCATTCTGAATAGCCCCTAGCAGCTGCCTTGTCACTGAATGGGGAGAGTGGGATGAATGCAGCGCTAGCTGTGGCACAGGAATGAAAAGGCGACACAGAATGATCAAGATGACTCCTGCTGATGGATCTATGTGCAAGGCAGAAACTACAGAGGCAGAGAAATGCATGATGCCTGAATGCCGTAAGTGTCCGTGAATTCATCTCCTCCACTACAGAGACTGTTTCTGACACGTTCCTCCATCACGCCACAGAACATAGCTGAACTAGATGCAGCATCACTTTTTCCTCTTCTCTTTCAAATTAGATCCCTTAGGGAACGTGCACTATATGCTGCTTTCATCAACAGAATGAGAGTAGCAGTAAAACATATTCAGTGGTGTGCTGTTACTGTATTACCCATACAATGATGTGTATATTCACAAGCCATACATAAGCAACTCTAATTTTATGGGATATGAGGTCTATTTATGGCTAGAATAAAACCACGTCCTCATTTTAGCCTGTGAGTGGTTCAGAAATTGAAGTGCACCTTTTGTGCAATCAGCCAGCCTCCCCCTTACCCTGTCTATTAATATTGTGTTACATTTTTTAAGAGATGCTAAGATTTTCATCAAAGAGAAAAAAAAAAGTTATAAACGATTTTTGGTAGCTAAAACATGGAAGAGAAATATCCCATCTTAGACTACATCAGTTTGATTTCCAGTTCTGGGCATGGGAAGAATACAGGCTTTTTATAGAAATCATTATCAAAAGGTAGTTCTTAAACTATTCCCTGCAAGCACTGGGACTTTACAAAGATGAATAAGGTGGTGAAAAACCTTATTCGTATTTATGGAGAAAAACATAGCAAAGAAAAAGTATTAAAACCAAGCAAGACTTTTAATTTTTATTCTTCTGAGCTTCTGCAGAAACATCATTCAGCTTGTGAGTCGTTTTGTCCAAAGTGACAGCAAAGAATGATTGGTTGCAGGCAGATGAAAGATAGAAGTATATTTTTCATTGGTGTTATTTTCAAAATGTATGCCTTTGTAGACTGTGTATAACAAACATTCATTACCTTTTTATTTTCTTCATAGATACTATTCCCTGCCTACTCTCCCCATGGTCTGAATGGAGCGACTGTAGCGTAACGTGCGGAAAGGGAATGCGCACCCGGCAAAGAATGCTGAAATCTGCAGCTGAGCTTGGAGACTGCAATGAGGAACTGGAGCAAGCAGAAAAATGCATGCTGCCTGAATGCCGTAAGTGTGGGAAACTTGGGAAAGAGAAGGCCTCTTTATGCGTGTTAGTCTGTGGGTCAAAACTATCATTTGTTAGCATAGTTTTTTTTTAATGATTTTAAAATATCGTTACTGTATGGACAATTTTTTCCTGGTTGACTTTGGATATAAAACATAATTTGAAAGTTTTAGATAAATGCTCTCGGAAACCCAGAATGCTATATAGACTGATTCTATGTTTGGTTTGGTTGGGGGGGGGGAGGGAGAGGGACACAAATGAAGCACTTCTTGTCTCTTTAAACTCCGTAAACAAATGATCTGATACAGTCTTGCACTGATTCTTGCTCTCTATGTGTATTACTCCTAAGTCAGCCCACAGGGGCAGCAGTAACATGGCAGTGTTCTCTCCTGTGGATTTTTTGCTTGCTTTTGTCCTTATTGCACGTTTTCGACTACTGAGAGATGGAATATGGCTGTGTTTTCATCTCACCTGGCTCAGTCCTATGGTGATGACCAATATTGCTTTAGGTGTATGGGTAGTCCATATTTGATACAATACTCCAACTTTAGGCAACAGTTTGTTCACTTCCCAGTAGTAAACTAATCAGAATGATATAGCCTATTTTTTTTTTTTACTCAAATGCAGAATATGCCCAAGGAAGGAAGGAGGAGATTAGCGTCAGTTGTGTAATTCTTGCAGCTTAAAGAATGAGCACAAAAGAAGCTCCATCTTCGATACATCTCTGAATTGTATTTTAGCCTCTTTATTGATCTACATCTCTTTGCAACCTTGAGTATCGGATGGGCCAGTGGGTGTGGAGGCAGCTGCGTTGGTTTTATACCTTATTCCATTACCATCTCCCCCTTCTCGGGTGGTGGTGATTTCTAGTTGCTTTGCAGTCTTGGTGAGGAGTGATGGCCTAAGGCATTGCTGAATGAATAAGATATGATTACTTTTAGTGCACTATTGCCAGCAGGTTTATGAGGCATGATATCTGATTACATTATTTATCACAGAAAGTATTAGCTAGAAAAGGCTTTTTTACTGCAATTTGCTAATTCAGCATTTCTTAAATAATGTGAAATATCATTTTGATTACTATTCACATGGCCTATGAATAAGCAGCACTAAAAGGATGAAAACTTAAGACAGTGGTATTACTGACCTTTGCTTACTGCACAACACTGATAAAAATATGATACAAGTTCTGTTCCTTCTGGTCTGCTTTAAAAAGCTCTGTTATGTTTGGGGTTTTGTTTGGTTGGTTGGTTTCCTCTTCTGTTTTACTCAGGGCCTCAAAGTAGATCAGTTTAAGGCTCTACATCTATCAGTAAAGCAAGACTTGTATTTCAGGTAACAGTTTGTAAATATAATGTGATTTTTAGCAGCTTTTTGTTATAAAATGGACATAGGGATGTACAGACTGGAAAATTGAAGGCGGCACAGGAAATTATTTACATGTTTGTTGTAAGGTTAGTGATCTGCCAGCACCACTCTGGAAAAAGAAACTGGGGAAAGCATCAAATAATATTTCTGCTAAAACTGGCCTCAGACCATTTTGATGCGTACCCTCACAAAATTTGCTGAAAAGACTGGAGGTTTAAGTTGCCGTCACGTACTTAGGATGCAAATGCTCATTGGGCACGTTTGTATGTTTCTTCTTGACCTTGTGTTTAGGTTGCCAGCTAACACAGATTTCGTGTAATACTTCTCATTCTTTGCAGCCATCGACTGTGAGCTAACGGAGTGGTCCCAGTGGTCCGAATGCAATACCTCCTGTGGAAAGGGCCACATGATCAGGACAAGAATGATTAAAATAGAACCACAGTTTGGAGGAACAGCTTGCCCAGAAACTGTCCAACGTACAAAATGTCGAGTAAGGAAATGCCTGAGAGGCCCAGGGATGGAGAAAAGGCGCTGGAAAGAAGCTCGGGAGAAAAGAAGAAGTGAACAAGCAAAAAAAAATATTGATAGCGAGCAATATCCAGGTGAGTGTGAAACCGTTATTTAACATGCTCATGTCTGACTTGTGTGTGTAACAGGAAAGAGTTTGTGAGCAGCTCGTCTTCATGCTGTGATAATTTTTTTCACTATTGCAGTAACAAAATTTGTTGCTATTTTTAGCAACAAAATTAAGTACATCTGTTTCAGTATTTGGCTGTCATTGAAAACGTGCAACAAGAGTTTAGGGCACAACAGAGAAAGGTTCACATATTTCCACATCACCACGGAGAATAGTTTAGCTCCTTCCCTACAAAGGGTAGAATCTGAAGAATGTAGAATTGAGATCTAGCAAAGGATTTATTGTAATGTCTATGGGACTTAATAATAATCTTTGTATCCAGTTACCTTTGAACTTTGGAAATATTTGTTCCTGGATTTAATCATAACTTCAGAATAGATTAGCCTCCTACCTTAGTAACTTGATTGAGACTGAGACTGCTTGAGGAGATGTGTTCTTTCTTCAGTAAGGGACAGCATTCCAGCACTGATGCCTCTAATCAGTAAAACGTAGTATCTTATATAATTTACATTATCAGGATATGAGTCACTGCTAATTTCTGGTTCATGCTTGTCTGACATTTAATAGTTACTTAATTTTGTTTTATAATGTAGTCAGTAAATATCTTTTTTAATACATTTAATGTTTTGTTTTTTTTTTTTAATATATCTTGAATATATTTAACTGTGTTCCTTAATTGTCTGCTGTAATAAACTAGGCAATATGCTATCTTAAATTCCAAAGATGCAAGTGTGCAGACGTGCATAGTGGTACACAATCAAATGATTTTTTTTCTCCTCCTAGTTTGTAGGCTGAAACCATGGACTGCTTGGACAGAATGTTCTACGCTCTGTGGAGGTGGAATTCAGGAACGCTACATGATGGTAAAGAAGAGATCCAAAAGTACTCAGTTTACGAGCTGCAAAGACAAAAAGGAGCTAAGAGCATGTAATGTTCATCCTTGTTAGCAAAACAAGGCTTCCAAGTGATGCACTCTGAGCTAAATGGAAAGTCAACCTTGGTTTGGTTTTTACAACAACAAAAAAATATACAAAGTGTATATTAGTTTTCATTTTTGCAGTGTGGTTTGCTTTTTAGTCTTGCTGGTGCAAGAAATATATTTTATAAATATTTCCTCACAGATTAAGGCTGAGAGTAAATCTTTGATACTCCAGCTAGCCCTTAATGCATAAAAATAGTAAGTCATTGTGAGTCATTTAACTGAAATACAGACATACCTGTGGACATGGAATAGCCATATAGAAATACTACTTGTAAAGACATGGGCTGCATGCATATTAACATAACTAAGTTAAAGTGACATGTTTCATATGTGGGAGGATTTCTCTCTTGATCTGATTTTGAAAATCCAAAGCAGTGCCTATGTGATTACACAACTATGCCAAGGAATAATTTCAGTAATGCTGGTTCAATCATATTAAAGGTGCATGTTTATCTTTTTACACTATTGGGTTAAGCTAATAGTTATAATAATTATCCTATATCCCTTTGTTCACATGGATGTTGTGTTCCATGCAAAGCAGTCTTTGTTTCTTTAAAACTTAAATAATCTGTGCAGCTCAATAGTGCCGTCTGCCCACTACATAGTCACAGCACACAAAGAAAACGTGACTGTCGTAATGTATTTAGATGCCATATTCCTGTGTTTGGTCTACCCACTCTTGCTCAAAATGCTTACAGAACTAATAAAAATTGGTCCAAACACAGAGAGTCACAGTAGCTGTATCATGGTAAGGTTTCCATGTGGAAGACGCTAAAAACTAGATTCAGTTTCATGATAATGTTGCTCACAAATGAAGAGAGAAAGAGGATTTTGATATAATAAAAACAGTAGAGAAAAAGTGAGACAGGTTCTCTTACATCCCTTATTGCAAACAAATGGAAGGGAACCTCTGAAGTGACAAAATCACACTCATAGAAACAAAATTTAAAATCAATACAATAATATATTTACAGCAGCGTCATTTATGTTGTTGTGTTTTGTTTTTACTCAGAGTTTAGGTGGACCTAAAAAATAGTAAATTTGTGAGTATTACACATTTGTGTTTGTACCAGCCAGGATCAATGTCTTCCTTGGCCATTTAAGCAATCAGCAAACTGCCTGAGATTAGAAAACAGAGCTCCTCACCACTCTAATTGCTTTTGCTATTTTATGCCATCTTCTGAAGAGTTTAGCTCTTATCCCTACACGTAGACCAGTGAGATCTTGAGCTTCACTTGGTATTGGAATATAATACTCTCCTCTATGTTTAACAATTCAACATTAATGATAAGAGATGAAGGTGACAGGTTATCTTTTTGTCCAGGAAAGGCAGCATACACCTATGTCTCTACAGAAATAATAACAATGCACTGAATATAGACTGTTGATGCTAACACTTACAACAAGCTTGAGAGAAATGAATGGAGAAAATTTTATGTTTTAGTCTCTTTAAACCAGCCTTAAATAATTTACTCACTTTTTTTAACACTTGATCACAATCCTGAGAACCCTATGTCCAGGTTTTAAGCGTCCACATTTGATATGAAACACAACTCACCGAGGCTGTTCAACTTCATCACCACTACACTGGGAATCTTCTCATTAGCTCCCTGTATCTAGATGGGCTGGTCGCATTACACTGAGGGCTGTTCATCATCATTTCTCCACTGGACACTACAAGGGCTGCTCAGGACTTCCACAGCTGTCACATCCCACCCCCTCAAGGTATTTTTCTGCTTTTTTTAGGCCTGGAATGAAAGTAGAGGTAGGGAAATAATGGAACCACTGCAGTGTTTATCCTCTCCTGCCGCTGCTAAATGAAATGGGTGGAAGCTCATAGTGAACCAAACCAGGAGAAAAACAAAAAAAAAGTTTCATGCTAAAACCAAATACTTTACATTTTGCACAGCTTGGCACATTTAATAATAGTAATCAAGGTAGTTTGCCTCCTTGTGCCTACTGAAAAATTTTACAGTTTTTTTTTGTCCCTACAGCACTGCCATTACAGTGTAGCAACAGGACCGTCTCTAAGTAATGTATTTGTGATCTTACCCTTCTAATGACCAAAAAATTTGAATAAAATGAAATTCAGTGGAATGATATTGATACAGGTGGAGTAACCAGCTGAACATATTTCAGGTGAAGACACAGTTAGTTGCAAAGAGCTACAGTGATTAGTGCTAGGTGCCCAGCCAGGGCAGGGTGGCACATGCAGCCTAAATCCATACCCCACCTACCTTTGTGAGCTGTTTCTGCTGAGTTTGACAGAGACTTGCCCAGCTGAGGCTGATCATTAATAGAAATAATCTTCAGCTATGACACCTGTGACAGTGCTTTTTGTATGCTTGGCTCAGTGAGAGCTTGGGGTGGGGGGGAGCTGAAGAAGAAAGTGGCTCTTGCATGGAAAAAAACATACAGTGAGTTTACAGACTATAATTTATCTAATCATCAACACTTACCAATTGTTCACGCTACTCCTGCAGAATCATGCTAGCTATTGCAAATAATCAGTTAAAAATAATGTTATTTTCATTTTCATATTTGCTGCAGTTCATCAAGCTGTTTTGTCTTTTAATGACTCCCTTTGCCAAAGGCTGAATATTCCAAATATACCTGTAGGCATGTAGGAAATAACGTAACATTTTTCTGAATACGCCCACAAAAACGTCCACAAAAAAAATAAAAGTCTGGTTTTCCTTTCACTGTGGTTCTTACCAGTTTGATTCTCCATGTACTTCTTCTCGTGAGGAGGCTGTTCAGTGTGATTTCCAGTCATTTCTCTTAGGCTCATTAGAGTTATGAATGTTGGATTCTTCCCACCTTGTTAATACGTACAATGACAATGTAGATTGCATTTGGTCAGAAATACGTGATCATTCCTACTTAGGTTCAGCTTTTCACACTGTTTTTCTGTTGAAATGTTTTACCAGTCACTTGTCTTTATTCTAACTTGATACAAAAAATATTTAAGCTTATTACATTTTTTTTAAAAAAGAACAAACAAACAAAAAAAGAGGTTGATTTTCTATTGAGAAAAAAAAGCTCTGATATACAATATGTAGAAGTATTGCATTGTTACTGTAAACTTTCTAGTAGTGTAATAGCCACTGATTATCAGTCAATAAAAATGAGAACTGTTCTCTCTCTTCTCTCATGAATAATACTGCTGAACTGAAAGCACAGGTATCACTTCCGTTTTGTAGACCTCAACTATCAGATTTTAGCATTGTGCGTATGTTATTTTTTTCTAACATACAGACTGTAGAAGCTTTACACATAATAAAAAGTTAGGGGCTTAACAAATGTACAGTAGGACTCTGTGTGTGCAGCATACAATTTAAAACATTTTTTTTTGGATCGCATTTTTAGATTTCCTTCATGGTTTTTGTTTGCTGTGGAATTATGAAAAAGCTACCATGAATATTTCTTACCAAAGTCTTGTGTAGATGTTTTGTAGCTGTCTGGCTAACACATTATTATTTTGGAATAAAGACATCTTTACTATTAAATTTATACTTGTATGAGATTCTCTTCAACTACTATGATTATGTACACACACAAAAAATAAAAATCCTCCAAACAAACAGGAAAACACCATACATTAATCAATATAATGAGTCAAGCCATGCCCTTACTTGCATTTTAGTCCTCTTTGAGCCCATGGGCTATCTGGAATGAGGTGGCTTTTATTACACCTGGTCATCATTTCCACTTGGAAATTTCTTGTATTAAGGTGTTTGTTGAACAGTCTGATAACTTAAGATACTCTTCTTTGCATGGCCAGCACATCTGAACCATAACCAGCATGACCAGAAGATGCTAGCATAGCAAGTCCCCAACAACATTAGCCTGTAATGTGGCTAATTCACTTTCCTTCTAGAGGTGTGGGTCATTCTCCAGATCACTGAGTTTCAGGGGTGACAAGAAAACTAACAAAACCCTGAAATTATGCAGGGCTCTTTGCTAAAATATGAAGCCCGTCATTTGACCAACTATCATTTCTGTTTCTGATATAGCCATTAATGCCACAACATAATGTCACACGACCATGCTGCAAACATGCATGCAACGCCAACCAATGGTGTCTGGTATACAGTATACACACACATTTTCTTTCATGTCTTTTTCTACTTGGGAAGCAGCATGCTAACTACTGGGGAAAAATCTTTCTGAGTAAATTGGAATGTGCTTAAGAATCTTTCACAACCAAATTTCAGGCACTTAGCATTCTTTGCTCCACATGCAAACCCATTTAAGCTCTTTATTGCAATGCTTTCAAGCTTGGGATTCAGTCACTTCATGCAGTGTTGTGCAAAACAAAGCAATTACAGGCCACCTGAATGATACTGAGTTCTGTTACCTCTGGCTGCCAAAAGACAGAACAGTTTGTGCCATAACTGATGGGCACATTAACTGCTCAGTAGGCAATGACGTTTTTCACATGCAGCCTAGATAGTTCAATGCTTCTAAAATGCTAACGCTTGGAGCTCTGCAGGCTTCTCATCTTCTTCATAAAAGTCCCAGGGAACTTTGCTTATTCCACCATCAGTGATAAACTCCCAGCCATTGAGAGAGGAAAGCTCTTCCCTTCTGCTTGCTTACCACATTGGTACAAGTGGGCAAAATGAAGCATCTCATGACTCCCAGTTTGCTTCCATTTCGTTAGCAAATACTGGAGTATTCTGAAATGGGTCTTTTAAAATAAGCATTTGATGTATGTTTCATAGAGAGGTCACAGTTTCCACACAGGTAGGTATTAGCACCACTTCTCACATCACACCTTTTGAACCAGCAGCAGTGTTGCAGGCAGAGGCATGAGAGCAGTTCTGACAGAAATCTCTCAGGGACTATCAGAAGCGTACAGCAACGCTTGGGAAACTGCCTGCTCTCTTGGAAAAGCCAATAAAACCCCTGCATGTGCCCTACGTTGTGCCAGCTATCACCTTCATGCCCTTCGTGGGCTCAGGCTCTAGGCCATCCAAACCACCCCAATCAGGAGACCTCCAGCTCAACAGCTGCAGCACAGGCAGCAGCCACAGGGAACAGTGCGCCTGCCTACCAGGCTGTATTGGAAGTTCTAGTTTTAGGCAAAACGGGCTGGGCAGTGAATCCCCAGACATGGAGAACAGCTCTTGGTGCTCATCCGCTTACACTGGAAATTACCAAGGGCCTTAAAAAAACACCTGACCAAAGCTCACATACAGATCCACCCTTTACCTACAAACCTTCAGGTATTACCTATTATTTGGCTGCAATACTTTATTAACATAAATCAGAGGTTAAAAACAATGAAAAAAAAAATTCTTACTTACAGAATCCTTGAAGTCTACTTGAGCAGTGAGGGAAGCAAACCAGTGTCTAGAAAAGAAAAGAAAGAGTCCACTTTAGAACATGAAAGCGGTCTTCATCATGAGTTCAAAATGCACAAAATGTTACAAATGGGGGAATATATTTTTTACACCACTGATATTAAAAGGTACAGGTAGAACCAGATGTACAAACACACAAACAGTAAGTACTTCCAAGTGCAAACAGGCGACAACACAATTTAGAAAGGCTGAAACATTTACATACTATCTCAGAAGTCTCCATCATAGGAAAAGATGAGCATTTGTCATACAGTAAATATACTTGCAAATATAGTTCTGGTTTACTTTTCTATAATGTATTTCAAATCCTAATTTATATCTATCTGAAATGTCAGATATGATCTTAAATACTTTTGAATGGATTAGTCCTGAAGGGTACATAAGTGTACAGAAAGCAGTATTGATATCTTTGCATATATAATTACACAGGCTTGCAATGTCTGTACGTGAACATACCAGAGAAATAAAACTACAGTCCACCAGATGGCACTGGAAGCCAACACAGACAGCTATGAGTTAAAAAAAAAAAAAAAAAAAAAACGAAACCCAACTAAGCAGAGCCTGTATGCCCAATGCCACTGACTGCAAGGCCTGTGCATTGTACCTGGGCATTTTCCTCTTTGCAGCTGGCACTGAGAGCCTACCATGGCTTAAAAAGCACTTGCAAAGCCTTGTCTTTGTGAAAAGCCACCCAAGGACAATAACTGCACAATGGGCAATGATTAAGAAATGGCAAAGCATCATTAACAAAAGTCAAAGCACTCTTTAACGTTTAACATGCCACCTTTCCAACAGCTGACTAAAAAGGCTAAAGACTAAAAGGAAAGAAAATCAGTAACTCGGTTTTTGTACCAGTTTTAAAAGCCATATCCAAAGCATCCGGCCTCATCCTGGCAGACCAGTCACCCCTGACCTCCTGTAAGCCCACCCTGCAGTGCACACCAGGCCACGATTTCCATCAGATACCTCCCAGCCGACAGTACCCGGAGCAGACCAAGCACAGCACCGCACCCAGCAGACTTTTCGAGCTGAGGGTGGCTGCTCCTGCTGTGAAGCCAGCTAAGCAAGCCCCCAGTGCTGTTGCCACACAGACAATGAAGGGGCAGCAAGGAGTGTGATGGGCACAGTGCACGTGCATCAGGATGCAGAGAAACTGCTTTGCTCTGGGAACCCTTGATCCTTCCTGTGCCGCATACCGCAGCTCAGCAGATTGCTTGGTAACACGTTATGCTGCTCGGTGCACAGGACCCAGACCTTACCAAGATCGAGCTGCTCTCCCTGCCTGAAATGTGGAGAAACATCTGCTGAGCTAACAAGGAGCCCGCGCTGGGAACCACGCAGCGCACGGCCATGGCTGCGCCCAGCAGCCAAATGGGAAAGTGAAGCAGGCACACGTATGAATGCAGGGATGGCTCTCAGTTTTCCCTTTTTGTTCAAAATCAGATCTCATATAGTGGTATTCTAAAAGCAATTAATGATAGAAAAACATCTCAAAGCGTTTGGGTTCAATGAGTTTCAAGAACAACAGGGCCTAGTTTCAAAATGCTTCATGTGTTTCTTGGCAAAAAGAAGTAAAACATTAGCTTATACCACTGGCTGGGAATTATACACGAGGTCTTTTGGCTCAGAATCAGAAAAGGGAAAACAAATATGGAAAACTAATTTGGGGGATTAAAGAGAATTTTAAAAACTTACTGTACAAGTACAGATTTAGGAACATTTTCACTGCATTTTAAATATTTTTAATGTTTTGTTTAATTTCAAATGAGCTAACTTTTTAAAAACATCTTTTTCTTTCTCCATTTTCACATTAAAAACATCCTACAATTAAAACAGTTTGACAGGTCAAGAAAACAGTAACCTTGTTATTTTTGATGCAATTTGGAAAACAAAAGACATGTTTTAGTGTGATTCACCCTAGCAAAGCAGAATGCTTCAAACTCTTTATCAAAAAGGATACATTGTGAAATTTTGTTGGGATTTTTTTTTTTGGCAATTAGAATAAAAATCAAAATTTCAATTATCAATAGGAATGTTAATAACGCATATTATTCCAAGTAACATATACCAAACTAACTCTCCTAACTAAATAGGAATCTCCTAATTAATGTGTGAATTTTACACTTTCAAATAGAATACACAAACAATACCATCTACAACATTAACTACCAACAACTTTATTTTATGACCTATAAAATCTTATTTAATGATTTTGAGACTTAAAATGCAAAATAGAACTGCCAGTCAACTTAATATTCCTTTAAAATACTAGATTCCTCACTAAGGTTTCTCTTTTCGGTTTCTACTCAGACCTCTAGACCAATATTTTTGGCACACACTGGCTTCCAGAGCATCTTGCATGGAACAGTTCAAGAGTGGAAAAGTTGTTGATGGAGGGATTCAGGAATGGTGCTGTACTGCCACACAGTCTTCTCTTACCAGAAGTCTAGCATGGCACATGGGGAACACATATTTATCCTTTTTCGTATTGCTAGAAGCTGAAGCCTTTGTTCTTAAGCAGTATAAAATGTGTCTGAAGCTTATCTTCTACTGATATAATATGTTAAATATATGAACAATTAATATTTTGCTTTCTTGAAATTCTGTTTGCTCCCAGATGCTGAGGACACCTCAGTCATTTCTGTCCTGCTACAGTGATCTTTCACGTTTTCCATTTATAACTAAAATAAAAATTACATTAAAAGAAAACAAAAACCAACCAACCAAACAACAAAAAACAGAGATGACAGTACAGAACGTATCTCTAATTGAAAGAGACATTGCTTATGTCTGTCTTTTATTAGTTCCTGGGAAAATAATTTCTATTAATTCCTTTGGTTCCTTCAATTAACTCCTGGAAGCTACTTCTGAGAGCATATTAAACCCACCCCCAAGATTTCAGAGAGGGTTATTTGCTATGACACCATATGCAAAGCCTGACAAGGATGTCCATGTCAGGTCACAGCGGAGGTGTTAATAAGCTGGCTAGTTTTGATCCTCTGCTGTTCCAAAGAGACAGAAAATCACAGCTTTTCTGATATGTTGTGTTCCTTCTTGCTGCTGAGTAGCCCAAACAGGGCTGGGCTTGCTGGTGCCACGGCTGTGGTTGATTATTTTAAATATTCTCCTCTAGAGAAGGGAAATAATTAAAAACAGTATGGGAAAGACCTCTAAAATAGCAATAGTCCTGTAATGGTATCACACGCATACATGAGGACAGAGCCATGTATAATGTCTGCTGATGTCCACACCCAGTCAGAAGCATAAGCCTTTCTTCATGAGAAGGAAGTTTGGCATCATACCCCAGCCCCAAACCAGCGACACGTCCTTTATCACTACGGGTAAGAACTGGCGACACCGAAAGCAGCATCCGACCCTCTCCCTCCTGCTACCGTGGCCCTAACAAAGCAGCACACACAGTGACAGCTCATTGATAGAGGAGAGCAGGAGTCGAGGTGTAGGGGCAGTCCACATCATCCCCCTGCCAATGCCCGCACCCCGAGCAGCATCCTCAGCTTTGGGGAGCACAGCAGCCGTACTGCAGCACTCAGCACTCTCCCATCAGTGAGGCTCACAAGCGCTCTGGCCCATCCCGAGGCAATTTCACCCACAGCCCTTCCAGGTCAGGAGACGCGCAGAAAGAAACCCCACAACCTCTGGATCCTGACCAGGCTGGAATGCCTGTCTCAGACTCCTCCATGGTGTCTGCAGGCGGCAGCACAAGAGCAGTTTTCAAACACAGCCTATGTTGTTCTTCCCAAACCCAGACACGAGCTGTACGAGGCAGCAGGGCGATGAGCAGGAGCAAGCAGAGATGCCCGTGAATCAGCAGAGTGCTTTTGACTTTAGGAAAGCTACAAGGCTACAGCTGCTGTGACATGCTTTCAGGCTTACCAGCACAATCCCGACCTGCCAAGTGCCAGCAGGCAGCAGCAGCAAACGGGTCAGTCCGTGCCCGTGCAAGGCGGTGGGCTGCAGCAATCCTGCGGGGCTTTAGGAAGTCACTTTGGTTCTTTCTTCAAGCCCCTTTTGAAAACAGGCCCGACTCAGAACAGACACCTTTGTGTTCTCTTGAGATTTCTCTTTTAATAAAGGTGGTATTTTGGAGCAAATCATTCTAGCATTGATCTACAAAGAGCTTTGTTAAAATATCGCATTGTAAAGCTTAGGCTTTAGGTCCATGGCCCACAGAGCATACCTGCAACAGTATAGGCATCTGATCCTATAAATAAGAGCAGGGAACTAAGTGCTCGGTCCCCACGTTTTAAATTGTTCCTTTAGGCCTTTTGCCTTCCCTGACCCCACTCCTGCTGGCTGGAAGCAATTATGTTAAAGTAACCGGGGACTTGGTGAGATGGTTACAGAAAAACTAGAACAAAGCATAAACAATCAGCTGTGTAAACTTTGCTCAAGAAACAACAAAATCTGTCCTCTCTTCCCTTCCCCCAAATCCCCAAAGACAAGAATTTATGAAAGCAAGAACTATGTTGCTATGACAACTGTAAATAGCACCATCTTCTCTCTGATGTTTTCCTTTAAAAAAACAAAACAAAACAAAACAAAACTAGTTTTTAATTGTATATTTTGTGTTGATCTAAATTTTTCCATGTCAAGTTTCTGATTTAACAGGTCTGCTCAATTTGTTCAGGTATTTCAGTAACTCAGTGAAGAGAGCATACGCTGTTTTGTCCGTGTTTAACCTCCACAACCTTCCACGCATTGCAGCAGGGACGTAAAATTGAGCAGGGGGATTTCATTGTTGAGAGAAGCACACCCACCTTTCTGCCTTCACAAAGACCTGCATCTGGACAAACCAGACAGCTTTATAATGAACCTTAGCATACAACAGTGGGCTGCAATTGCTCTGTTGAGCCTCACTGGGGACCTCCATCCTCACGTACACCTGAGGGCCTGCTGGCCTGGGAGGTGCCTGCCCACGCAGCCCTGGCCCTGGCTCTGAGCAGGCTGCTGCTGCTCTGGTTCCTCGGAGCTGCTTTGTTGTCACCATCACCAGACCTGCTTAGCCCTTCTTGTCTGGGCAGCTCTGTTGTAACTCAGAAGACGTTATGCCCTGAGCACACATTGACCATGGAGCAGCACAACTATGAAAAGATGCAAAGCCGGAGGTGGGCTTGAGATAATATAGACCAGACAGGTCAGCAGAGAAATATGATGCCACTGCATAGCTAACACAGGGTGCGCCCCGCACACGCATCTACCTCAAACTACAGAGCTTTGATGCCCCAAAACCCTCATGCCTTCTGAGCAAACAGACAGGAGACCAAAAGCTGTGCTACAGAGCAGAAATCACATCGTGGGACCAACCGTCTAAGCCCTTGTGCCTCATTTGTTAAAAGGACTGAGAATTTCTTCTCCAACTTTTCACTTGTTAAAATTGTGGGCCAGGTTAAATCAGGCATTGTTTTATAACATGCTGCTTAGTGTAATGAGTTTTTACACCTTCCTCATTCAGTAGGGTAACTCTTCAGTGCAACAGAAATAACATCTGAGAACCTGATCTGTGCAGACATGTTTTCCCTGACAATGTGAATTGATCATCCTTCCTTCCGAAAAGAGGGTTAAGTCTGTGCATGTTTTGAATCCTATTAGTAAACCACATTACACAAACCAAAATCCCTATTTGCTACAGTGAAATTGCAAATTAACCCCCTTTAAAAGTAGGTCAGCTCACATCACCTATGAGAGCAGTACTATGTGATCAATCTTAATATCATTATCAAGTAATCTGTAGAAAACTGTTTGGCAGACAATGCACTTTGACTCCATGCCCAGGGCTTCTGCTTTGTGATTAATGATTATGCTGTTTCCTATTTGTCCCCTGGTAAGTTACAACTGTCCACAACTTAAGCAGACTTCATCTGAAATTCATGGAAGCATTAAAAATCACCAAAAGGGAAAGAGCAGCAAAGGAAGAAGAATGTTTGCAGTATTCAAGGAAAAAGTTGCTAGAAGTTCACATTTCAGACTCGCTCTTTGATAACCATATGCTTTCAGAGTGCTTCTGATTTAAAGTTTTATGAATATCTGCAATACTATTTACTCTATTTACCTTTGAACACATGCTTACTGTTAAAGATTTTTCCCACTGTATTATTGTCCAACGCGCTAGAATAGAGTCAGGCAGCTACAGGTCAGACTAAATTTGGCTGCAGCCTTACAGGCTGCTAAACCCGCATAATGCGTGGTTAGTGGATGTGTGTGTGATGTCATTTACTGAAACTGTGTGTTTTTGTCCTATCGTATTTTCTCAAAAATTGACTGAATCCCTGACTGATTTACTGCTGTATATGAACTCTCACTTTTGGCTTTTGGGTGTTTCCACTGCTGTGATTCCTCTAGACATCAAAGCCAGCAGAATGCTTGGAGCTACTCAAGATCTGTGTCTGCCCTTCAAGAGGGACTTATACATAGCATAGACTTCGTTTTGGAAGAAATACAATTGCTAAAGTCCTTAAAGATCAGCATAATTAGATGAGATGGTTGATAATTAAATGATGCTGAGACGGTTCCCTCAGGTTGTTGTTTGATACCATGAAATGCTGGGTAACAAAAAATTAATGGCCTCAAATGGTGCTGTCAAATGTAGCTTGCATATTAACAAACAGCCAGAGCTGTTTGATTCATCTACTCCAGCACCTGTAGCAACAATAGCATTGGAACAATGCAAGGACAGGAACATGAAGAATTTTGTTTAGCATTTTAATTCTGAATCATTATAATGTTATGCACAGCTGCATTTTATTTTGTTTGTTTTTTTCCTGACAGATAATATTTCCTGTTAATTTTCTCCAAACAGCTTACTGGCAAGAGACGGTGCCACACATTGGCACTTTAAAACTATGACTAGCTCAGCCAGGCAGTGAGATAAAAAATAAATGAAACAACAACAAAAAATAAATAAAGAGAAATAAATCTGAAGAGTATTTCTTGTAGCTTCTTTTCTCTTTTGGAAACTCATCAGTACTCTCTTGCATTCTTTGAGTTTAATCCATAGAGAAATATTAATTGATCTAGGAGCCCTGGATCTGAGTGGCTGCAAGAAAGTCAGCAGAAATTGTGTAATGATGTAACACTCACATGGCTAACACAAAACTCTCCAACAAATTCATAGCCTTCCATATCTGCAAGTTACAAATTTCCTGCAGCCAAGAGGTGCCTGAAATGACGTAACTGAATTTCCCAACTTTGTTGCTGTTAACTGAGGACAACTGGCAAAATTGCAGCAAAAACAAACAAACAAAAAAAGCAAACATGCCCCCTCCCCTGTTCAACAAGACTCAGTTTCAGTGCCTTATTTCACAGAAGAAACTTCTCAGTAGCAAAGACTGTATGAATTCTGACTTTACATTAAGATATGTGAGGGTTTTTTCTTTTTCCAAATCCACATCACAAAACACAAATGCTTTTTGAGGCAATACAAGTGCCATGTGTCGGGTTCTCCTTGCAGCCTTGAATGGGCATTGCCCTGCTAGAAAAGGCAATCTCTAAATGCCAGGAGGGCCAACCCTGCAAATATTATTCATGAGCATTAAATAGGAAAGCTTACAGAAATACACTCCCTGCCCCTTCCTGTGGCATTAAGAGGCTCTTCCCATCAGAACAGAATTCAGTTTGCTTGCAGAATGGTGAGAAAGATGCTGAATTGTGCTACCATAAGCAAAAAGGCAGTGTGTCCAAGGAGCGGAAAACACAGATGAGGCATGGCTGCCCGTCCTACCCTCCTCGGTGTCTAGCAAAAGGGCTGGGGCTACATCAGGCCAGATGGAGGCAGACGTTTCCATGGAGGTGCTTAGCAAATGGTCTTTTGCCTGAGAGTCAGCCTTCCTCCTCTCAGCCCTCTGTACATGCCCCTGCAGCTGCGTACTGAACCCAGGATTTGAGCCATCTGTGCTGGATCTCCACAGTAATAATCTTATGTTTTAGTTGGCCATAAAGTTGGAAAGAAAGAATAAAAGGGATAAAATATAATGAAAGCCAAGGAAGTGACAAAATAAATTAAACAGTTGGAGAAAATAGAGGAAATGCACAATAAATATAATCATTAACATCCTCCATGTGCCAGTAATTTAACAGCAAAAACAAAGATGACTCAGATATTTTGAAAAGTTTTTAAAAGCAGAGCTGTTATTTGCAAATCTGACTTTAATTTTCTAGATTTTTTTTTCTTTTTTAAGTTTGGTACATATTTCATACAGGGATGGTTTTATTTTGCATGCAAACAAAATCAAAAGGTGCCTAGACTTGCTGATCTCACAGAGATCTAGCAGTTTCAAAGGGAACAATGTTATTCCCTATGATCTGCTTCTATACTGTAGTTAGTTTTAGTGGCTATGAAAAAGAAATGGGGAAAAAATGAGGTCTGATTCAAGTGTTATTCTAAACATTGCTCCTTATTTACTGCTAAAATACTGCTAATATGCATCTGGAAATCCCTTCAACAAACAAGTGGATGGAGGACATGACCGCGATTATATTCTATGCAAATACAAGAAGGGTTAGTTTAGTCCTCTTACTGTTCCAAGGGGCTCTCATTTTTGTAGGCATTATTAACGTTACCTGTCTTTATTAAACTGATTATTTTTTGCATCGGCTGAAAAACAGCCTTATGAAGCTTAGCATTAGCTCTATGTTTCCACAGCAAGCAGATTCACAGGAAACCCCTCAGATCATTAAGCATTATGCTTATTAATAACTATTTGTATAATTATCGTCCCTATTTTTTCTGTGTGAGATCCAGATCCAACTGCATCTCTACAATATTTTCTCATTACAATACCAGTGCTCTTTGGAACGATGAATGCTTTGAAATGATAAGTTTAGATGGCTTTCCAGCTCAAAAGTGTTTATTTTTAGGATGTGCTGAACAATGCCTTTTGTATGCATTTAAGTATGTAGGCCACTCACTGTAAAAAGTTACGGTCATAGAAACCACGAAGAAGTGGGCCCATCCAGCGGTGTGATCAGAGTGGAAAGGACTTTAAAGGAGGAGAGAATTATAATGTACTCTTGAAATGCAACACAGGTTTAATTGGAAAGATTAAGCGCCTTAAAAACTTTTTACTTTCCACAATTCTGCTTCTCTAGAAAAAGAGTAGGCAGAAGGGAGACTTGTTTTCACAGAACAGCATCAGTAAGGGAACAATATAATCCTAAAAAAGATAGCTCAGAGTTCTCAGAGCAGTCTGTAATAAAGCGATGTCATCTGGTGTGGTAGGTAAAATATTTTTCTGATGTCTTAAAACCTAGATAAAGTCTGGTTCTATACACACGACTTGGGGCATATTCAGGCAGAACTGCGTCCATCTACTTAGCTTTCCATTGTCCACAGCAAAATTGTGTACTGTTACAAAGAATTTTACTATTGATGCAATGGCAGGGAAAGAGAAGGAAGGGATTATGCTAAAGAGAATATAGCAACCTGTACAGATTTTACTGTCACATCACTAAACAAATATATCAAAACCACCGGAAAATGACAAAAACTGAATCACAATTTCTTTATACACATTCTTGTTCTGTTTCTCCTGTAAGAGCGGTCCCCCTTCTTCCTGTTGCATTCACCATTGTACTCCAAAGATAATTTTAATCTATGACTGCGTTAATAGATTTCAGACAGTCAAATTTATAGGACCTATATACAGCCTCTGATGAAGTACATATCTCCATGACATAACCTATACTCCCACACATTTTGTTCAGTCTGCTATTAAATTTATCAGACATTACACTACAACAGGTGATTGCTCCCTTTAATAATCTGCATCCATCACCATGCGCACAAGGTTTGTGTACACTACCACCGCTACACATGCTGAGCTCAAACGTGGGCACATTCATCCTGCCCTCCTATGCAGCTCACATTTATTCTCCATTGCCACTAGTCAACATTTTATATTTATCTCTGATGGGATACACAGATGCTGGCAGCTCTAGACTGACGCACTGACTTGCCAGATTTGGTACAAAAATAATTGCAGAAGTTTCACATTTGCTAAACACAAAAAGTAGATTTTTAGTTTTCAACAAGTGCTCAAGTACTCTGCCACATTTTCTCAGCTGTTCAAAGGAAGATGTATTTTCTCTCTAACAGTAACGGCTCTTACAGAGCAACAGAAAAGCACACTTGTAAGATTATTTTCATATTTTCAAGCGCACAGTAATTCTCACGTTCTGCTCATTTCCCTATTTTCCACTGCAATTTGATCATGGTGATTGGTTCATATAATGGTAGCTTCAGCTTAACCCTTTTGAGTGCATCTGTCATTCTGTCAGGATCATAAGTAACAATGCCCTCTAAAAAGTAAATAACACACTTGACTGAAATATTCATGTTATATACATATTTCCCACTCAAATAGCTTCACCTAATAATGAAAGCCTTTAGTACATGAAAATAAGATTAAACATGATGCCTTTCAATGCACCTGTTCCCTTCCATCTGAGAAGAGCAGTATTAGCTAAAGCCATTTATTTTATCTAAAGGGATCGCTAATGCCTCATCTGCTAAACAATTGCATTAAATTCTCCATCCCTAGTAGAAATAAGTTGAAATCAGGGGTTCCATCATTGCTGTTTGTCATGTTGTGAAATGCTGAGTACCTGACAAATACTGACCGATAAAATACTTATAATTGCATAATCGAAGATAATTTCATAAGAACAGGCCCATATCACTGAACCTCAAGCCCTAGAAAATGCTTTGCAGTCTTTTTACAGACATGGGTTTCAGAAGACTGAAAAAAAAAGGGGGGGGATGAGGCAGCTTTCATAGACCCAAGCAAGCTAGGCTATAGTTCTCCTGCCAAAATGGGAAAGAGGAAGTGGAAGCCACTCTCTACTATGGTACAAATATCCCTAATTCTGCCATCTCCTAAATTTTTGGAGGTTGGTTGGCTTTGAAAACATATGCTGTAATGTCCTTTAAAAAGGATTCAGGAGGTACTAGCTGATGGCTTTCGAGATAGGTGGTGTTAAATATTGTGCCTTCTATAGAAAACATAGGAACTAGGAATAAATGCAGCTATTTCCAATATTTTAAAATCATCATAAGCTATGAATGTATCAAAAGTAAAGTTTTATTGACTGTGAAGATGTGTCATCCCTCAACTCATAAAACAGTAGGAAACAACGCACTCTGAGAAAAAAAAAAAAAAAAAAAAAAAAAAAAAAAGTTGGAAATCCACCTGTCCACTTTTCACATGCATACTTGTATATTTGCCTTACGATGACCAAAGGCAAGATTGCATATAACATAGTTTTTGAGAACTGGGAAAGACAGATGATACTCCATGGTCCCTTGGAACACACATTCAGCCCTTTTATGCAGTTTATTCTCATGGTACTTCATGTGCAGACAGGGGCTGAAGGAAGAGCTCTGGCTTCTCACAGAGAAAGTTATCTGACAAGGAGACCTGAAGCATTCACAGCAGCTATCTGATCAGAGGAGAGAAAAAGGATCATGTCCCCTAGCTATACTTCCCTGCAGGGCCAAAAGCTGTTAAAATACTCGTAAAACATTGCCACAGGGCTTGTTTTTTGTTCTTTGTTTTGTTGTTTTTGTTTTAGATCAAACACACAAAGTTGTTTCTGCTATCAGTCTGAGGTACACAAAGTCTTCACGATGCCCGTACAAGATTTTCATACTGAATATTTAAGTGCAATAAGCATTCACATTAGTTATTACAGCAAATCCTGCTCTCATGAAGGTGCACAACACTTTCAAGCACCTAGCAAAGAAAGTTTTAGTCAAGTGGAATTTTATAAGGACTGTAAATACCACCCCCAGAACAAGTTGTGGTTTCATTCTAATAAGTGATCTTAGCAGCAGGATTTAAATGACGGGTATCAATCAGACCGTCTTCAAGGAAAGCATCCACATCTTCAGCAGCACACTGACTGAGGCAACCCTTTTTTCCACCCACCCTTAGACAGAAAGCTCATTGATTTGAAATGCACTGTGGATACATAACAGAGCATTAACAACCACTGAAAAGTTTTTAAAAGGACAACCAAATATATATATATAAAAATATATACATATAATATATAAAGCAGAGATTAGCAGGCAACACTTCTGTAGTTTTCTAGGTAGCTCAGTAGAGCTTACAAAAACTGTTGGGGGTTTGTGTGTTTCTTTGTGTTTTTTGTTTGTTTGTTTGTTGTTTGGTTTTCTGAAACAACTGAGTAAGGAAGTAAGAAAATCTAGTTAGCTGAAAATACATGGGCAGATAGCGATAGGACAAGGGGGAATGGTTTAAAACTAAAAGAGGAGAGATTTAGATTAGATGTTATGAGAAAATTCTTCACTCAGAGGGCAGTGGGCACTGGAACAGGTTGCCCAGAGAAGCTGTGGATGCCCCATCCCTGGAGGTGTTCAAGGCCAGGTTGGATGGGGTAGCCTGGGCTGGTGGGAAGTGTCCCTGCCCATGACAGGGGGTTGAAATTGGATGGGCTTTAGGGTCACTTCCAATACAACCTATTCTGTGATTTATGATACAAAGAATGAAAGAATATTTTTAACAAGTGGGTTCAAGGTAAAGAGGACAGCAAGAAAAGTTCTGTTCATTTGCCCACAAAATTAATTTTTGAAACCCTCAATATGGAGAGAAGAAGACACTCTTGAAAAGTAGTGTTCACTGTGGCTTCTGGGCTGATTCTTACGCTGCTGGCTGAAGGTCAGCGTTGTGCTCGACACCCTAGCACCCAGAGCTCCAACCAAAAGGCACTACTTCTACAACTTGAAGGAATCACAATTTTAAACTTTTATGCAACAAATGTGTAACCATAATATTTCAAAAATCTTTCAGAAAATTATATTTGACATAATTCTCCTGTATTTATTATGTGTCTAGGAGCACTCTCTTTCCTCATACACACCATCTGGTAGAATTAATTTAAGAATTAAATTCTGCCCTCAGTATGGACAAATTGTTACTCTCTGTAGAACAGAGATGATGTTTGAAATTAAAAAGCGTGGGCTAATACAGTAGTTGTGCTAGTTCTTTTATTTGTGCCTTTCAATCACAAAAATTAAAGAACTTTTTTTTTTTGTCAGATGCTCTTTAGCTGCTTATATCCCTGACAGAACAGGTAAGACATTTATTGCCTTCAGATCCCATGTTCTGTGAAAAGAACCTGTATCAGGGGTACTATACCCTAAACATACACCTCTGACACAAAGATGAGCCTCCCAATACACATGGCTCATTCAAGCCCATTGTACATGTTTGTGATTCTACGTTAGGGAATATGGATCACACAAAGCTCTCCCACTTGCCAGTATTTTGTCTCTTGTTACTGGAAGTTCAAAGCTCTCAGACCCACAGTCACCCCACTGAGCCCCAGGCACCAGAAGTTACCTAGCTCAGAACTCAAAGGCTGTCAGAACGGTCAGGAAAGACAACTCCTCCCCCGCCCCAACCATGATTCCTTCTCACATCTCTCCTATTCCAGGGCACAGAACTTTGCAAAAGGCACCTAAGTTAGCTTCACATATGTAAAGTTAGCTGGGATAAATCCAGACCCCTGTCTTGAGATAACAGGTGTGGAACAGAGTTGCACCACATCAGTTATTTCATGTTCTGAATCCCCAGCTGTAGCTGAAGCTGCAGGGGGAAGAAAAGTCATCTGCCGAAGGTGCCCTTTTGCACTAGTGTTTGCTTGCCTGTATCTCATCCCAGCTCCTCACTGAATCTCCTTTTTGCTCTTCTTACATTTACCCCATTCTTGCCTTTGGCTACTTTCTGCTTTATTCTATTAGACATCCTTATTCCCTATGGGTTTTGTATCAAGCTGGATTCTGCTCAAGGGTAAAAGCACCCCAAAAAGATCAGGACCTTAGAGAACAAATCAGGACAATCTTTGCTCTTCTGTCTTTCGAGATGTCTGGTATATTTTCCTGTGCCAGATTTAGCCACATATAGGATAATGTATTGTTAGATATATTTATTGTAGTGCAGCAATGAAACCTGTTTCCTACATGAACATCCCTTCCAATTCTTCACTCTTCCTGCTTTGTTCCATACCCTGTACTCCCTCTAGGTGGAGGAAGGAAACTTTTTTTTTTTCACTTGAGGAAGTATATAGATTACCAACTGCAGAATATTACCGGCTATGTTTTGACAGATATTTAAGATAGATGAATTTTACTCAACCAAAATTTTGTTGTAATTCAAACTTTCATATGAGAGAAAATGCTGTACAAACAGAAGCCTATTGTTTTAGTCTTCAGCACAGGGTGATTTGCACATTTTAAACACTAAAATATTTTGTGAAGGGGAAAGAGCTTTCCTCTTCATGATCAGAGCTCCGCAGCAATGGTTGAACCTACACAAATGAAGCACAGAGCCACTGAAATACTTAATTATGCCTTTAGAGTACTGCTCAAATACCAGTATTTACCTCTGAGGCTACAGCTAAATTGCATGTTTCTGGTCTAGCAGAGAGAGCTTTCCAGAGTCAATAGTCATTACTGTGGGGATATGCATCTAGCCTCTACGTAATCTCTATATAATTTTATATTATTATTATTTATAATACAATATAGTGGGTAAATAACAGCAGCTCCATATTCAAGTGGTGTTAATCAGAAGCTGATTTCAGAGAGGAGTGATTCATCAATCAGCCTCCTTAAAATGAACACAACAGCTTCCCATCATATTAAGGAGACCAAGACCTGCAAAGTATGTGAAAAGTACTCCCTGAAAATTGTCCCTAGGTTAAAAGCATGCCTGTGGGCTTAGCACCAAATTGTTCCTTCGCTCCAGTTCATATTCATCATTTTTACTGAATAAAATATGATCCCCCTAACAAGATCAGGAGTTTTTTTACTTTAGGCACTGCATAAACCTGTAGCTGGAAGGAACTTGCACTCCTCCAAGAGCTTAGTATGTAAATCAACATGCTAGAAAAAGAACTGGAGGGAAGAACAGAGCAATGCAATATGCACAAATGTACAGATTTAAAGGACATTAACAGCTTTAGACTTAACTCTTAATGAAAATATAATTTTTTCTGTAGCTTTAGTAAAATTAAAAAATCCATTGTAATGATTTTTCATTAAAGAAAAGTTTGAACTTGAATGAATGCACTGATCTGAAATATTTCATGAGGAACATCAAGGTAGCAATCTACAGATGTATTTATAATATTGTAAAGCCAGACAGATTTATTAAAATTTTAAACATATTCTAGCATTCACTCTGAAAAACACTTCAGCAGCTGCACAGACGTGGTTTTGGCAAACACTTTGTTGCATGCCCTGGACAACCAGACGGGAGCTCCAGGAGGCACATAGGTAGCTATGTGGTTTGGCAGGTCAGAATGGAAAACAATGCCATTTAAGCTATGTACAGATTAAAAATAGCTTTGTTTTTCTTTTGTGATTTTGTTATTGGTTTGGTTTTGTTTTTGGATGAGGTGACCAGTCTCTGAGGACTCAGATTTTTGTGAACGTTAGCAAAACCAAGCTCACACCCCAGCTAATGAAGATAAAAGATAAAGCACGCTTTTCCCACTTTGCTGATGTGGGACCCGAGGGACAAAAATATTAAGGTTATTACCCCACAAAAAATAATTCCTGTGTAGTGACCTATAAACTGCCTTTTGACTGTTACCAGAACAGTCTGATGAGTGATGCTGTGCATACACATCTGGCTTTACAAAGGTGGGACCTCCTCAAGTTAGCATGCAAGAACCGCACTTGAAGGGAAAACCTGCTTTCAATACTGGTCTCAAAAATCCACTATTGCATTTAGTAAAAAGAATGCTTCATCACAGATCTGCCTCCTACTCCTAATCCTATGACTCACTCTGCTGTTGGTATTGTATTTATAATATTGGTTTTCTCCAATTAAACATGCAATGTTTCAATAACATTGCAACCATTGTGGTTTTTTTGTTTGTTTAAAAAAGATGGATAGAAAATTTAGGCCAGTCTGCTTGAAATGTACAGGAAGATAGGCATCCTTTATAGTGATTTTAAGTAATGGGAAATATTAGTTTGGCAATACAGTTGCTCAGTGGTGATGACACTAATAATCAGGTGGTTATAATAAAACAAATACTTGTATCTCAGTTGTGGGAGTGATAAATAAAACAGCTCTTCAGTGAGAAAATAAAACTATGTTTCTACTTTCCCTAAATTTCTGTTATGGTCAGTCTATAGACTAAATTTCTGTAGCACTTTCTTCTTTGTATCTGTATCACATGGGCCTGTGTTCTCTTACTATTACTGTTAAAACAATGATATAAAAAGGGCAGATGAGAAATACAGCTGGCAAATGTGATGCTAATATAAATGGTATATGGAAGGCAAAAGTATCTTATTCTCTTGAAAATTAAAATTTCCAAATTTAACTAGTTATGGTCTGTCACTGCTTTGCATTAGAAGAATAAAAATACACAGTAGACAGAAATCTCCTTGATTATCACAGTTTGCAAAAACATGCAAACAATTTAAAGACTAGTAATAACTTCAGCAGTATTATTCTCAGTATTTTGAGGTATGCAAGAGATTTGTTTCAGTTTTAGAGTCTCAGAGCATAATCCTCCTATTGGCAGGGCCTTCTTTTGCTAGCATCTAAGCGCAAATACACACATGCATGCACTGCATAGTGTAATGGGCTGAACATGTGACTGCAGTATCTAGGTATTACAGCACTACTAGTATTAAATCAAAACATCTACCCCTTAATGAAACCCACTTACTCTGAGCTAAGCTTTATTCCTTTTATAACCCAAACAAAAAAGACTGTGAACAAAAGAGTATTACCACAAGAGTGGTAATACTCTACGGCATGTATCTACTTGCACATGCCGTGGAACTCAAACCACTGTTGTTTTTTTTGGAGTTCATAAATCTGTGGTGCACAGATAATTGGAATGGACTTGACATTAATAGTTTTGAATGACCCACTAATTTGCAAGCTATTTTCCTGATACCAGTTCTTAAAAACTCTTATTATTTTTTGTTAATACAGATGTACATATAATACAGATTTATAAATATATTTGTAAATATGTTTATATAAATAATTAGTATTGGTTTTGTTCAGACCTAGAGTGAATCCTGCCTACTTCATTTCCCAATATCAAGATTTACTTTACGAATTGAACGCTCAGGCCTGTGATTCTGATACTCATATCCATAAATTAATAATCTTGCCAAACACATAGAAAAACCCTCATTTATTTCTCAACTAAATGGCTGAGCAGCCTCTGACTCCTGTTTTGGTATCTTTGTTCTGCTTCTGAGGTGCTTAGTCTGCTTTGGAGACTGCTCTTTTTTTTCTGAGATGTGACAAAAAGACAGAAAACCCCAGCGCTTCAATACACATTCCAACTACACCAGATGGTCTAATAAAATAAATTACATATCCCTATTGTCCTCCCTGTGCTTGGGACTTATACAATAGCTATAACAGAAACATACACTCAGTTCAGATATTCCACAGTTTGCTTCTCTATAGAAATACTAAAGTAACAGGAAATACACTTCTAAATTCCAGTTTATCTACCAAGGAAGTGTTTTCTGGGGATGACTGTTTATGGAACAGTAAAGTACAGATTGAAGTTGAAATCAATGAAATCAGAAAATGCTGCTTTTCTTGCATATACCAAGATTTAAAATAAAACCCAGATTCAAGAAGGTGAAAGAGCAGGTGCTCTGAGCAAAAGGCAACGACCAGACGTGGAAGACTCATGAAGAAAGAAGATGGAGCTTGCCAGGCATGGGTATGGTTTCACAGCTCCCACCTTACCACCTCAGACACGTTAAAATATTACAGGAACTCTATGGAATTGTTCACTAGGCACAAAATTTCATTTTTCAGTAGCAGACCAGCAGATCATTATTTAAGTTCATTCTGTCATTTCACTGATTTATGCCAGGCACCATAACAACACAGTATAATAAAAAATGGGAGCTCCCTATGGACATCTGAAGTAAGACTTCATTTGTCAATGAGAACGTTAGATCACTTAATGGCTGTCAAAATGATTACATTAAAAAATATGTATGTAGTTACAAAAATAATAATAGACTAAGATTTGGAATTAAACTAAATGTAAAAAGTAACTCTTATTATTGTCATAACGAATAGAGTCCATTAGTTAATTAGTTAATTTCTACGTACCATATCATGTACAGGCACGGGGGGTACCTAATACTCCAGTGGAATGTCACTGAGCTACAAATAATCTGTTTATCCACTTATAAGAATAAAACAATACTTTTCACCATTAAAAAAAAAAAAAAAAGGCAGCTGAAGATCACTATTGACTCTTCTTTTCTTGAAGAAAGGGGAAATATCAACTCAGTTTACAAATGGTAAATCTTAGGGAAAAAACTCTTTGTAACCAATGAGGACAACTCATGAATTCTTTACTCTTAATTGAGCCAAAGCCCCCTGAGGAAATGGGAAAAAGAGGAAGTCTCTCTGATAAAATATCAATTCTGCTGCGAAGTAGCAGCCATTTGAGGGGTGATTACTTTTTCTTATGAATAAATTGAGCATAAATGGCCTTGCCATTGAATAGCTCAGCTAAAAAGAAACTACTGCATATATAAAAAGGGTTTGGATCGTACCTCCAGAGTTCTGGAGAATGATAAATGAACTGGTTCCTGCAGGCTGGAACAAGCAGAGGGAAACATATATGCTGACTGATCACTGAGGAAATGGAAGCTAAACTCTGATCGCTTCAGACAATTTTCTGAAAGGTTTCAGCAAAGGTTATACAGGATTTCAAACATAAAATGTAAACAGGACAAGAACTGGCATTATTGCTGGCATTTCCAGTGTTTACTAATTTGACTTAAATACTAAAAAATGTCTGCATAATTTTGCTATTTAAATCCAACAATAGAAGGTGCGTTGACATTTTAGGTCAGACAATTTGCTTTTAGTTCAGAAATAAGATTTCTTCAAATTCTGGTAAGAGAACTGTGGGGAAAAGAAAAGTGCACAAAGAGCAGATGACTTGTGATTTTGCTTTCTGTTCAAGCAAGGCTTTTTCATATTCCACCAAGGAAGAAGAGAAGATAATGGTTAGAGCACACAGCAGTGACAGGATGCTTGGGTTCTTGTCTTGTTTTTTGGTCCTTCTGTGGGTCACCATGTTAGCATTGCTGCTTCCCATTTGAGATCTGGGAGAACTTACACTGAACACCCTAGCATAAGGGAACCCTTGGAATGATAACACACACACACACACAAAAAAAGATTAGAAACAATATCCACATTACTGAAAGATGACAGCTCACACTACATGAAAACATAACTAAACTAAAATCTCCTTGATAAGGGAGGGGAAAAAAAATGGAATATTCTCCTAATTTATTTAAAAAATCAAACAATTACTTGCATAGAATGAGAAAATTTTTGTAAAGCTGGCAGATAGCCCTGTCAGCCATCTGGAGCTTAGGGTCTTTCCAGCATATTTTTAAAAGGCCATTTATATGATTTTCTTTGATCTATGTGGATTGTCAGTCTTTTTATCAGACCTTTTGGAAATCTCACTGATAATTGGAGAATTAATAGATTCAACATAAAACTTGATAAAGAACAGCCAACTTGATTTCAAGAATGAAGACACGATACGTACTTTACTGTTTTTCCAGAATTGGTACAATCTTTTGGGAATAATTTGTATAGAGTATCACCTGGACCCAGGGAATTCTGTTAGGTTCAGACAATGAAATTTCCTCTTAATGAACCCACAAGAGACTGGTGCTGTAAAGTACCTCAGAGACAGGCCATCTGGAGAAATACTTGCTACCTTTTTGCTGCCTATATTTTGCTCCATTTCATTTTGGAGGAGCGCTTCATTTTTTCCCTGATCATCTCCCTTTACCATAAACTGGTTCAGACAGGGAAATCTGTTTCAGTTGTGCACCAAAGGAACACCCATGTCTTAACAGGATGCAAGGAATGGTCCAAACCACAGTAATGTCATCCAACGTCCTTCAGAGTAAGGATGAGCTGCCAGAAGCAGGCTCTCAAACTATTAAAAAATCCTGCAACATATTTAAGTGCCTCTTGTTCTGTATAAAAGGCAATGTTCTTGAAGAGTCAGGACAAAACTTGCAGTTCAGGAGGAGCATGGTGGATGTGTTCCGTAAGGACCTTGAGCAAACCTTTGAGTGGGAACTCACAGAACCTGCCACCTTCCTGGATACTAACAACTTGTGCTCACAATTCCAGACTTCTTTTACTTGAGATCCCTCTTCTGAACTACTTTTCTTCCTGATTAAAGATTTGAATCTTTAAATTGTCCTGACTACAAACTGCAAAGCAGCTCACAGAACCTAGCCAAAACATTTTTAGGAATTTCAGTAGTGCAGCATACAGCACAATTACAAATCCTACTTTAGAGTTAAATGACTAGTCAAACGCACCAGGGTAGGGACAGCTGCCAGTAAAACAGGCAATCTGGCTGAGGCAGTGCTCATTTATCCTGACAACAGCAACACCTTCATCTAAGAGAGCATTTGTAGCCACAGAGTGAGTTCACTTTTAACTTTAAATCTTATGACCTTGTCTTTCATGAAGTGAACCCTTGCCTATGCCATTGCTCATGTGTGTTGTGCAAGTTGTATTTTCTGAGATGCATGTCTGAAACTGATGCCAGCAAAGATAATAAATCCATCTTTCTTCAAACAGCATTTCTGGAGAAAAAACACAGCTGCTTCTGCTGGCTGAAGACTTTTGCCCTAATGCACTTTATAAACTTTTCCCTTCGACTGCAGCAGGAGGCATAATGCAAGTGGGAATCATATTGTGAACAGTCCGACTGCTACGAGTCTTTTTACATGTTTATATAAAAAATACAAATTAGCATGTGGTTCTTTTATATAATAGAAGCCAATTGCCTGGAAGAAATCCTGCAGTTATCCACATAACAATTTACAATTTACTTAAGGCAAACATTTAACTCCCGTTACAAACAACACGGTAATTTTTTGGCAAAGGCAACTGTGAATTGCTGAAGTCTGTATGAGGAAAGGGTGTTGTTCTGGGTAGCAATTAAAATACGCACTAGTTCACAGAAGAGACTCCAGGCAGGGAGTCTGGTGCACGAGATATATTTTACAGCCAAATAAATTATGGGGTCTCAATAAGTAGGGTTTAGTTACCGTAATGCTATTGACATTCACCACTGTAAACCCCTGAAAACACTCTCTTTTATTAAGAAAAGAACTCAAATATTTTTCATACCCAGAAACGAATAAAATTACTATCTGATCCCAAGCAATGTTTACTTTGAACAAGGAGGAGAGCAAAAGACTCCATAAAGCCCCCTCTAAGAGTCGGCTTCTGTCAGTGATTTATGTGTAAAGCCCTCAGACGCATCATTCGGTCACACCCAGCATGAAAGCAAAACAAAGACCAAGAAGATACTGGTGATTCTGCTGCCAGACCCACAGCAGAAAACCCACTACGTTCAGAGCACACCATACCTACACACACACGTACTTTATATACCCAGCTTTTCATCAACAAAAGTTATTCTGAGTTTAGTTACACAGATATAAAATTAGGCAGAAAGTAAACCACTCTGTTAAAAAAACAACCCACTCAAGCTTATTTCATATCTTAAAATATCATAATCTTATGAATAAATACATTTTTCAATGGGAAAAATGCGGTAAATAATACCAACATTCAGCCCTATACATACTGATATATACACTCAATTTTTTACAATTAATTTTGGTATACAGATATAAGAGAAAATTAGTAGCAAACATAATTCATTATACAGTACTGAAGGGGAGAAAGGGATTACAGTTTCGTGGCACATTTGCAACCACATGAGCACAAGCTCTGTATTATATCCATACTCCTTTAGATTCTAAAGCCATCCACCCCTGTCTTCTGCCTCCCTCAGTGGCTGAAAGTGCATAACCAGGATAGGGATCAATGTGTGGGCCAGCAAACTGTGCTGCTTTATGCAGCATACTCTGCCAGCCTTACTACTCTGCCTATGCAACAAGAAAACAACATGAGATAACTGGGTTTTCTTCCCACTGATAAGTGGTATCTTGGGTTTTAAGATGCTGCAGAATATCATTCCCATCCTGTAACACTCGATGTTTTTTTACACTTGGCACGTTTAAGTTCCGATACATATACTTAGAGCAGGAACCAAAAGAGATGTGAATTGTGTTGATAAAACAGAACCCAAACTGCATCCAAACCAGACTCTAATTTTTGGATGAAGGTCAACATCTACTTACAGGTTATCTCTCAGCTAAAGATGCAAAGAAACTTCAAGTGAACAACTTTATATAGGTTTTATGCATGAGTATCCGTGTCTGGTGGGCTCATTAGAGCAGATCAGAAGTAATAATGAAAGTGCTGCCTCTTAGCTGGAGCTGGCCACGTTCATTTGCCACTACAGGAGCCAACCTGATAAGCAAAAGCAAGACTTATCCCTATGATGTTAGTGGAGTAAAGCCAGCTAAAACTGACTATAGAAGAGGACTCACATTTTACCGCTGACCCCCCCAGACCATGCAGATAGATATTCAGAGATAAGGAACAGTCACAGTTAAGCTCCATCTGCCTGAAATTTAACTCAAAAGAAGGAAGAAGGGGGGGGAAAATCTTTCCTATGTTGGCCTTATATGTAATATACTCAAAGATTCATAGAACACATTTTGGTGCGTGCTTGCCACATAAAATTGCCATCTGAAGTCCATGCCAGTAGCAGAGGTAGTCCATGCCAAGTTCCTTTGGAGCTACCACAAGCACCCCCACAGAGCGCCACAGCAAGCAGTGTGCACCCACCCACCGTTGAGCTCCACAAATCAGAAGAAATCACACCATGACCTATCTTAAAGCAACAAGCTGCTCAGTACATCAGGCTAGGCTTCTATCAGTCTCGGTTGCTCTATGTAAACTTCAGTATATTAGCAGGGGCCAAGGATACCATAGTAAAGTTTAAATGCCCTTGCAAACAAACCAACATCAGCTAACTACACCATGAGAAACCTCTTTTTTTTTTTTTTTTTTTTCCCATTTGCTGAATTCTGGTTGTTTTCTTTTCTGTTTAGGACACCAAGCTCAGAGTGCGTATACACATTCTTTAAGGAAAGCTTATAGAAAGAGTGAGAATTAGGATATGCATATGCATCTACTCATCTATCTTTAAAATTTTAAATACCAGTGCCCATAAGAAGCTATGCACTGTCAAGATGGGCACAAGCATTGTTTTTCCTTGCTGGTCAATAACCCTGTGGAAAGCTCTCCAACAAATTGCACACAGGAACCTGGATACGCACTGGCAAGCAAATGCTGGAACCCATGGAATATCTCAAAAATCAGTGTAAAACTGCTGCTTCCAAACATGTGTGGTCAGTAATAACAAGCACTGGCAAAGTCCAGCTCCAAACCTGTGTCCCACATTGCCGCGGCCTTGCATAGAACAGAGGCCTTTGCACAGACCGTGAAAGAGTTTATACATGTCTGCCTGCTAAACGAACCAAGTCTACCCAGGGCTGCCGCTGACAATTTTCAGCAGTTAAGGTAGCTGTTAAATCTTGAATTAGTTTGAAGTCAGGCTCATTAAACTTGGAAATGAGATACAAAGATGTTTTCAACAAGGATGAGTGAGTCAATTTTTAATTACTTGTCAAGGAGGGGTTTTCAGGAGAGGTCGTCTTCACAACTATGCAAAGTAATAAACATAATGTATTTACAGCTGTTTTCTTTTTCATGACAAACCAGAATTTGAAGGGAGTACAGAGATCAGAAGGGGCTTCCTTCAACCACTATTTATGTAATATTCCTTCTACAAGCAAAGAGATAGAAAAAACAGAAACAACATCCTGTTCCTCTTAAAGGAAATACTCTATGTATATACATTTAAGAAGATGAGACCTTCTGTTCAGGTCATCTCCAAACTTCTTTTATGCTGTACTTGTACAAAGATATGCTTTGATCAAGTTGAAGCAAGTTCAACTGCTCTGTCAGGCCACAGGTTGTGCTTGTAGCTCTCTACATTCATTCCCACATTAAATCTGGCTGCGTTGATCCAACAAAAGAAAATCAATTGTGACAAGATGATTTACTGAAATAATCATTCATGCCAGTATATTTCATGGTACTGAGTGCATTAGGTTTTGGCTTGGCTTGGATCTGGAATTTACCTCCACAGCCTCTTACTGACCTGCTGGGATTTCTGAGCCCAGGGTGCTGCTGCTTGCTGAGGCTGCAGGAGCAGCAGCACTAGATGGGGCATTAGCCCACACCACCTTCACTGAATTTCAGGAAATTTCCTTCCCCAACCAACTTTCGACATTCTTCCTCTTCAGCCACAGATAACCTAGAAATCCTTTTACAAAGTGTCTACTATCAATTTTAACATGTGCAGAAGTTCTTTCCCATTTTTATTTTTATTTCTAAGCAAATGTCTGTCAAAATATTGTGCCATAAGCACAGTACTGCCTTATGCCTCATCTCTTAACGGGAGGTGTTCCCTCACCCCACCTGCCTCTGTGAGCATGAGACCTTAATACACTGAAATGTAAACAAAGCATGTCACACAAGCATTTTATCTCTAAAACTGGGGTTTGGCTTTATCAAGAGTCCCCCCTGCAGTACATATCACTTCCTGCATTTTAATCTGACCAGAAGACATCCTTGCATTAACTCTAGGGAACCTGTTTTGGCAGTGGGTTGGACCCAACGGTCTCTGGAGGTCCCTTCCAACCCCTACAGTACTGTGATTCTGTGAAACCCTTTTACAGTTATAATCATAGTGTTGGATGGCTTTTGAGCTCCACCACCACAATACTACCAAGCCTGTAACATGGCTGAGTTATGACCAGCGAGGACCAGAGTGATCTACGTAAGGCAGCAGAATAAATCATCCCCACCACGGAGAAGCAGTGGGCTGATGTTTTCAGCATATGACAGGGAGGTGCCATTTCCCTCAGTTCTGGCTCTTTCAGTTAACGCAAAAATCCCCTTTTAAAAAGCCCGGTTTCTCCTGCCTTTACTGTAGGGGCTAGGAAGGGCCACAGAAGAGGTCTGGAGACAGCATCTCCTGCAAGGGACAGTGCCACCCCTGCAGCAGCTGAATCTGCTCTGGTGCTCAATTGGGCTGAGACAGAGGCAAGTGAGGAGGAAGAATACAATCAGCTGCTCAGAACATGCTCCTGCTTGTGGAAAGGGAAAGTTTCCCTGCAGGACAGTGAAAAAAAATGTGGTAAGATCTGATACATTCCGGGCTTCATGGAAAATCTCTTAATTCACAAGGCAAGATTAATTTCCCTTCTTCCCCCGAACACGTCTCTAGTATCCTTGTCACTTACTCCCCACAGAGGAGCCACACAATCCGATGCCCATCTGTTAAGCCTACCACATATGAGACCATGCAGGGGGTAGTGGGAAAAGACAGGAAATTACTGAAAAACCTTCATGAATATTAAAAAATAACTGCATTTTACAATTGCACAGAAGTTCTATATACATTCAGAAGGACTAAGTTGTCAAATGTGATTTCTGTAATTCACAAAAGGTTTGTATTAGGTTGCAAGAAGGTAACAAGGCATTGAGTGACCAAAGGTCTATAAAAGCAGCATGTAAAATATTCAGACCTTCACCTTATATTAAATTTCCTGAAAAGCAAGAGTTGTGCAAATTTTTTGAACAAACTGCATTTATAAAACATATCTGTCTCATAGGAATCTCTGGAAAACTAGATTCGTAGCTAGATATTGCAAGAGTAATTCGATATATAATTTTCTGCTTGACAGATACAGGCTTGTGCCTTTAGGTTTATCACTATGATTGTACCTGTTATGTTTGGTTGGTTGGTTTTTAGGCCTTAGACAGTTTCAAATGTCACGAAATGTGTAACGCTACTGTGGTTTTGTAAATGCAATCTATTGATAAACTTTTCTGTTATGAAGTTGCATAGAACAAAAAGAATCATGGAGTGATTCATTTTAAAACATAATAATTAATTTAAAAAGAGATTCTAACTAAGTACTGACCATACTGCCTCCTTCTACTAGAAATTCTGAAAAAGCTGCCAGAAATCAAATACTCTTTAAGGGAGCAGGTAAGCTCTGCTACAAAGAAAACTCAAACAGGAGCAATATTTTTTAAATTTTACTCTAGTTACTGATATTATTAAAATAATAATGATATTATTAAAATATCAACATAGCATTTTTGTTGTTAAAAAAAAAAAAAAAAAAAGATAGTGGGCAGCACTCTTGTGTTCTAAAAACACTTTTCAGATGTGCCTAACTTTTTTCTGCAGCATCTCTTTCACTGAGATTTAAGCTCATGCAATAACTAACTTATACGTCCACATCCTAAATGTGAGTTTTGGAATCCCTGCTAGTAAAACCAGCAACAAAAAGTAAAGTGTTCTAACACTTATTTCAGGGTACTCTGGATTTTTGTTTTTGCCAGTTATTAATCCACATCATTACATATATTTTAATATAAAATTATCAATTCAAAAGTACAAAAGATAGCATTAGAGTTAAAAAGAAAACGGTTCATCTATAGTTAGAACTAATGTTGAAATATTTTTTTCAAAGCATTTCCAAGATTCTAAAAATTCTATTTCTAATCCCAAATCCACTGAGTTATTCAGGCCCTTAATTGTTTAGGTGTCCCACTCCAGCCACGATCAGTGGCACACAGTTACCTCGGCATGTTCAGCACACAGGCCCTTGTCATGATTTAGTGTCTTCACTCCCTGTGAATGTTCAGTCTATGTCATACACGGAGAGTGCTGTCATCTCGTTTTAGCAGAGTTACAGCTCTGGAATATGTCTGACCTCTGAACTCTCTCAACACATGCTGTTGATAGCAACTAGCTATGTTCAAAAACTTCTTAGCATAACTATAAAGAGCTTATATACATATGCGTTAGGTATGTAGGTCCACACACCCAGCAGGCACTTTACAACCATTTTAGTCCACATGATACAGAGCACTTTGGATATAATAGCATTTGTGTAGAATGTATTTATTAAGTTTTGGCTCAGAAGCCCCACTACAGCGAAAAGCAAAGTCATGCCAGGATGTGGCTGGTTTGATAAATAATGGAAGGCAATTTTGTAATACAGAGCCCTATTATCTCTTCAGCATAAAATGCAAGGGAGGAGGATAGCTAATAACAAAGAGGTATAAATTTCTCCTAATGGAGAGACTGACAGATTCCTCCGTCCCTCAAGGGGAGAGGGATTAGGGTTTGTGCAAAATGAGGCGGCAATAACAGCTATTAGTTACCCTAGGCTTATCAGAGGAAAGCTCTGCACAGCCTACACTCAGTCGTCTCTCTTCAAAATGGTAGAAGTAACAAAGAGGAGGGTTAACACATGGAGACAACCACATCCTGTCTGAGCGAATAGGCTCTCCAGACACCAGAAACTCTCCAGCCATGCTCCAGGGCCATCGAGAAGGGCTACAAAGCTGGTGAAGGACCTGGAACACAAGTCGGTCTGTCCTTCTGTTTTCTTAACCCCCTGGTTAAGCAGCTGTATATTTGGTTAATTACATCTCTGCAATGAGACATCTGTGCCACCAACTTCACTTCTGACAGAGGACATGGAATCATGCAGCAGTTACTTGAACAATTCAGCATTACATGGGTATCCCTTTGCCATCTAGCATCTAGAATTCTGTAATAGTTTTCAGACCACTCAGAGGAATTAAAGCTCATCAGGACATAATTTCTTTCCCTGCAATTTGTCTCTCTGGCAAACACATAAAGAAAAATTCAATCTGTTTGCACTGAAAATCCAGAAAGTATTGGGGGAAAAACAAACACAGAAAAACGAAACCAATCCAACGACAACAACAAAACAAACATAAAACAACCAAAACAAACCAAACTCAGAAATATCAATTAGGAAACAAATGTTTTTCTGCAGAAGAAATATATCAGTATATGTAGCACATGATACATCTTATGGACTGAACTTGAATCATCCCTACCACTACTGTGATGAGAGGTAAGTAAATACAGTCATTGCCACTCTTCCAAATATCTAGTGCTCCAGGAACAATCCGACTTGCACATGTTGCAGCCAGCAGGGGCTCAGAACAGCTGTATTTGAACATTGCAACCTATTGTGGCCTCCTTATGCAAACAACAAACTCATCAATTGCACTTAAATTGCAAATACAGAGCCATGCCCGAACAGCTGTACATATGGATGTCTGACTCTACGTAACTCAATTTTCCTTCTTGAAATCAAGAGCAATTATTGCATGGATGCTGCATGCTGAAACTAAGCCTCCCCTCAGCCGAAGCAGACATCATTTCCTTCTGATGCAATACAGTATGATCGATATCTCTGGGAAACAAAAGCTTTGCATCAGGGCTTACAGACAGCACAAACAAAAGAGCAGCCCGAGGGGCAGATTATCAGTTTATGCAGAACTTACTGTACCCATGTTATCAAGATGGAGAACAACAGCAGAAATTAGTCTGAAGTGTAATTTCATTTCAGTATTGCTCAGTATGTGACTGAAGACGACCACATTCACTGAGAATTACTTCCCTTAGGAAGCTGCTATTGACTGCCGCCGACGCTTCTCATCTCAGCATGTGAAGGAGGTTAACTTTGCACATAAACTGAGCAGATATTTTCAGGTTCAGTTCTAGGTTTTTTCTTGTCACTGAAGGCAAACAAAGTCCTTGAACTGTTACTGCTCTCACAAAATCCCTGAGGAGATTCTAGTAACAAATGAAAGGACCTAGAGGATTACACGCCCTAGAAGCAGTCTATGTGCTGTAATTTGAAACACTCAAAGTGCCATCTCCTGCCACCACCTCCCCTGCTGCACCTGTCACCATCACTGTCAGGTCTCCCCCCTCCCCGTGGCACGGTGGCAGCAGCAGCAAAAACCATGGTGACAGAGCAAAGAGGTGGCAAGGGGAGCAGCAGCAGGAAGGTGTCGGAGCACACACAGGACACAGGGCAGGGGGATGAGAGGCAGGTGGCCAGGGCTCCATGTCCAGAGGTGTGCAGTAATTACAGGCTGACCTGCCTTATGAGCTGGGTTTTTACAAAAACACAGCTTTCCAGTTCCTTGGCCAAGGACAAAATGAGGAAAAATGTCAACCTGCAACCAGAATATTCCCATTTGCTCCACAAATAAAACACTTTTTCATCTGACATTAAGTGAAATTACATTTCACTTAATTAAACCCTCTTTTTCACATTTAAAAATTGTATTTGGGAATTCAAAACAAAGAACATCTCAAAAATGAACAAATTTGCACATTTGACCCACATCTGCAAATCTAATTGGTTTGATATAAATGGCCTTTGGTTAAAGACATAAGCATCTTCTGGTTAATTAACTATTTGTCCTAAATAACTCCCCTGGGTTTAACTGTGGTCCCACGGGATGTCTGTTTCCATGGTATGAAAAGCTCTGCTAAAGTACTATCTCCTCTTCCTGTCCTAGTAGCATCACATTACAAAATATGAACATTTCCACTAAATTTTCAGAACTGACAAGAAGTCCCCCCCCCCCTTTTTTTTTTTTTTAACACTGTTGTAAGATGACATGAAGCATATATTGTTGTGTTAGTCATAAAAGAGCTTAGACATCTTTAATACATCAAATATTACCAATCTAGTCTGACATCAGAGAACGAGATCTAAAATGTTTCCTCAGAGGAACAAATGTCTATAAATTAACGCTATTGGGTTAAAAAGTCTGAGAGTAGCTGTTTTATCTCTCTGACCTGTCCAGTGCCTGCCCTGAGAGTGCTCCTCAGTAAAGAAAATTCAGTGTTTTCTTTATTCAACAGTTAGTATGGAAAGAGATTTTATCTCAGAGTAACTACTAGTTAGAGAGAGAGAGAGAGAGAGAGAGAGAAATAACTCCCCTACAGTTAATTCAGGCATAATTCTGCTGATACCTTATGAATATTCCCTGTTCTTTTTTGCTTAAAACAGAACCTGGACTTTACATTATTTGGAGCAAGGACTGACACATCACAGATTTCTGTTTCACCATTACAGCCCTGCAAGAATCCTCTCTTTCCATGTCCCATATTCTCTTTGGTACCAAAGTAATGAAGAACCTGAGATGAAAGGTGGTAAAAAATTTAGTAGCATTGCAGAATTCTTCTGTTTCGGCTGCTTGTTCCTCACTTTAAATTATAATCCTCTGTGTACCCACAATATTATAACTGATTGCATCAGAAGTGATTACGATGTTACACAAAAATGATGGATTATCAGACTGAGGGAATCCTGGCTGAAGTACAGAGTTGAACAGATGAGTAAATCCGATCCTCTATGTAAAATAAAGAATTAAAGTACATGTTCAACAAAATAGAGTACCAGCTGTGACACAAAGTAGTAATCCTCCCTTGACTTCCCTGGAACTATGCTGATTTACAACAGGTGAGGATCTGCTTCATGGTTTATGCTTGTCTATGTATCATCGATATTTCCTTTGTGGATTATTAACTGTGTTTAGGTATTGTTTTCTTTGTCATTACAACGGTCTCTTCACCACAGGATCAGCAATGATCTTCAACATATACACAGACTGTCTCTCTGATGCCCTCAATTTCAGCCTTGTAGTACAGCGGCTGTCACATAAGACAGTCCCTATTGAAAAATGAAACACTTCTGAAGCAAAAGTTATTTAGAGCTCTACCAGTTATTCACCAAGGATCTGGCATATTTGCTTTAAATAACTGTTCCCTACTTCCTCTTCTACACAATTCTTCATTTATCACATTTACCAAGCAACACATTTTTTCCAGATTCTTAGACTCCTGTTGCAGCTCTTGTACCTTTCTGTGTCACTGTTTAATGCTCCTATGTGATGAGCTAAGTGTACTGTTTTCTACAGACAGCAGTCTGAAGACCAAAAAAGAGCTTTAAAACTCTTTCATATGGCCAGTGGCATTCAGTTTGCTAGCAGAAGACTGCACATCTCATTTACCACAGAGGCTGAGCCTATGTTGGTATTTGTCTCTCCAGACCTACCGGAGAAACGACAAGCCAGGCAAAGAGGACAGAAGCAGCTGTAGGTGCTCACGTAGTCTTTGGCATAACTGCAGCTATATGGCAAACTAGCATCAGCCAAGTTTATGAGGTTAATTCTCCAAGATCTGGCAAACATGAAGGAATCCACTCTAAAATTGTAGACAAATTTCTTACTGCAAAGTCTACTCCATTGCAGCTTTAAGTCAACACTCTCCAGGAAGTGCCCATTCTGTATTTTAAAACAGATGTTCAAACAACTCAATTCCTGAAACAGAAAACTGCTAGGTAAAAGGAAAATGACCAACGTCAAAATCTGTAGCAGCAACGTTGTCCTTTTTTTGCAACAGTAAGTGACAGGAGGCGCTGAGCTATTTCTCAGATACTTACAGCATCATGACCAATAACATTACTTCAACATAAACATCAATTGGGTCATCAAGTGCTATCTCGGGCAATCGTGTTGTATAAAACAGTCCACACAGCATCCTTGTATGCTTTTCTCCCCCACTAATAACCCCTAGATAATCTTTTGTTTTACGTAATGCTTAAGACTGAGTATCACAAAGTATTAAAAGCATGACAGCTGGCACTCTTATAAGCTGCCTGCCTCTGCGATGCTGCCATACACATCTAGCACTACATAACACATCAGAGATGCTACAAGGTACTAACATACTAATGATTTAGTTAAATTTAAGAGGCTGGTGTCACCTTGTTTAATCCATTTGTCCAATTTTATAATGTGCTAAGCAGCAACTCACATACATGACCTTCTCAGGAGATCAAATTGCTAAATGTTAGCTTAATTGCATGTGCTAATGATACACAAGGCTACCTTGCCAGCTGTATGCTTAATTGCCCTAAGTGGCACAAAACGACCCATTTTGGACACCTACCAGGCAGTATAAAGTGTACATGCATTTTCTGAAAACATGATTCTTTTCCTGCCCATCTTAGACCAAATTTATGCCAGAATCATACAAGTGAAAAACTGTCGCCTCTGCCCTGATGACTCTATATGAAAGGTACATAACTGGATGAGAAGTCACACAACACACTGTCACTATAGTTATACTTGACTTGATTTCACTGGATTCAGTGAAAAAAAGCAGCACTTGGATTGTTTTTCACCTGCTTTACCATACGCTCATGTGATCTGAGCTTTATGGCTTCTGAAAGCATCCACACAGCTATTCAATGAGATTTAAGTCTTCCAGTGATGCAATCCTTAGTGCATGTTAGATGTTATCATGCCTCCCATGTGTACTTGGACCTAGCTTGAGCAATGTAAATACAACTCCAAAAAGTTATTATGCTGGAGGCAGATTTAATCACATTACAACTGTATCAAGAGACCTCCCTAAGGCCAAAGTCACACTGAGCCAGACAGTGCATGTGCTGATAGCAAGAATTTATGCCTGGCCGTAGGAGGCCTACCATACTAGCTTACCATGCAGAAGAAACAAAAGGAAAAATCAAGTTAAAAAACTTGCTTGAAGTTCATAGCCAAGCCATGACTAGAAATCAAATCTTTTGAATCATAGGCCAGTCCCCTTTAAAAAACCTGATCCTTCAGTTTCCACTGAGCAAAGAGACAAAGCACAGACACCGTAAAGCTACCTTGAGTTGTATCTCAGATGTTTTCCCAGTGCCTGAGGGCTCTCAAAGCAATACTCATTGCACTGCATCCACCACTTTCAGCCCTCACTAGTGACAGGTTCTCCAGTTGAGGGAAAAACTAAAGAATGCAATCAGCTCATAATGCCTCTGCGAACAGAGGTACGGAGCCAGCTGAAAGCTCCCTGCTTTCATTGCTGGCAGTCCTGCTTCAGACACACAAAATGGAAAATGAGGCAATTGAAGGCCCACTGTTATTCTCTTTATAACAAGCTAGGACCGGAGGAAGTTAAACTATTTCCAGTAGGGAAACCTTTCACACAACTGTATCATGACATTTTATCTGAGTCCCAAAATGTTTCCAGTCCTATAGGCAACACAATCTTGTGATGGAATAAATTAACAGGTACCTCCATCCTACCCATCCTACTGGACATAAGGATTGACTGAAACAAATTCAAGTTAAATTGCTTATATCACATGAGAGAAACTGAATCCCACAACAAGCTATCTTTGAAGCTGATTCCTCGCTACCTAAACCCCAGAACCCCCAAGAAAGTATGAATGACAAATGTGTAAAGGCATGCTGAATTATTGCCTATTTAGTAGCCTACTGTGCAAGGGACTACTACACAAATAAGCATAATAATGCTTCCTTGAAGTAATTTTTTCCTCATTCAGAATTACATTACAGAAACAGTTTATTTCAACAGCTCCTTCACGAGTATGTTCCTTTTCTCCACTACCTCCACCTGTGGTGTAGCTGCCCTCCTACTAATGTCTGTTGCAAGGGAAATCAGGTATACTGGCGTGGTCAGCAAATGACCCAGTTCCACAGCAGTTCTCTCTCTCCTGTTTGGATCTACACTTTGAGAAACTGCTGGTTTGCTCACCACTGAGCACTCTGCTTGTGCACCGTGTATATTGTAATGCTACCACCTCAAATTCGGAGTATTTACTTTGGGCTTATTCCATTTTAAGTGTCTTCAACTGTCCACTTGATCGTTTCTTAGCATCTGAATAGACAAATACACCACAGCTCATCTGGAATATCATTTAAGCGTTCAATTCTCTAACTAGCACCTCCTGCTGATTCACAGGTTTAAACCTTAATAGTCACCACTGTTTTTATAGTTTCTAAACCAGTATAATATTAAAGGGAATCATTACATAACAAACAAACAAACAAACAAACAAAAAACCACATTTCCTATGAATAATAGACAAACCTACTCAAAGTTATATAAACTCACACCTGGAGGAAGCAGAAAAATAATTGCTGATGCATGACAGTTGACCTAAGCTGAAGGATGACAATTTGCACTCGTATAAAATTGGACATTCACCCATTATTTTTGTTGCTCCCACTGTCTGATGATAGCCTTCTCAGCCTCAGCCGGTGCTGCTGGTAGCCATGGCAGCCACGCATCCCGCCGGGGGACTGATGCAAACACCCTCCGAGAGGGGACATGAAGCAAGAAAGTACAGCGGGTAGAGGAAAAAATAACAGTCGCAGGCTTTAGAAGTCAAAAGGGTTGCACTTCGATATTTAATTTGAAAAGACATGTTAATTAGAGACTATCAAAAGTAAAATAGGTCAGAAGACAGAGATATAAGTGATAATTAATGTACCACTAAAATAAATGTTAAAAGCCCAAACCAATTCCACCCCCGCCCACCCCCCATACCAATTCTCTCTATAAGAAGCAAATGGTGAATCATGCATCCTTCTCTTGCCTTTTTCCCAGTGTCCTCCTCACACACAGACAACTACATTTTCAAGAAGCAGTGCAGAGGACGTTTCAGCACGAGGACCCAGAGAGCAGGGGAGAAGGGAAGATCTCCAAAGGGCTTCTTTTACAGGGACTTTTTCCTTACAGCTAGCTTCTAGCAGCTTCCCCTAAATGTGACTCAGTTATACAAGGGGGGGGCAAAAAAAAAAAAAAAAAAAAAAGGCAAAAATGTCACAAATGTCACATTAAGATTCTGCAAGTGAAGAAAATGATTTAAAAATCAATGTTTCATTGAATAGTAACAAAGCAACCCAGGGGTCAGAGGTGGCTGGTAGCACGGGAGAGTAACTTGGTCTGCCTCTACAGATAACTGCCAGACCTTGAGCATCACAAGTCTGAGGATTTTTTTTTAGTACTGGGAGCAGGTGAGGAGCTTGCTAGCACGTGCAACCAAAACATTTACAAATAGCACATCTCCTCCCTGAGTGGGGAATACAGCTGGACCTGTAAATCTCTCAGGGGCATTTCTTGTACAAATCAGGACGAGGCAACCCTATCCTCATTCCAGCATCAAATACTCCTGCTGTTTATGCTTACTATGCTTTTCCGCAGGTTTTGGTCACTTAACCCAAATGCTATTCTCCTGAAACTCCTCCTCCTGCAGTAAAATCTCTTAAAAGATTTGAACATAAATGTCTAGCAAAATAGGCATATTATAAGAGCCCATTTTAAACCCCAATGAGAGTCAATAGAAAGATACCCACTAATTACAGTCTATGATGGATCAAGATCTAAAACAATGCCTTGTGTGGCTATTTCTGTCAGGTAAATTTCATTAAAAAACTTCCACTAGAAAAAAACTGCAACAGGAAAATCCAAGTTCTGTATATCATATACAAGGTACTTTATACATATGATATTTAATCATCAAAATAGTTGAGAATCATGGAAAATTTGTAATTAGCTGCAAACTTTTGAGATACTAAAATTGGGTAGGGCAACTTCTGTTGGCACTGCTAAGAGATAAAACGGGAATTTCACTGAAAGGATTAATAACAAAACCAAAATATATGCATAAGCATGCTATCAGAATGCCGGGGGGGATTAACTTCTCTCCATTATAATTTCCACTAATAAACAAAATCTGAGTGAAAAATACTGTCTGAGAAATGGTCTCTATCATCTAACTACTTCTAAAACGTGAAGGAAAATCCCAGTGCAGTGATTCACGTGAACATTAATTAACTTTCTGCAGCAAATCCTAATGGGTCTATAGGATCCAGGAACAACTTGAACCTTGTGAGCTGAGGCGAACGCAGATTGTAAACCCTCACAAAATCCTCTTCTTCCATGCAAAGGAAACCTGGCACCTGTAGATCCTGCAGCCCCATGTGCCACAGCATCCACCCAGAGGGGGAGAACCAGTGCAGGCCTAGGTACCATCAGTCCTTGACTCATGACCTTCCTTCCAAGATGCCCATTAGAAAAAGCTAATTCTTTTCACAGGGAGGTGGCAAAGTCAAGTGGAACCATCACTTTTCTGCTTTCATCAGTTTTATTAGTAATTATTGCATTCCCTTTCTTCCTATTTTATCTGTTTTCAATTATCTGTGATTAAATCAGTAAAAAAGCTACAAACAACCAAACAAAAACCCTCACCAGGGATGAAACTGTGTGAACTTGTTACTCCCATCTGGTAACACATCGGGTGCGGTACAGACTAGCCATTAACTACTCATTTAAAAACAGAACATTTTTTTATCATCTTCAATGGGCTGGGTGCTCACATTTGAGAAAAGTCACCGTCTGAGTACAGTGCCTCACTGGCAGAAAGCTTGGTGAGGTTTTTTTTAAAACTCAGTTTTCAATTTATAATCTATTAAATTAGAACCAACCTTTTCTGCTTATAAAACATGGGAAAATAGAGCACATTTTTAACTATTTCAAAATTTGGAATTATCTAGTATATCTTTTATCTAAAGCGCTCCCTTCTGTATTTGATCAGATAGGGCTTTGGCCTTGTGCAGCGTAAGCCAATTGACAGGAGTTTCTGCACCTTAGCTACAAAATAAGAAATTCAGTAAAGAAGTCCCTAGTGTAATTTTAATTTAAAAAAAAAAAAAAAAAAAAAAAAAAAAAAAAAACAACCTTAAAAATCATCGCCATCAGATTCAAATAGGAGACCTAAAAAGAATAATTTTCCAAGAGGTATTTTGACACTGAAATATTAAATAAACTTAGAACTAGGGAAAAAAAAAAAAAAAAAAAAAAAAAACAAAACATTCCAGTGAAACTAATTTATTTCAATTTCAGAAGTTTGACCCAAACACTGCATTCTATGTGGATTTCCTTCCTACTTGCATTTGCACCTAAAAAAGTTTGAGTCTCCTATGCTATTTTCATATTGTGTATTAAACCCATACAAAACTAGAGCCTCAACTCCAACTTCTCATTTAAACATGAAAAATGCTAAAAGAAAAAAAAAAGAAAAAAAAGAAAAAAAAAAAGCCCAAGCCTTTTAACTGTTCTAAAACTCCTAGCCTTCCTCTTGAAACTGGAGGATGATGAAGATCACCTAAGAGCAGAAATACTCACTCCTAAATTTTGCTAGGATGAAAACCACTTCTTGCACAGTGTATTAGGAAGCTGCTCCTAACATCTGCTTCTCAAGCTGTCCTCACATTCCCTTTCATCGTGTGCCTGTTGTTTGAGCTCTCCACTAATCACTCTTCAAGTGCATCAGCTAATCTACTAAAAGTCACTTCTTCCCAACTGCCTTCCTTCCTGTCATTGAAACCAAACACTCATAACACCTCAATGCCACAATGCTTATGTTCTGAAAACTTTGAAAACTCATTACTAGTGACTGTAACAAACACTGAAGAAGAGCTGTGGTTTTAGTTTCAGGACCTTTCCTGCTTCATTTCTTGGGCTTCCCTTTTCACTTCTTCCTGCCTGCAGGAAGAGCGCAGCACTTCCCACATATGGGGGAAGCTATAACAATTAAACTTGAGTAATTTATACTTTTAATGCACCTCGAGATTATTATGCAACAAGCAGTATAGAGCTGCATCCATGGGTTATTTGAATTAAACCTACCTGAGACTAACAAAAAGGATGACAAGAATTTGCATGCAAAATGCATGGAAGTATTAAATAAACAAGCCTATATTTAAGTACTCAAAACAGGTGCAGTCAGAAGTTATTACAGCTTGAGGTAACTGATAAACAGTCAGTATTTCTCCTGAACACATATCCTATAGCATAATTACTGAAATTACAATACCCTATATTATTCTTTAGAGACAAAATAAAATGCTAGAGGAAGCTGTCTTTTACATCTGCACTATTTTCCTATAAAGTTAGTACTAACACTCTGCTCAAGTACATAACCAATTATTTTAATCAGATACTCAAGCAACTCCCCCCCAGCCATGTACATTGTGTCCAGTACCAGCACTGATAAGTACTGTACAAAATGTTATTTGCATTTCTTCAAAAATACTCAAATAGCCTCAAATAGCCTATATGATTTAAAACACCGTGTGACATTTCTCTCTAATTGCTCCAAAGAAATATTTTCCTTTACCTTTCATTTCTATGTGCAGTTCAAAATTATTCTAGAACTTGAAGACAAACACTTTGATGTTTCTTTGCATTAGGAAAATCTTTACCCAATAAATTACAATTATGGAAATACCAGTCCCCGTGGGGCATAAGTGCCTCTTTGAGACATCAGATGATTAGAGCAGAAAAATTATTAGATTTGTCCATGACCATGCTATACTTTTCTTCCTCAGGAAATTCTGTTATCAAAGAATTTAGTCCTATTCCCACTGAAGCAAGTAAATTCAGCCACTAAGCTAACTGGAAATAGAATTCATTGCATCCATCCAAGCAGTACCCTAAAAGCCCACGTGATAGCACCATCCCAGGTAAGAAGATTCAGTTACAGTTTTTAGCACTATCTTTCCATAATTCTTAATGCTTCTACCATTAACAGTTGCCTTCTATTGCCATGAAATCTCAAGCTTTTATGAATAATTCCTCTAAAATATTACTAGACTAAATCTACAGCTGGGCAGCAAGCATGTATGCCCATAATCACATAGTGCGGTGAGTCTAGTGGGATGGCCCAGTGATGCGGCAGCATGCAATTACGGTGCTTTTGACATCACTTAGTGGATGATATACTTGTAAGAATCAGATCAAGCCATGGCAATGACTACAGGATTTGTGTGAGACAGGAAGCTGCAGCTATATAAGAAGAATGCATGTGAAAGAAAATGTTTTTTATAACCCTGATACCACCACCAAGTCCTTTCCACCCCCTGCACAAACGGCACAGTTTTTGCTTTGTTCCCAACATTTTTAACATGCTCAGGAATCTGTTTGAGGTAATAAGTAGCAAATAGTTTCCTCTGTTCCATCCTTTGTTCATACAACTACAAAAGGTTCCAAAAGCTTATGTTGCTTTCTCTAGGAGCAGACCAGCTGCTTTGTGATTTGGTGCAGCCATTTCCTTACAGGGTTTCTCATTGTTGAAGACCATGATGCAGACTGAATTCCCAAGGAATGCAAAGGAAGAGAGTGACTCTTAATAAGAAGAGATACTGGAGCAGACTTGAGCGTGTTTGTAGACATAAAAGGTTTTGATGAAGAAAAGATGAAACAAACATTACCTCAAGATTAAGGCTTTTATCTTTAAAGGCTGAAGCCAAGGAGAGCCTTGTCTCCTGCATAATTTACACACACATGTTCAGAAACACTTAGAGGAGAACGAGTGTAGCGATTATGGTAGAATCTTTAACTATGCTTATCCTTTTCCTGACAGAATAGTGAATTATATTACAAAAAAAAAAAAAAGAAAGATTTATTACATGTTTATATTCTTATAGTCTAGAGTTTATTCAAAACTTAATAGGGCATCTTAAGTGTCCAACACAAAAATAGGACAAAAAGCCAGATTTTATATGTGTTGTGAAGCTTTGAAAGTTTCAATTGTTTTCCAGAAGGGAGGCTATGATTACATGCTTCAGAAGTTTTGTCACATGCTTTCAGTCAGTAACTGCTCCTGCTCAAAGGTTTTATAATACATACATGTTTGCATGAATGTAATAATCTTGCTGGGCAGCGTCTGCATATTTGTCAAGACATGACTCCACATGTGGTTTAGAGACTGAGCATTAATATGCAGCCGCAGATTCTGAACTGCAGGAAAGGCTCTACATATGGCTCAAGAAAATGTTCAGCAGAAGCTCCAGTTGCTTTATTGTCCTAAAACTAAATTGTGACAGATGTACATGATGACTCACACCCTGAATCCATGAGGTAGAGTATCTAAACTGAAGGTGAAGAGGGGAAGAAATTCATCTATACCTTGAAGTAAGGATTCTTCTGTAGGTTCTGCAGGGAAGGTGGCTCCCCCCTGGGGAAAGGTATATAAAAGGATAACAAGAAGTTGTTTTTAAGGAGCAGTGAACTATACAACGTGGCTCAGCAGCTTCTTGCTGAGATGCTTTATTACTGTAATTCAAGGTAAGGTCCAAGAACATTCACACCTCTTTAGAAGCATCAAGGTCAGCAGTACCTCTGACCCTTGGACTGATACCAGAGTGGACCAGGAAAACCATGCAGCATTATAGGCATATTCGGTGTTTACATCATTAGGTGGGGACCAGGCTACTTGTGGAGCACAAGTTTTCCTTATTCCTATTATGCATCTATTATTTTGCACAGACACACATGTATACATTTATGTTTGTTATGACAACATCCGGGTGAATCTTTCTTTTCCCCACTTAATGCTATTTCATACAGAATTGGTATGCATGAAGGACTTCATGGACTTCAACAGTACCCAGCTGAAAAGATGAAGCCAGCGGTGTCCGCTAATTTTAGGAGTAATTCCTTGCCATCTGATGCTAAAATTTACTATTTTCACTGATCACAAAATATTACCTATCTGCAGCAAGTTAGAAATTTTGCCCTAGAAATCCTTGCTTGATACTTAAGAGAGACTTGAATTCCCAAGTGTTGCCAAAGAGCAGAAGTACTGATGAGCACTCTGGGAACCAGGATATTTAGGTCTGGCTCTGGCCCAGCCTACAAGTGTACTGCAGTACTTGTTGAAACAGATCCATGCAATTTACTATAGACATTAAATTATCTTTCTGGCTTACTGACTGTGACTCAGCCATTGAGCTTTTTTTTTTTTTTTTTTTTTTTGGTCGTAATATATATATATTTAATCTTTCCCCATAGCCTCCTTCTGCAAAAGGGAAGAATCTGCAAAATACTCTTTTTGGTTTGTTTATCTAAAGTAGTTCATAGCCTGGGCTGCATCAAAAGAAGTGTGACGAGCAGGTTCAGGGAGGCGATTCTCCCCCTCTGCTCTGCTCTTGGGAGACCCCAGCTGGAGTCCTGGGTTCAGCTCTGAGGGCCCCAGAATGAGAAAGATATGGAGCTGCTGGAGTGGGTCCAGAGGAGGGCCAGGAAGATGATGAGAGGGCTGGAGCACCTCCTGGACAATAGGATATGATTTAAAAGCACAAGAGGGAAGATTTAGATCAGGTATAAGGAAGAAATTCTTTACTGTGAGGGTGGTGAGGGCCTGGAACAGGTTACCCAGAAAAGCTGTGGGGCCCCATCCCTGGAGGTGTTCAAGGCCAGGTTGGATGGGGCTCTGGGCAACCTGGTGTGGTGGGAGGTGTCCCTCCACATGGCAGGGGGTTGAGACTGTTGAGACTGGATGGACTTTAAGGCCCCTTCCAACCCAAAGCATTCTGTGATTCTGTAAAGTTCCATAAACTCTAAGCATATGAGAATATCTTTGGATAGTATCATTAAAGAACTCAAACACATTTTCACAGGGACCTGTGAACACCTTAATTAAATAGTTAATTTTTGGATGACAGACGTGTTTTAAAATATTTGTCTTGACTGCTTTACTTAGGTACCTCACCTCTACACTTTTGGCCGCCCTCTGACTGTTAAGTAAAGCACCGCCTAACAAAATGGTTCTGGAGTCCTAATTTGAAGTTCAAAAACTTGGCTGGCCCTTCTTAGAAAAGGAGTCATCCTCCTTTCTAGTAAATACCACATCCATGGAGACATTTGTACCCCATACAAAGAAAATCTTCATAATCTTCACTTATTATTTAGTGATAGATTTAGAGTAAAGCTGTAGACTTTGGCTTAAAGACCCTTAGGTAATGAACATTTCAGAAATATACATTACTGGTTCTGAAATAAACTCCACACTTCTATTACATCTGCTAATAAGATGCTTCAATTTTAACATGCTCACTGATAGTACTGTGTAATTCTGTAAGTGATTTCACATAAATTCAATGTGACCACTGTAGGGTGAGGTACAATTCAGCATGGCTAGGGATAGGAAATTCAGGATCTATATATTGTGCACTTTGCTTACATCTCAAAACAAACAAACAAACAGCAAATTTAACAAAATGAAATATTTGCAAGTAGACTTTGATTTTTCCCAAATCTTCAGATGGACAGGGATCTGCCAGGATTTTAAACAGTAACAACACACATGGCCTCTACTAAGAAACTGCTATTAATAAAAATCTCCTCAACAATAGCATCACAAGTTTAATTGCTTTGAACACACTCTAACCAGTCTAAATGCTGTATGATCTTAATCAACGTTTCTCACCCTATTTCAAAGGGCTGATATTGCACTGGCCTATGAATCTGCAAATACTGTGGGGCAGGTGATTGGACTGCTACACAGAAGAAGAAACAAGTTAGAAATATTTGCTATTTTCAGTATTACAGTATTCATCAAATCAGAATCAAAGTAACATTAGTATAAAAAAGCTAGGTCTCTCCTTTATGGCTATTCATCATTCTTGAGGAGCTGCCTTCTTGCTTTAAGGCTAGGGTCCTACTTTCCAAATGTCAAAGCAGTTTATCTGTAACTTTCTGTCCTGGTTTAACCTAGGAGAGAGTTGATTTTCCTCCTCCCAGCTGGTACGGTGCTGTGCTTGGGATTTAGGATGAGAATAATGTTGATAACACACTGATGGTTTTAATTGTTGCAGAGCAATGCTTACACCAAGCCAAGGACTTCTCAGCTCCTCGCTCTGTCCTGCCAGCGGGCAGGCTGGGGGTGCAGCAGGAGCTGGGAGGGGACAGACCCAGGAGAGCTGACCCAAACTGGCCAAAGGGATATTCCTTACCATCTGACGGCATGCTGAACAATGTATAGGGGTGGCTAGCCGGGATGGGGGGGGCAGCTGCTCAGGGATAGGCTGGGCATAGGTCAGCAGGGAGTGAGCAATTGCATTGTGCATCACTTGTTTTGTATATATTACTAGTAGTAATACTAATACCATTATTATGATTATTTCCCCCCCCGTCCTAATAAACTGTCTCTATCTCGACCCACAGGCTTCATTTTCCTCATTCTCTCCCCCATGCCACAGAAGGAGGTGCAAGGGTGAGCTGGTAATTTTCAAGTAAAGCAAAATTTCAAGATCACAAATATGAGAAGAGACCAATGTAAGGTAATGGAAGAAATAATATAAGATCCTGCTGTGAACAGACTAAACTGGATTCCCAAGTATAAGCAGGTAGCTAAGCACATGATAAATTACTACTGTGTGATATATGTGTCTTAAAATTGGAAGAGAATGGACTGATATCAGCAATAAGAAGGATGTTGTGATGCATGAGTTGGAAGGAGACATAACTGCATTAGAAATGTTCCAGATCCCTTTCAGCGAAGGAAATTAATGGAATGCTGTCAATTAGCCTGAAATACTTAGCATAATATATTTAGAATTTACAAGATGGATGTTTTTTGTAACTCCGTAACAGAGGTCAACACAAGAAAATGGGTTTCTTTAACTTTAACTGTTTCTCATAAAATAAAACAAAGGAAAAAATGAAATCTGTAACACAACTTTTTCCCAGTTGGGCATTGCCTCCTTCATTTGGGCTTTCAAATACCACCCAGAAACAAAGCCCTTGCTAAAAAACAAAAAGGAAGCAGTAAGCATGCCTAGCAGTTTCAGAGCAGTCCATGAGATACCTCACAAGCTTAACCGTGAAAAACTTCCAGAAACAGGCTCTAGATTTTAGATTTCAGACCTCTGTACCGGTAGCTGTATATCCTGCTATCACACCCGTGCTGTTCCATGCAGCTCTGCCACCCTTTAGGCCCTGCACTAGCAAAGGGCCCCAAGCACACAGCTTATGTAGAAGACATTCCACATACAAAAGGAAAGGAATCCAAAGTCACTGTACAATATTTAGACCCATTTAATATCAGTGTATTTCTCTGATGCAATTTCATCTGTCAGACTCTTATGTATTTGATGTCTTGTTCCATAGTATTTAGAAGTACAAAATACTCAGCAATAGGCAAGACCTCCCTCTGGTTGTTCAGTAACAAACCAAAAAAGCTACAGCTATAGAGTTTTAACTGTATATCTTGCCTCTACTTTTTATAATTTAATTTAGCAATTGATAGAATTAAATTCATCTTCTAGCTATAACTTCTTACAATTAGAAAATAAAGAATCTTCTCTGACCTGAACTTCATGAAAGCCCCTAGCAAAGCCTTTGTCAGGTAAAATCATGTTTTTATAAAACACGCAGATTTATAAAATTTCACTCCATTGCAAAGATTCCTAAAATACTCACTTCAGATGGGTCTGAAAATGATACTGTTTTCTTACCTAAGGTTTTGAATTTCATATTTAATAGTGACATTTATTAAACATTAATTTGAACATTCAAAATTCATACTTTTTAGCATAGGTGAATACTTCTGTCACTGATGACCTCCAGCTCAAACAATTACCACTATTCATACTAACCTATTAAAGTGAACCTTTAATTTTGTAACTATTAATTATACCCAAGCTTACTCCACATTTGCCAACCGGTCTGGCATCCATCCACACTAGCTACCAATACAGCGCCCCTCTGACCACGCTTAGAAGTCACCAGGAGCCCAGGGCAGAATGAAGCCAGCTTCCTACATGCTTGGGCTCCCTCCCATTCACATTTTTGGAAATTGCGTAGAGTAATAGGAAGACCTGCAGAAATTCATGGACAAGAGATAACAAGTTTCTCTAACTGTATTCAACAGAACTGATTTCTTGAACTGCCCTAGTCTATTCCCGTGCTGAGAGATTAGGCTGAACCACCCTTGGCAGTGCTTTATCTTAATCCATGTGACACTGCATTCAAATGGTGTGTCAATGATCACTCAGACAGTAAGCAAAGCACAAGGAGATTGTAGCTAACAGCTGAGTTGAAAGAATGCTTTTAGTAAAGACTTTTTTTCCTCCATTTGCAGTTACTGAGGTGTAGAAGACAATATAGGACAAGGATTTTAGAAAGAAATTACCAGTAAGTATAAGAACTGAGTGGCCTAAAGCCACTTACTGAGCTTCAGATGTGCATCAGTGAGCATCAGATATCAACTTGAATGAAGCAAGAAATGCATCTACAGGCTCACTGGTTGGTGACACGGGTGCAAACCTAGGCTAACCTGATCTGCACAAAGCAGGAAATTCCTTGCCCTGCATGGATGTCTAAAGAACTTTGAGGGTTTGTGCCTTCCATCTTTTTGCACTTTAACACGCTTGTTGTAACATGAAGAATAATATTATTTCCTTACATTAGCAGAGGATGCAGGCAAGTCATATTTGCATTAAGCACTGAAGTCACTGCGAGTTAAGAATTTCCACTACACATTTCATAGGGTCAGATATCCTGAAGAAATTAAATAGGTATTAAAATCTCACCTTTAGTCTTGTATACATATTAGCACATAACTAAAGAACCATTTCCAATAATTTGCTTCTGGCTGTTCTTTCTAGCTTATGCAGCTCAGTTACCAGAGGGCAGCTATCACATTAACAGATTAACATTGTATCATTTTGTCATTTAGTTTCTTTGCTACAACAGCCAAGGAAAACACTAGGGAAAAGCCCAATAGCAAAGTTTCATTTACAATTCACAGCCTTCAATTTGTGATACTAAAGACACATAATAAAACTGTAAAATAAATAAAAAGAGCTTAATATTAAAATTTAGTATTAACTTTACAAATATTGCCAATATTAACAATAGTAAGATGATTATAAAAAGGCAATTGAGAGTATCTTCAAAAACATGGCTTAGAATTTGTAAGCTGTTACCCTGGCATACAATTGAGGTAATGCCACTGAAATCAATTATGTTAGACTGGCACAAAATTGGAGAAGAATTGCAGTATCAGTAGGAAAAATTTTGCAAGAGGGTAAGTCACACAGCATATATCAAGAATTACCTCTTTTTTTTTTATTATTCTCATTTTTCAAAATTCTAAAAATATTTTGTAACTAATGGCAAACAGCCAGCTACAAAAATCTCATGATCCAGAAAATGAACAGTTCAATTCTGTAACTTTTCACTTCAAAAATCAACAAAGAAAATTAATCAGTTGATCTTAGCTTAACCCTTCATAGAAAGCTCCCTGTAACTTCTCCTTTAAATTAATTGCCAAGAGTTGGCAAGATCTGCTGGTTATTTAAAAGTCACTTTCTGCATGTTGAAACTGGACAACCAAAGGCCTTTTCCTGTAGTTCCAACCTTTCTTCTGCTTCAGCATATAATAGATTTTCATCAATTCTGGATCAAGACAGTGTAACATGAAATACTGTCAGAAAGGGAACGTCAGGTTTTATACCAGGGTTTTCCACCAATTAATCACTAAGTTAGAGTAATGTCACTTTTTCAAGCTCAGCTAAACCATACACAGAGCTGCCATAAAACTCAGTTTGAAGAAGAGATGATAGGAGAAATTGCAGTTTCTCCACATATGTGGCTAGGTGCTGCGCAACCCAAGCCCCTGACAGTCAGCGACCCATCTCTTCCCACTGGTAATAAGCAGGAACTGTGTCTGTGAAAGGCAAATGCTGTGCCTTTCCTATCCACAGGTACAGAAGATAATAACAGCCAGACCAGAGGTCTATACAGCCTACAGTCTGTAGCCAGCAAAACCCTCTTCATTCCCCCCTACCCCCCAGCTTTCTAGAAAACTGACAGAACTGAACACTGTACGCTTTCTTTGGGTGCAGGCAGGAAATCCCAACACAATCCTCTTGTCTGAACTGTCTTTCCAGTGTAACTGCTGTCTTGTTGCATCCCTCTCTAGCCACAATACTTGCTCTTACATTGGCAGTTTCGTAGCAGCCCTGTAATACATGTTTGTGAGAAGCGTGCACTATACTGCCACATGCTGAACATCACTTACAGTTCAAACTCTGACTCTGTTCCAGTCTTCTGAAATCCTGCTGTGGATGAGTCAGTTAGTAAACCTTTACGATGCTCTCAGGAAAAGGAGAGGAAAACAAAGCTGTAAGAGCATACTCTGAGAAATACATAAGTATATAATGCATTGCCATGTGCTCTCAGCTTCCTGTGATGTGCGCCTCAGACAATTTTTGAGACAGAGAGAACATCTTTGTAGTTAGCCCTCAGTAAGTTCCTCTTTTATTAATGTTTGATCTGCTATTGAAAGATGCAGAAGCTTTCAGAATTTGTGTCATTGTACTGTAAAGACTTCCATCACCTAATTATGCTGGGTGAAGAACACAGAAGTAAACATGAAGATTAAGTTTCTGCTGTGGGCTTATTTTCTCTGAGTGCTCCTTCTACACCTTGATCATTTATCAGCCTTACCATCTTGCAGGAATCCTGATTCTGATGCATTTCATGGTGGGGTGGGGGGAGAACTTGAATATTATTCTTCATTCTGTCTGCAATGTGTGTGGTTTGTTTTGTTGTTGTTGTTGTGTAGGGTTTTGTTTGTTTTTCATCTTGGCTTGTGCTTTTAGCCTAACCTGCTGGAGTCTAATAGTTTTTGTATATTTCCATCTCCTTACCTGTGGTAATTTGCAAGTGGAACCAGGGGCTGGAGACTGCAGAAAAGAGCCAAACACAGTATGTATTTTTCATTTCAAATCTGAAGTGGTCTACAATTTACTGGATATTGTCGTTATCCCAGAATAACTGTCACTACACAGTATTAGCATAATCTCAGCAATGTTGTTAGTAAAGTACTGATATTACCTGCCTTAGCAGAACAAGTGATCCACTGGCTTAGAATAAGTTAAATACTCAGTAAGTTGGTGCAGAAAGTGCAGCAGAATGTATTTCTTATTCTCAGTAGGCAAAAAGCAATGTGTTTTACACTTGCTGACTTCTTGGTATTAATTCTGAAAGCACAATTTTTGTCTTTGCTACTTTTGCACCCAAACAGCATCCAGGGCAATGGTATAATATGAGTTGCCAACTGCAGAAGTTGGGGACTCAATTCTCCTTTGCAATGCATAGAAGTGTCCAACACATTTATTTGCCGTAGCTGTAACCCCAGATATTTACAAAAAAATCTTGTTGTTTGTGCTGATTTGTGTTTGTCTTTTGAATTATTTGGAATTAAACATGTCCTTTTGCAACAACGAAGCCACAGTAACCCTCTGAAGATTTACATCAAAGGACTGCTGATGAGTTCTATTCAATTAAGTACAGTTCTACTGATGTCTCAGAATACCAACTGTATTGGAAAAGGAGGTAAAATGGAGGTGTGCAAATGCAAAGGCTAGACTGATGCTTATTAGAAACAAACTACACTGTGAACTAAGTCCCACAAAGCAGTTTAATGAGCAGGAAACACAATGAAAAATAACAGTAAAATTAATCCCCAATGTTAAGTTACCATAGCATAAACATTCAGCAATCTTTCTTTCATTTCAAGAACAGTGACTTTCCCATCACTTTTATCAAGCAAATGCTTGGTGAAAATAATGCCATATATTTGTCAGAAGCTATAAGGAGTATGTAGTACTGCAAGGATTTAAAAGAGTACGTGCACTTTCCAACCACTACACCTATGAATGTCAGTGATTTTTATCAGCACTACATGCTGATTCAACTGCTCCTGAACAAGAAGTTAGCCCATATTTATCCTGCTGCTTTGAACTGAGCTATTTTTCACATTTATTTTCAATGTGCTTTCCCAAAACAATCATTGCAACTTGAAATCTGACAAAGGAAGGAGCTAGAGAGACAGCCAGTTCAAACTCTCTTATTTTGATTAAGAGTCCAAGAAAATCTCTTGTGACACTTGGAATGCAAGAACAGCAATTGGATTAGAAGAGAGTAAATTCTCCCAACTAAATATGGCTTCTTATAGATACTAAAATGACATTTGCTAGGTACTACTCTCAGAACAACAACAAAACACACACAAAGTGAAGAGTGGGAAAAACTGCATTAGAGTCTGTACACATGCAACATGATTAGATACGTTCTCTTCCCCACCTGCTTTATAATGGCAATGAGTAGCTGAAGTAAACAGAATTTTATTTAGTTACATTTATCCCATTGGGCTATATATTGTATTTAGTTGGCTATATTTTAAAGGTTCCGAGTTTATGAATGTCAGCAACTGCCAGGCCAATAATATTTCCTACAAAAGTTTAAGTACTGTCAAATGCCAACAGATTCTTTACTCATATATTATGGTATGGCTCGTGGTCCAGACTTCTAAAGCACAAAATCGTGCCACGTCTGTACACAACAGTCTCTCCCTCAGTCTTACTAATTTCACAACAAGCTCTTTTCTGTATTCAAATTATTTACACTATTTCTTGAAACACGAATGCTACCAAGCTCCCTTACACCCCCTGACACGGAAACCATGGGGTCCTCTCCTGCCAGAGTTGGCAGCCAGATGCCTGGTGGGCACCTAAAATGGCCTACCTCCAGTCAGACATTTCTCCCCTTTCTTTCTCTGCTTTGTTGATATCCATTATATGTTATATATGGATAAAGCGTTATACTCAAAAGATATTTTAAAAATGGTGCCTCTTACTCGTCATAAAGGCTTTCATTGGCTATTCAGTCATACCTGCATATATATTTTTAGAAAACATACATACCTAGTGGAATACCAGATAAAATGCAAGTATACGTATGAATATGGATAAAGCACTTCGAGCTCAAAATAACTTTCAGTGTTCAAAGAAATTTCACTTTCTAGAATTGTCTTAGACAGCTGTCAAAGCCAAAACTGTGTAATGGATGCACAAGTACATTCCTTGGTGAAGCCAGATGGCTTCCCCGGAGCTTACACTGTATTGTTTTTCCAGAATTCTGCACTAAAGACAAATACAAATTAACATCATGAAAAAAAAATAGATTAGGAGACTGTTCACATATAGATAAGTGCACTGCACATACAGAAATAACTGCAGAAACAGAAATAAATTGATACCACATACCAGATTAGAACAAAGTAGTAATTGCTAATCTTCTAATCCAGTTACTTTGATGACAAGTCTTCAGGGAGGAAAAAAAAAAAGAGCAGAAAAGCCAGCCTCCACCAATAAATAAACAAGTCATTTCAAAGACTTCTGGTTGTGCATTAGCTCAGAATATTTTTTTGCCTGATTTTTAAATTCACATCTCAAGTAAACAGGCTTGTTTTCATGATGCGTGGTAACAGCAGTCCCCATTAATATAGTCTTTTTACAAGCAAAATTCAACATTCTGCTGCCATTCAATATTACTTATTCATTTTACTCCCATCAATAATAAATATAGCTTACCAAATGTTGAAGAACTTCAAAATGTTGTATTATTCTTAAAAGCTTTGCAACACACTTAAAAATCATAGCTGATTTTTTTTTTTTGGCAATTTTTGTTACTTCTATGCAGCAATGCTACTATTAGTTTCTTAATTCTTTCTTCTAGCAAGAGAAAACCATAATTATTGAACTACAAATAACTCAGAAAACCAAAGCAATGATATGTACAAGTCATGCCCAAAGAATATTTAAGAAATGGTGACGCTTGCTCATCATTAAGGCTTTCATTGGCTATTCAGTCATACCTGCATATATATTACTTTGGAAAATATCCATACCTAGTGGCATTCTAGACAAAAGGCAGGCATAGGAGGGTGAGACTAGATGGGTTTTAGAAAATAGTTCTGAGGATGATACCAAGAAAAGAACAGCTTCTCTTATAAATATACCAAATGAAGAGAAGGCAACTGGTCCGGTGCAGAGTTCAAATACCCATGCAACTTTATCTCCCCCACCCCCCACCCAAAAAAAAAAAAAAAAAAGAGGTTTCTTCATTTCAGATCTGTTTTTTTTTAATTTTACAAAAAGACCTATAATAATATTTCTCCACAACATTTACGTTCTTACAGTTCAGCTCTCCAAATCCATGTGATTTTAATATTTCAGTATTATCACTGTTAATTCCAACACCACGTTTTAATGTTTCCCCCCAAAACATGAAGGAAGCTAAGTAGCATGTGAACAAAACTTGGACGAATTTGTGTAAGACAACTAATATTTTATGAACTTGTCAAATATCTGAGGCATAGATGGGCTATAATATATCTGCTCCTATCTGCTTCCAGTTAATAATATTGAAGGAACCAGCTGTCTTTGAGATTACTACAGATACTCACTGTCAGTAACAATTAAGGAACAGAATTTATGGGGAAGGAGAAAAATTTTAAATGCAATTACAAGTACGTAAGAACTAATCATACAGTTTAAGGATATATATATCTATGTATTTCAAGGAATGATGTATACTTCTATCAAGAGTTTCAATTAGAAATCTTGACAAGATATCAAGGCTTAGTCCTTCAAAAGAGTTTAAAAGCTCAATCCCCACCTAGAATGTCACTGGAGAAGCCGAAGAGGTAAACAAGCAAGGCATTTAGCATTTTAGGTGGTTTTGGATAACATACAGACAAAACAGACAGGATTTTTAACAAGTCCAAAGAAGAGAGATGTTGTTTATGAAAGAGCAGCAGTCAGCAGTTTCCAGATTCAGAACCCGTTCAACTATTCTAAGCTTAGAGATCAGTCTTTGCTTTGAAAATCAATGCATACCAGCAGGGATTCAGTAACCTAATAACAGAGCAGGCATCCGTCCCTAGAAAAATCATGCAAGCACTTTCCACCTGGCTTGAGTCCTGCTCTGCATTCACAGGCTGAGATGGGGCATTAAAAGCCACACTGTTAGCAGCCCTTTGCTAATGTTCCCAAACTGTTCTAGTTCCTGTCTCAAGTGATCAAAGTCATCTGGGCTTCTACATACACGATTCAAAGAAAACGCACTGTCCTCAGATGGTTTTGTCTCTTTTGTCAGAGCTATGCCTATCTTAAGAGGCAGGTTTCTTGTATTATAATTGTCTTTCATCAGAATTATGCTGCCTGTTACCATTAAAGAAAAAAATTATATAGAAAGTCACAACAGTCTTCTATAATACCATCCTTCTAAGGATCATAAAGCAGCACAGCACTGCTACTAGAAATCTACTGAAATTCTTTTTAGAAAGAGACAATTTATAATAATTTTATTAGTATTTATGAATACAAGACCTGGAATAACTGTATTTCACTTTTACTTTCTGGTTTGGATATCATTATTAGAGGGATAACCGTTTTAGGATGAATTAATTTTTCATCATACTTAAAATACAGATGCATGTGTAAGTCTTACTGAAATTCCTAAAGAATTCTTGAACTGCATAAAAGAATTCTTCTTATCACCGCTATTATCAGCTACAGAGCGAGCAATTTAAAAAAAAAGAAAAGTTATTTCTTGGATTAGAGTTATACTCAGTACATCAATATGGAGCAATACAACTCTTCCTAGTTATCCTTTGGCATATTCCAGCTGTTTGTACCGTGTTAACACAACACCGTGGCTATTTTTTATATTTCTCAGTAAAGCAATTTGTACTCCCGGATTTGTACAAAATTTTGGATAGTTTTTTAAAAAAATGCGTCTCTACATGAGCAACAGTATTTGTTGCATTAACAATTATTTCTGTCATTTAAATTAATCAGATTCACTTAATTCTACTAAACTGTTACAAAAGCAAATCTTTTCCCCACTTATTTTTTACCTTCACAAGTTGTAGGCAAATTTATTTCTTATCCAGATCTCCTAAGGAAATGAGATTTATGCATTGAGGTTGCATGACTTCAATGCCTTGTAAATCCATCTGCAAAATTCAGTTAAGTGCAATGGGAAAGTAAAAATCCTAAGGTACTGAAAATGCTTATAATATGCATTTTGCATAATATGTCCCGGGAGAGAGGCCCCTGAAGTCCCACTGATGGCAAGGAAGGCTGCAGAACAAACCTGTTGTCCAAGAGCTACAAAAATAAGTTCAGTTTTCAGACACATGTTCTACCTGCTAAGGAGTGACTTGTCTCTTCAAACTTTCTGACTGCTCCTAAAAACCTTCATCATCAGAGGAGTGCTGAAGTGGCACCACATCAGTGATTAACACAGCCCTCATCACCAGCCACAAGCCCTCAGGTATTACCTGAAAGCCATTATCTAAAACCTTTTGGGTTGGCTACCTGACAAGTACTCATGTCTTCAGCTCAGTTCCTCGATGTCAGATTTCTGGTCCTAACTGAATGTGAAATGTCGGAAGTTTCCTTGCAATGGCTACGTGAAGAAATGCAAAGGTGAGTGTAAATGAGCTATCACATGTACTAAGCTCTCCAAATCAAAATTTTATGTGGATCATCAAGAGCTTAGACAGCTTCCACCATGTGCTCTCTGAATAATCAGAGGATTTCTGTCTCCAAAGCTCCTTATCCAACTCCACCCACAAGCACTATGCATGTCTCGATGTAATTTAAGAAGATTCATCCCCCTGCATCTTTGCAAACAGCCCTAGCTAATAAGTGAACAAAAGAGAAGCACTGACTTGACTTTTGTCCTTATTTCATCACAGTGAGTTAAATAGATGCTGAATTCAATGAGATCAGGTTCCAAAGTCACCCCTGGATAAAGTGCCAAGTGTATTTCATAAACAGCTGGATATTCTCTTGTCCAATTATTTTATTTGCTATCTTTAATAAATAGATAAATACAACTGAAAGAATGGGTTTTCTCCAAAATTCTTTGAGAATAGTGAACAATTTTCATCACAAGCTAGAAAGAACAGAAATCTTTCCACTTTATTCCCAAGCCCCCAGAAGCCTCAAATACAGCCTCACATACATGCACACACTACCAACACACTCACAGAACAGGAAAATGAAGCCAGAGCTTCATGAGAAGTGATGGTAGCAGCTTCTTAAATTTACTTCACATTAGAGTACATGCTGATTCATGGATGGTTAGAGAAGACGCACAGCTCCCATTAGCCTCTCAGGACCTACATGTTTGAATCCAAATGTGATGGCTTCTAGTTCTAATATGTGGTAACAAACCTCTGCTGCATACAGGAGCTCTAATTCAAAAGCAGCAGCGCTGTGATATCCAGTATGTTTCTTTTTCCACAAAGGAAGAGATTGTCCCTAACTGAAATCTCTTTGGTAACTGAATTTATTGGCATCTTTATTGAGATTTTCAAATTGTCATTTCAATTTCAACCAATAAAGAATTGATTTCAGAGAAAACAGGTTTAACTGTGACCATAATTAGACCTGGAAGATTCACACTTCTCATAACATTCCACAGAATGTCTTATATTCTAATACACACTAAAATTGTATTGCCACTCAGCAGTTTCAGAAGCCCTCTACTTCACTTTGAAGCTGCTTTCTAGAGTGTTCAGTATCAATATTCAAAAGAATAGTATTCAGACATATACTGACTTTAGTAATTGTCAGTGAGCTGATGTCAGCTGTTCATCTGCAGATTTCAGTTAAGTATATTCAGTCTTACGACAAGCAGACAGGTCTCCGCCACAAACCGCATCCTGGGCTAAACTCATCCGAGCTAGCTTGTGAGTAACTAGTCTAGCATAGCAATAGAGAAAGACAGGCATTAACTTCACTTAAGAGGCTTATCTGTACAGTCACCACTTCGATAGCCAGCCAATATTTAATTAGAAGCTCAAGGATCATCTCTAAAACGGGACTACAAATGAGAAAGTGCAATTATATTTAATTGGATAACATTTAATCTGAAGTAATTGATTCAAAAGGAATCTCACGATATGTACGGACAGGAATTATTAAATAACACAAAACTGTTCATCAGCAGCAAAGAGTTAATGGCTTAACGTAGAAAGTTAAAAGACCACTATATCTGAATCCAAGAACATTTACTGCAGGGTGATTCACAACATGAAGGAAAAAAAGCACTTCAAAAAAACATGTCTTTAAACTAACCACTGTATTTTGTTCTCTCTTTCTCACAGAGAACCTGGGAAACATTAGTGGTTTTCTAAATCTTGATGGTTTCTTCTCATGTCACTATATTTCTTACCATTGACAGTATGTCAGACCAGTGATGTATGTTCAAGGGAGGAAAAGCTATATTTAGAAGGTAAAAAGAACAAATAGACAATGGAAAAAAATGGCAGCTACACAAAGAACCAGTAAAAAAAAGTATGCAATGTTACAAAAGAGGTCATCCTTGTTGGAGTGAATTGAAAGCATGATGGTGTTAAGCGAAGAGCTTACTGGAAAGCATAAGCAATGAGGTCACTATTTTAAGAAAACACACAGACTGAACTGCAGGCTATACTTTAACTTTTCAGAGTGTTATACACATCAGAGCAGTTGATTGGTTTTTAATTCTTTATTTTAATGCAATAAAAACTATTCATTTATTCACCTGAGTTCCTACTGCTCATTTGGATGCCTAACACTGTACCACCTTTCTTTAGTTTCCTTCTCCCCATTTTCAGGTGATTTCTTTAAACATCCTTCATTTCCATTTAATTTCATTTATGTTTCGTGTTTTCTTCATTTTCATCCTAATACCACATCTCTGTAGTTATTCTTCCCCCAGATGCCTACGTTATCTCCTTTATCATGGAATTAAGCTTTTCATCCCTAAATCTACTGATCTGCTCTAGACTTGAGCTCCTTTTTTTGCTTCCTTTGATGCTGCCTGACCCTTTCATCAGCTATACCATCACTTTTCTGTCTTCTCTCTCTAAAATGACTCCTAAGAGACTGTGCAGACTTGAAGCAGAGATACCCTGAAATTCATCAGTGTCTGGAAGAAAGTAATGTATTACAGCTCTTGACATCTAAAAGTATCCTATTTCAAGGCTCTTCACTTTACAGAATCAGAAATTGTACAGTACCACCAGAAGAACTCTCTGGTTATGGTTGTAGTTCATATTCTTTTGGGGAATCTCAGGACTTCAAAGATACTTTATGATATGAAAATCTAAGTAACTCAATGATGAGAGGTGAGTTTCTAACCTATCACTGCACAAGACAGACTCACAGGAGGCTGGAAGAATGAACAACTAATAGAAACAGAATGCTTTTCTAATAGTCCTCAAACAACAAAATGTGAAAGCCTGTCAATGGAGTCTGGAGATTTTTATAAATTAACCAGAAGATAGAATAGCAGTGAACAGTCATGTGAAATGTATTCTGTTACAAGAGAGTCAAAAAAAAAAAATCAACACAAAGCCTCAGAAGTACCTATAAATATAGCATACGCTTGAGATTGCAGTGACTTGCAGTTATATCTTAAGTACACAGATTATCTCCTCTGATGACTAAGATATATGTTAAAGTATAAATTTAAAGATGTCAATGAATATTTTCAGAAAATACATTTAATATCAATCAAATCAGTACTGCAATTCTGAATAGACATTTTTCAATGCTGAAAGCAAAAATCATCCTTACTCCTCACCATAACTTCAACAACTCATCTGTTAATCACAGTGTTGTGACTTATCTTTCTAACAAAAAGGCTGAAGTAACAAAAGGAAAAAGTCACAGTTAAACACTTAGCTGGGCAGAGTTCTGATGGTTTTAAATATCCCTACTTGAGAACTGAACGTGACTGCACTTCTCAGTCAGCTTCTTTATTTCCCTCCCCACCCCCCATTTCATGGCACATAATAGCTAAGAATCAAATCCTTTTATTTTATCTGGCTATTTACTATATTACTTATGGACCACTGTAATCTTTCAAAAATTCATCTGTACTTAGCTACAAGTACAAGATAATGTTTATTACAGGACCTTAAATACTTTTTGGTTATCTTCTACTTCAGAAGGAGAAACTGGACCAATTTGGGCATCATGACACCTTGCAGAAGAAATTAGATTTCATCATTACCTTTTACAAAGCCAAGTAGCCTAAAAATACTAAAAACATAAAACATTCACCCTTAGCCACTACCAACTGACACGTACGGCAAGAGAATACGGATCTTTCAGCGTGCCCCAGTGAAACAGCTTGCAAAGGAGCCTGTTTATCTCCCACCAAAGCAAATGGATTTAATAGACCTTCCCAGTATAACCTTGCCCTCATGCACTGATACATTAGAAAGAAAAATGATAACACCTCAGAGTCAATGCCACTCAGAATCACACAAATGTACCCAAAAATCAGTCAAAAAAAGAATGAGTTTTAATGATGTTCACACACACATGCACTTCATCCTCATTGCATTAAACAGCTTTAAAATAAAGTAACACTAAAATTGCTTTCTCTGATCCACTTATCGAGATAAACAATTACAGATTCTTCCTGTCCTACAAACATCGTCCTTAGTCTCTTCATCCTTCAAAGACTGACACAGACCATTCAAGCTATATCATAATAGAATAAGGAAAACTATACATACCGTGTTGTTAGTATACTATGGATGTAATGTTAAATACTGGCTACTTGGATTTTGCTGCTTGTCATAAAGGCATTAATTGTTAAATGAGAAAAATGCATGGGTACACACTAAAAAATTACTTAAACACTTGAAAATCAAGTGTTTCAAAAAAAAGAAAACATGCCATTCCAATCTAACATTATGAAGAGTATTTCAGGATATGGGAACAACATCTTACCGTGAAAAAAATAGAAGGCTTATTTCAGGACCTGTCACTGTAACTTCTGTCCTCAGGATCCATACCGTGATTCTGATTTTCTCTCTCCTTTCAGGCTGCACTGTGTTTTTAAACACTCTGTGAATTGAGAGAAAAGCTTTGCCTTGAATGTGCTCTCAAAAAGATAAAAATAGTTCATGCTGTAAGACCATCTTTGATTCGTGAATAATTATCCATGGTACTCCCAAGGGGTCAAGTCTTGTATACTAACCAGTAAAGTACTTCTACTTACTAATATTGATCAAGATCATATGCAGATTTTCCTATTGATTAACTGAAATGCTTTAGGAAACTGGTGGGGTTAGTGAATGAGGTAGAATAATGAGGAAAAACAACATGATCTCTCTATACTAATAACTTTATATACTTATAAAAGTCATCTATACACTGTATCTATTTTACAAAAAAAAAAAAAAAGAACTTCCAGGTGAGCAATACAGTCCATTAACTTTCCTGTGCGCTAGGTATAATGACATTATCCTGTGAATTCCTGACAATTTCCCCACTGTACAAACAATCTTATCTAAGTATCACTTGTAATGTGGACTTGACTTTACCACCTGTATTGCAGCTGAACCAGGAAAAGTAGTAATTACTGAAAAAACACTTGAAAATCAATAAGAGGAAAATCATACTATTTCTGTTTAGAAACTCCATTGAATCTTCCTGCATACTGCATTGTTGAGATTTTTTTTTTAAACCTTCAGTTGGCATTCTTTGTTACAGCTAAGTCACAGAGATTTTTACAACTCTCTCAAAGTGTTCTTTTAATTGTACTTATTATTACATCTTCCGAATCACGCAGCACGGTCCTGCCCAAATGATCAGATACAACATTGGGAGGGCTGCAGAAGCTCCATGTAAATCGCTGTACTATCTCCTGAAACAAGCAAAGATTCCCTTTCAGCTGCAGGAATAGGTGTTGGTACTACAAAGGTATCCCTAGATACCCTAGACAGAGTGACATCCCTAGACATAGTGGCATCCCTAGACAGAGTGACAAAAGGAAGAGGTTACATGTGGTCTTGCAAGGTTCACAACACAGTAACTAGAACAGGAGTAAATATAGTCTCAAATTAAAATTTCTGCTTTATCTTCTATAATGCCATCAAATCTCCATGCACATGAAATTTGAGTAATAGTTTGTGATTATGAGCTGCTTAGGATGCCAGTTATTCCACTGTCAGCACTGAAATCCCTACCAGATAACTGCAACTTCCCACACTGAGAATAGGCAACCCAGTTGCTCAAGTAACAGACCTCATGGCCAAACTCAGTGAACGCGTCAGTTCAAACCACGGGGGTGACTTCTTGGATTTTTAAGCTTTCTCCAAAGTGAGGTAAATGCAGAGAAGCCATTGAAATGTCCTAGGAAGCTAACAAGTGACAAAAGCCTTCCCTCCGGGAAGGATGTCCAAACACGACATTCTGCTGACTGTAGTGCATAAACCCCCATCTTTCAACTGAAGAGCAAACATGAATCTAGAAAAATTAAGGGTAGACACCATCAACCAATATAGAAATGGACATTTTACTCATTCATACCAAATGGTCTCCGTGAGTGAAGAGAGGCTGACCACAGAGCTGGCAGAGAAGAGTTGAGAGACCAAAAGCCTTAGTGAGGTAAGTGGGATTTTTTCCCCAAGCAGAAGGAGAAAAAGTTTCCTACTTAATTACAACTTGATCCTCATTGTCACCCTTAAATCTTTATGTTTTTTTTCCCCCTTTCATGCTGTAACTATAAGATATGTCTATAAAAGAACAACAGCTGAAGTTTTCAAAACCAGCAAATCCCAAGCAATTAACTCAAGAGAGGTCACATAGGATTTTTTTCTCTATGAAAAAGATTCTCAGGATTAAGCTGTTATTTTATAAAATGTGTTTAGTTACATAGCGTAGCCACAAGAGGGAAGCTCGACCCACTTGTTAACTTTTTTTAAAACTAGTTTATTGAAGTCCAAAATGCTCAGAATCTAACGAGCTAAGTTCATTGATTTACAATTAACTCCCAGGTTCAAGAATTGAAGTTTAAAATGTTATCCTAAGCTGGCTCCAAATCTTATAGTATGAAGACATTGGAGGAGAGGCAAGATATGTAGGATTACATGTAGGCTGCACAGCCGTGACAATGAAGACACCAGACTACACAAAGAACCCCCTTCTTGACGAACTCAACTTGCATACAACCAGATGGCTAAACAGACAGTTTCAGGGACTCACGACAAGCAACACAACCAGGACAGGCCCTGGCTGAGGCAGAGGAAAAGCCACAGGACAAGGCACAGCCAAGAGCACAGCAAGTTCCCTTTCCTTGAGCAAGAGGAACCAGGGCATGTGTGGGAAGACACCAGCAGCTCTCACTCCTGGGCCTGACATCTAAATCAGCAGCCAATTGTAAACACAAAGAAATATGAGCTATAGCGCAAAGAGCATTCCCACAGACCCAGCTCCACCCACCCACATCAGCAGATGAAGTGGCAGGATAATAGGTAGACTGTTGATCATTTTCACCTCTAAGCTACCAGCAAGAGTTCTGCTGAGGAAGAAGCAAGTTCAGCAGTCCCATACAGTAAACCCATTTTGCTCTTCATCCATGGGATGAGGGCTGCTTGCTGTTCTGGGACACAGAAAGCAAGCAGGTGTCCTCCTGCACCAAGAATACATGCCTGTAAACAGGGATGATTGTGAAAAGCAGAAGTTTGACTGTATCAGAATGACTTTATCAAACAAGAAGAAATATCTGGAAAGAACTGCATCTTGAGGTGACTTTAACACACTGTGCTCCTTTTTACAATGCTTCTGTGAACAGAGAAGCAAAAGTAGGGGAAAAGCTAGTAATTCTTAAAAAATATAAATGTAATTTAATTTGAAAGTTTGCTTACTGTAGATTTCAAGTTCATTATTAGATTTCACTTCTCCCCTCAGGGCAAAATAATGCACACATCTGAGATGGAACAAAAAGCCATAAAAACTACAAATTAAAATTTCTGTAAGAACAGTAACAACTATCAATACTTCACTAAAACCATTTGAAATCATTGGCAGCTACCAACACATTTTTAATTATTACTGCAGTCTTTTTTTAACCTCACATTAATACTGCTTGATTATACACTAGAAGCTACATAAAAGAGGTACACCAAACAATTTTTTTTTAAATAGTAGCAGCAAGATTCATCACATTTTGATATTACTCCCTATTGCATTGATTTAAGGTTATAACCCAGTGTCCCAGACGTCTTCAGATTCCTTACATCAGCTGACCCATGAAACTTGTTTTAGGATTCTCAAATTAAGAAGATATTTTAGAGATGCACAGCATCAGAAAATTTTACTACAGGCCTACTAGTTTTCCTAGCCAACTGTTTTTTGTGGTTGTTTTTGTTTTGGCTGAGTTGGCCAAGTCATTCTTTAATGAATCAAAAACTATTTTGGCAGGAAAAAGAGACATGTATTGAACATCAGATTTGACCTAACATCTACACAGAGTTTCTAATGGTTAATAATGAGGATAACAGAGTATAAAACAGAATACACATGACATCAGAAAATTCAAGTTTAAGAGTTAAACAACCGCACAAGTTTTCTTATAGACCACCTCAGCCTTTAGAGAGTCACGGTTGGTCCCTTGCTTTCTCACTGCTTCAGCACAAACCACTTCCAAGCAACACCCTTTACCACTCTTCCTCAAAGGACACCCCGCTCCAGTACTTCTGACATCTGCAGATCTGGCCTCCAGCCCGAGGCAGCATAGCAGAGGCTCACAGGTCCCAAGTGTCAGCATCTTGCCATCTATTCTCAGAGGCTGCGAGCAGATGAGTTGCCCACCTGCTTCTGCTCCCCATGCCAGCCTCGCCCAGCTTCAGTGGCAGCTGGGTCTCCAGGCTGCAGGTCCTCAGGTCATTCAGCCTTCTCGTACATGGGTGGCTATTGAACCACAAGTTCCAAGACAGAGTATTGAAAAGGTTAATGTGCTGTTTTCCCCACAGTTCAGAAACACAGGTATTTTTAGTATTAGCACTTCACATTTCACCCAGCTCTCCATTTGATTTAAGTATCCAGAAAAGCACGAGTTCCAGGGGAAATAATAGAAGCTTGTAACTCAAAAAGGCACAGGGTTTTCACAAACACAAAGTTATCATGCAATGCAAAACTTAATTCATAAACTACTTTTTTTTTTTCCCCAGAGTCACTGTATATACATTCAGAAATGAAACAGATGCTTTCTAATTCAATCATTTGAATTGGATGCCTTAATGAAGAGCTGCACATCCCAATGTGCCATGCGATAAGGATGCATGCAGTCAGATCCACTAATGTTAATTTCTTTTTTTCCTTCTCGAACAACATCAGGTACCAATTAGGTCTGTTTCTCTGAGAGAGGAGATGCTTCCCCAAGTGCATACCTGAAGGGCTGTCTTTGACTTTCAGTGCAACCTTGCACAAGTGTTAACACAGGAAATAACTAGCCATTAATATACAAGTTATTTTACCTGTACTCTTTCTTGCCTACAGCACTCAACTGCTTATGTTATAAAACCATGATGGTGCTGAGAATAGCTTTTCCTATTTGTGCATATTGATCTCCCAAAGAGAGAATCGTGACTTAAAAAACAAATTTAAAAGGAAAACAACAACACTAAAACATGTAAATTGGACTGTTGAGTCCAGAACAACATAAGGAAAGCTACTACATTTTTGCATGATATTAGTGTGTGGGCTGTTTGGCAATATACTAATATCATTGTGAGATGAGAGGCAGTCAACATCCCAGTATTAGGACTTGAAACCACAAATTTTCAACTATGTAAAAAAAAAGTAAAAATACTAACTAATGTCAGTCTGGTATTTGCTACATGGCCACTCTGTCAACAAGAGTTAAAAAACACCTCACAGCACTTCTAAGTTTATCGATGCTGACAATAGGCTACCTCAAAACAAGGTTGATTAAACAGACGGCAGTTGCTCCACAGAGTGAAAGGCTACCTACTCCCACAATATGGTGATGTTAACGGGGGGAGCCAAGGCAGATTACATCTATCATATTTCATTTTAGAAACATACAACACTGAGATCCCATGTGATCTGTAGCTGAAGAACATGATCAAATGCTCAGATGACTGCCAGTCCTCCCCCTACTTTCTTCTCCCCCTTTTCAGCTAGTACAACACCTGCTTAGAAGTCAATCAGAATCCAGGAAACATTTCAGAGGAAACACAGAGCAGCCTTCCTCCTCTGCAATATTTTTTTCCATCCTGTCTCCTTTCTTTCCAGATAAGACATATTAAAAGTCACTCAGATAAACAGATTGAGCAGCTAAGTTTGAAGGTTTTTTTTTTTGTTTGTTTGTTTTTACTGTCATAAAGGAGTGCTTGCTACCTTTGGGGGTTCCAAGGAATTTCAAGTGTGATATTGCTTTCAATTCCATCTAACCTAAGTCAAAAATATTCCAGAGCACTATCAGTTTCTACAGCATTTCCCCCCCCCCTTCCCATTTTAATATACTTTCCAACTATCAAATGACAATTTAACAGAGGTTAACCTATTCTTTATTCTCTCTTGGTTCTCTCACATTCTTGCACCAAGGAATATTACTTTCAGAGCATGGGTAGCATGATGCAAACATTACTGATTGGTTTGTGCTGCTGCAGTATCATACAGCATCCAGAGACCATTGTGAGACATTCCTCCTGAAGGATTCCCCTAGGGCTGGCCACCGCAGACTCACTCAGGCAGTTCCTAGGATGATGCATTAGATGGAGTGGATAGGATCCAGTCTCCTACTTTATGCAAGGCTAACTTTCAAGCATTTTTTTCCCCTTCTTTTTCCTCTTTACTCAGCATGTAACAAGATACGGAATGGGTGCCTAGCAAGGGCTGATGAACTCAGATATCTATTTTTTTTTTTTCTAGTGGAAAACTTTATTGAAACTTGATGCATTTTTAACTCCATCAGAAGATTAGCTTAATACACGTGCCTCATTTTTGAGCAAGCCAGCAGCTTCCAGCTCTCACAGAAGCACTAACCACCCCTCAGAAGGCACAGAACACGTGGTTTGGGAGTCCTAAAAATCCAGACCCCCACTGATTTGAACAACCTCAAGAGCACCTTAAGGCATCAAGAGTTTAGCACCCCCAAGCCTCCCTTTTCCTTGGCCAGCTCAAGGGATGCCATTTCCCACATACACAGTTCCTTGATGAGCACATGCTGGGCACTCTAAGAATTGCATGGCTGCCCAACAGCTGATGGGCTCTGACCCAGAAAGAAAGTGTCTGATAAGATAAACCTTATCTGTCCTCATTTAAATACCAAGACAGCTACAGTGAACTTGCACAACTTGCCACGAAAACATGACCTGTTTTTGCATGTTTTATATTTTTAAAGGATTCCCACAGTAAGCAAACACTTTTGATGGACATTTTGTCAACAGCATTATTGGGAAGTGTCAGGCCAGACATCCTGATCACATTTACAAGCTTTTTACATACTGGTTTATTTTACAATAAAAAAAGCTGACAGGAATTGTTTGCTATCAGATTATTACTTGTTAATTTGAGTGTTACTTAGCTTAGTTTTAAAGTCTTTATTAAAATCTCTTCTATGCAAAAACATTGCCCTTTGAATAATTATAACCTGAAATAAGGTTTAAAATCGTCCTTCTGCTAATATCTTCATTTCCCAGCTGTATAAGCAGGTTTACTTGCATGGGAATAATCATATTGGAATATTGGGCTAAAAATAATAAACTAACATGAGAACCAGTACAGAGTAGGCAAAAAAATGACTCTTCTTACTAGATGTTAACTTTCAGTTAACTTTTTTTTTTTTACAACTGTACAGTATCTTGAAGCAAAATATGTCCTCTGAGAGAAACTGCTAAGCAACATTCCTAGTTAAAATGTATTCTGTCTTTTAAATATAAATACTGTCACAGGGTATTAACATACCAGTCCTAACCTCCGATACCCTAACACTGCTGGCTATTAAGAGCAGGAGCTGGGAGTAGCTAAAGAGATTCTTGCAAAATTAAGCAATCTGCTTGTGCTTAAGCAGATGTTCTATGTAGGCAATTTTAAAATCAAACCTACTTCCTCTTCCTCCCTGTTCACATATGGACTGATCCCAGGTCCACCAAACACTTTTTTTCCCCAAAAAGAACTTTATGTTCTTCCACCTCACCTTAACCGGATAGTTTTCCATAGCCTCTTATTTTTTCATTTGAACTTCTGTGGATATCATGCATTTTCTAGACAAATTCTTCAGTTTAAAAGAAAAAGGAAGAAGAAATGAATATTTATATTCTAAAGGTTCTGGATCATTGTCCTGGTTCCAGCTGGGATAGAGTTCTAGAGTTCTTTTCAGCAGCAGCTATGGTGCTGTTCTGTATTCAGGATGAGAGTAATGCTGATAACACATCCGTGTTTCAGCTGCTGCAGAGCAGAGCTCGCACAGAACCAAGCCCATTTCAGCAGTTGGTGCTGTCCTGCCTGTGAGGAGGCTGGGGGTGCATGTGGAGCTGGGAGAGGGCAGAGCCAGGACAGCTGACCCTAGCTGGCCAGAGGGATGTCCCAGACCATATGGCACTGTGCTGAACGGTAAACCAGGCAGTGAGGGGAGAGGGATTAACTGAGAGCTATCATCAATTGATGTCTGGCTGGGCAGCAAGCAATTGCATTGTGCAACAGTTGTTTTGTATGTTCTATCATGGTTTTCCCTTCCTTTTCTGTCCAGTTAAAAGGTCTTAAGGTAAAAATTCATGGATTGAGTTTTTCTCCAATTATCTTCCTCATCCCACTGAGGGAGAGTGAGCGAGCAGCTGTGTGGTGCTTAGCCACCTGCCAGGTTAAGCACCAACAATTATTGGGCAGGATTTTCTGAAAAAACTGTATGGATATTTTTTTTGAACTATATGGCAAGCCTATATTGCCTTATAAACCATTACTATTGAAAAAGTACAACTTGAGATCAAATGCTTTGTGAGTCACTTAAGTATTAACCATTTTAGTGTAGTATGGGTATACAATTTATACAAACATGAATTAACAGCTTTGTTCTTAGTTTAACGGTTATGCCTCCTTTGTTAACTCAAGAATTTTCAAAGAGGCTAACAGGCACTTAAGTGAAGGTTGTGAAGAATTAGAATATTCCAAAACTCTCCTTGATGTTCTTATTTTGCCTTATGAAACTCTGATATAGTATTTCAGTTCTATTCTGATTTCTTTTGACTTCCTTTTTAAGCCACCCATCAAAATAAAATGGAAGCCCTTCAAAGTCCCAAAGCCTATCTTCCAGCAATAGCTCTTAGCAACCTAATGAGATTTTTTTTTTGTGGCTAACATTTGAGACTTTAGATGTCAATTATACATCTAGTGAGCAAGATTTATTTTGCAAGACTGTTGATGAACATTTTTGCCATGTTTGACTCTTCCCTCACAGAGCTTGCACACTGCATGCTATTAAATAGGCCTGTCACGTTGAAGATCTTTGATTTAGAGAATGGAACACTAAGCTGAAGTAAGCTTGTGCTGAAAAAGCCAGAGATCCACCAAGACAGTTTTACATGACGCAGTCAACACATTAGATTATTTGCCTTTTCTTCAGCTAATATGTTTTGACGCTATATTACTATAATAGAATCAGTCAACCACATCTATTTTTAAGCTATCCAGGTTCCAAATCAGATGATCTTTCTGTTACTTTATAACAAAGTACTTTAAACATAGCAATAGACAATCATCTTATTAGCATTAATTAATACAAATTTGCTTTCAAAGCACAGTGACCTCAGTGAATTGGGTAAATAGAACAGAAAGGTAAAACATAGGAGAGATTTGCAATGGGGTTAAGACTTCTTCCAAATGATTTGGACCAGCCACAAGGCCTAGTCTGATCCAGTCCCAATGACTGAAGTCCCAAATGTGTTGAGTTTACTAGATTATGGAGCACACTTAACATGATCCTGACCACTGTTCTACGACTCAACACACCCTGAGATACCCCAAGTTCAGGATAATAGCTGTAGAATACTCTCAGCTCTCATGCTTTATGACATCCAAGAAAGAATGGCAACAACTGCCACCTATGTTTGTTATAGGTTATGTTTGAGTTTTAGAGATAAAGCCTTTCTAGTCAGTCTTTAGAACCATGGACTCACAGAATCATAAGGGATCCCCAGGAGTCATCTATTCTGATATCCTGCTGAAAGCAGGTCTGATTAGATCAGGTTGATTTCACATCCTTTCCAGGAACCAGACTGAGTGATTATCCAATATCATGAAAATATATTTTCCTAGTACCTGATCAGTTTTCTAGATTCCAATTGGTAATTGGTATTTTCATTATTTTCTGAATATCTCCATACAGCTCCAAGAAGATTCTAGCTTCATCTCCTCAGTATCCTTTGATCAGGTAGGTGAAGAAAGTAATAACTGTCTCTTCTCCAAGCTGAAGTAGTTGACCTCTCTCGGCTTCTTATACGTCAGATTTTCCAGCCTTCTGACCATGACAGCGGTATTCTGGTGGACCAACTGCAGCATGCCAATATCCTTCTTGTACCTGGGGCCCCGAACTGGATACAGTACTCCAGATGTTTTACAAGCACTGAACAGAGAAGGATGGGAAGACTACAAGCTTCGCTCTTAATAGTACAGGCTTGGATGTGGTTGCACAAAAGAAAAGTTAGGTACTATGTTTAGGATCCTAAGGTTTTACTACATAACACAAATTGTTACTAAACCTTCAGAAACGGATTCTTTAAAAATTACAACCTGTAGTTGTTTTATCAAAAATTATTACAAAGATGCATTTATATATAGAAGGAAACAGCTAAAATCCAACAAAAGATTGAACAGCGTTTTCTCTTGAACATTATCTTCAATAACACATTCAGCCAGTTATTCTCTGAAATTCTGCTATTGGGATAAACACATCCAGGAAACTTAAGATGACAGTGCCTCAAAAACAAGGAAGAGAACATTTCCTAAGTATTTATCTCTCTATCCAGCAAGTAACAGATACCATTAGAAGTTTTGAGAGAACCAGAATCAAGGACTGGAACAGGATTCTCTGTGCTTTATTTTCTCATGTCTCTGTTAAAATTCCTGCCTGCGTTAATGTTGGTAGCAGCTTTCCTGTTCTTACTGATATCATTGCTTCAAAGTGGTTTGAAACACAATTATAGTTTTCACAATAGTTGCCCAACCTAATGGGAATTCTGACACACCTCAGAGGATGCTTTGCTGTCTTAAGACAGAAGCTGCTTATAATGCTGTTTCATTAATGGCAATTAGTATTTGCTGACTACAGCATTTTCTGTTTCTTTATCAAACAGACATTTTGGAGATGCACGGGCCCAGCGTCTTCACCACTTCCAGGACTGAAAGTCCATGTACAAGACAAAGAAAGACTTACAGAATATATGGATTACCAAATTATCCTGGCCAGCTGGCATAACATTGTGGAAGGATGTTTTGCTGGCTTTTGATGGTCCAGTGGCAGTCATCTCTGAACTCTAAAGACACACACTGAAGACTTGTGTGAGTCAGCCTGAAGGGCAAAGGTTTTCTCAATGTTTTTTGCATATGCATCACAGGAAGAGAAGTTTCAGAAGGTCTGGGGTGAATGTATAAGCTGACACTATAGAATAGGAAAAGCAAACAGCAGGTTTTTTTCCTAATAAGACACCATTATATGCTTCTATTCGTGTTTGTTCAGATATAATATAGGTATTTATATACCCAGGGCGGTGGTGATAAAATTACAAAGGCAGCACACATTACAAGAAACACTTCCACAGCTATTTCAGTGTTCTTTTACAGGATTAATTGTTAACATTACCACATTCTGAAGGGAGGGGATGGGGAATCATGAATTAACTGCCAACAACCTAGAAATACTGTGCATATTTGAAAGCAAGAATCTTAAAATGGTGGCAATCAAGCAACACTACCCTCAGGTTTGCAACTGTTAAGAGTTACACATTATCCTCTCAAGGAGGAGAAATACCCATTTTTACTTCTGTCTAATCCAGATAGTTCAAATTTTAAATGAGAAGTATTGTCATGAGTTATTTACAAGCAGGTCATTCAGAATTTCCTTGCCAAAATTATTCAGCAAATATTATGTAAATAATTTGGAAGAGCATTTGGCTCAGAGCTACCACGTTTTGCACACGGATGTCATTTTATGCAAATTATCTCATAAACACATCAGAATGTTTCCAAAGATGACATATCTATGGACAAACTGTTCTAACTTTACCAGCTGTGGCAGATGGCAGGACACAGAATGTCTGGAGCCTGCTGGCTAGGCAGTTTCATCTAGAAAGGACAGCCTTAGAAGGCGTTGCACACAGGATGGTGATGACCCTGTAACCACTATTTTTTTTTTTATTTTTATTTTTTTTACACCCCCTCATCCTTTTCTGGTCATTGTTTATTCCACATCAAAATCTATCAGATTCAGGTCTGAAACTTGCTGCGGGAAAGACAACATTCAAGTCTAACCTGACAGCCCAGCTGAGACTGAACATAAATACCTTAGTACAGAGGTATAGCTGTCTTTGTCAGCTACCCTCAGACAAAGACCAAGAGCACCTTAAAAAGAAAGTACAAGAACCAAGGTATGTCTTCTTGCATATCATGCCAGCTCCTGGAAGTCAGCTGTTAGGAAACTTCTTGAACCTCAGATGAGCAGGCTACTCGACCGCCCAGCCCCCCCCCCCGTAAGTATATCAAATTCTTTTCTGAATAGCTAATCTTGCTCTCCATCATATTCTGCAACAGTAAATCCCCTAATTTAATTAAACAGAATTGAAACCAGAAAGCAATCCTCAAAAGCTCCAAACCTTTGTTGTATTCCTCAGGAACTCTGTATCAAAGCCCATCCTCTTGTACTGGAAGAGGCTTCCTAATTTTTGTTCTCTATCACTCAGGAGTTTAGATGTCTGACACGTCCATTCTCTCCCCTTCATGATTCTATTTGTGATCTTAATAGCTCTCATTTGTTTATCTTTCTTTACATAAAACTATTCTGTACCTCTGACCACCTCTATAAAATTCCTTTCAGGAATGTGGCACAGCAAAAGAAGAAGCTGGATGTTGTTAACAGACTGGGTGTTTCCTAACATCCTCTTGAACAAGTCTGCTGTATCTCCTCTGAGCAAAAATCCTTGTACAAGAAGAATCAGAACTTCCATAGCTTCTTACATTGCGACTTAATGTAGCACTTTTGTTATTGCCCAGAAAATCAATTTTAGCAGACAGCCTCGATATCCTAACACAACAAACATACCATCTTTTCTTTTCTCTCAAAACCAGCAAGCAAGGTCAGTCTAATGTTCCTAGGAAATTGCAAAATGTCAGCATTCTCCTTCAACCTTAGCACACTGCACTGACTACGCTTGACAAATTATCTCTGCTTCACTTTCTGTAAAACCAGGACAGCTCAATAGGATATGGAACAGTTGGTAACTTTTCTTCTTCTGGCACTATAGCAGCAACAGCAAATCAACTGCAAGAATTATGAAATTAATTGCTTTCTTTGAAAATACATCCCACTAGCATTCTGCTTTGCCAGTAACCTGACTACATTAACATAGACTCATTGTTTTAAACACTTTCAAAGATGGCAAAATATAACAGACAGTACAACACTTAATGATGCAAGCTAATTAACAAGTGATGGCTAAAATGGCAAACACCTGCTTCAGAAACAGCTAAAAGTTCATAGGTATCACTTAGGCCCAGATTAAAAATGCTTGCGTGTTCAGGAGCCCCTTAATCCATGAATAGTTTAACACAGTCACTGAGTCTTAAACAGAGTAAAAAAGAACTGTCCACAGAATAAGGGCTTTCCACATAGGCCTTTCCTACACACGTGTATCTGTTACACAGAAAACACAGGAAGTTCTATATCAAAGTTTACATTTTGATTAACTTCTACTGTATTCACCTCCAGTATTTTGGAAATTAAGCTCACTTGCAGCCTGCTGTAAAAGCTTGCTTTGAGAATTTTTGAAAGCATTTGCAAATAGTGTGTTAGGCTAACCGAACATCCAAACCATTCCAATGAGAAAAAAATCACATAGGAAACACCATCTTGCTGCTAAGCAGTTTCATATAACCTTGACTCTTGTAAATAATTCACAGTATTTTAAAGTAAATAGTTCAAGAGTTCCAAAATGATTGCCCCCCTTCAAACTCATAAGAAAAATAAGCACTGTTATTGAAGGAAAATGTTTTCTTTCACTTGCCAGCTTCTCTTCCCAGTTTTCTTTGGGTGGGATAAAGATATTTTAAGCCATGCTGCATTTAGTTACTAGCATAACTGTGCATACCAAAGAAAAACACATTCTTTAAAATACATCTAGTTATAAAGATCCTTCACAAAGCAAAGATTTAATCTGAGTAATCAAAGGCTAACTTCAAATAATTACAGGCACCTTAAGAACAAGAAACATAATGATAGCTGAGCTACATTAAACAAGATTCATCTTCAGCTAAAATTCAAACCATCATTTCAATACACTTCTATTACATATTTTTTTCCGGTTCCATTATTAATTCTGCTTTCTTTCTGCTATTAGAACTCATACCAGTATTGTAGACAGAAACTAAATGTAGGTAAAAATCTTGTGTGTTCCTATAAATTAGGGTCTTGTCTGGAAGCGAAAGAACATCAGATCACCTAGAGCCAGAAAAGCTTTGATTTGCAACCTCAACTCCCTCTAGAACACCCATTGAGCTTTGATGATTATTCCTAATAGAACTAAACAACTGATAGTAGCAGTCAGCAAAATTAAATTAGTCTTCACCAAACCACTTTTATATTAGTTATTCTAGGGAGAGCTCGTTAGATCAATCCTGAACCATTACAATGCTTCAGCTTTAACTGGGTAAGGGTTCACAATTGATTTCTTTGGAAGCAGAATTAAATTACGTGGAGTTATACAACTCATTCAGAAAGGGCAGCAACAAGTCAATGCCATGCGCTTTTTAAAGAAAAAAAATCGTTTCCACTTCCTATAACTGCCTTCTCCAATTACCATACAGTGGGGAAAAAAAAAGCATTTAGTCTTCTGAACTTCCTTTTCAGATATACCTAGAAAAGACTCTACCACGTGCCTTGTAAACTCTGCACATAAGGCTTAATTTGTGGGAGCTTCATCTTTATTTGGAGCACTGTACACTATTCACGTCTACTTACTCTTATTACCACATGGTCTTCATAACCTTCCACAGCCTTTTTATTCAGCCACACAACCAGCTATCTTTGGATTTGTTGCCTTTGCCAGCATTTCCATAACACCTCTTCAGAGACGAGCACCTCGATAGCATTTTTACAAATAATCAACGATTTCCTGGGAGTATATTATGTAATAAAAGCAGTCCCTGCTACAAGCCACCTCTGCCAGGTTTCAGTATTATTGCCACTAAGACTACACATCCAAAGTAAGTGTTTAACTATTATTCTTCTGGGAAGAAAACAAACATCAAGATTTGTTATGTCTGGAGGCAATACAGACATATTTGCCCACAGAGTCACTCAATCAAATTCAAAGGCTAGTTTATAAAACGAGCAAAAATCCACAGAGGTTTGTCACTGACATCAGCCACAAAGATATGCAGACCCTTAACACTGCATTAGCTACAAGGATACAAAAGCAAGCTTTTCTAGACAATTAAGGCACTTGCTCTTAACCTTTCCATTTACTCTTTTTTTTTTTTAATTATATATATATATATATATGAAGGTTCTCAAATTTTGTTAGTTTCAGCCAAAAGACATGACAGTATCTTTACTTGTAGGAATTCAGGTGTCTTTTGGAAAGCAACTTACACTTTCCAATGTGTGTCCCATTTTTGTGATTCTATACAGTTTATAATTTCCTTTTTTTTTTTTTTTTTTTTAAAGAGTGCTGTAGCATATTGTTTTGTTTGTTTGTTATTGTTGTGAAAATTTCCCCCAAATTTCTCATATTAAATACAGATTATCTTTTGGAAGAAGAAAATATTAGTACATAGATGTTACCAATAAGTTATGGAACAAGCTAAAGTCTAATGACAGTCTAACCTATCAATTTTCATCCGTTTACCTGTGTGGAACTGGGCTTTGTATTGCTACATTAACAACTTTAGCTGATGGAAGATCCCTATAAGAGCTAACCATATATGCATTCTAAGATTAGTTATCCAGAAACAAAAGAATTCTGATTAGATAATGCTGTTCATTATTTCAGTTTTGTACATCTGATATACTACTAATATTTGGCTTTAATTCACTGAATCCACCTATTTTGAGCTGAGATTTGCATAGTGAGGTATTTGAGATTAGCTTTGTACCTCAGGAGTCATATGAATACTATATTTAATAGAACAATTCTATGAAATGGTGAACTGTGTTTTGCATTTTTGGCATACTGCAACCCAACTGCATTATAATATAGTATTAAGTTTGCGACATATACAAACATTAAGCTGTAATAGCCTTGGAACAGAGAGTAACTGCTTTTCCCATTAAAGTTGTTTGCTTCCGTGAGCGTTACAAGATTCCGATAAAGTCAGAAAAAACTTTAAATGAACAGGAATTACAATACAGACATTGAATAATGTTTGTAGATACCTTCTGCAGTCATTCATAATGCAGGATCTTTTTATCTTCTCAATAATATTCTGAGATACTAAAAAAATCTGTTAGATTACTTGAAAACATTTAGTGCCTCCAGACTCGCTTACACCCTCAGGGTTTGGGGGTTTTGTTTACTTGGGTTGTGTGTGTGTGTTTTTGTTGAAGAAATAAGTTACATGAAACACCGAAACAAGTGCTGCTGCCTTATACATCAGTTCCTCTGTGTTTATGTTTGCAGCAGCCTTGTTTCAATATAAAAATTCTGATATTCCCAGACAAATATACAAGTAGGACAAAACATGGTAAAACAAAGAGCACTGTAAACAGGTATGTTTTAATATCAGATTCTCCATAAAAACTCATGGTAACGTGAGGCTAAAAGACCAGAAGTAAGGAAATGTATCAGACAGACCTACCTTTTCCTGTATTTAGTGCTACACAATTTGCTATGCCTCATTATGCCATCAGTCAGCAAAAAGAAACAGTAGCAGTGTTCCCATGGCAGTGATAAAAGGCCATCACTTTGCACAATTTTAGTCCTCACACACATTCCTGTCACTGTCAAAATTATTAATGATTAACCACAGAAAAATAGCAGAGAATATTAAATGGTAATGGGAACTGGTGTCCATTTCTCCATGGATAACCTAATTTGAATACCTAGAAATCCCTTTGCAAGCCTTGCATCAACACTAAGTAGCTTACTTCATATTCTTGTTTCAGTTTGTGTTAAGTTTCCCTACAGGAATATCTGCCCAGCACTCAAAGCTAGGCTCCAGACATTGTATGTCAGGACATATGAACATGAAAGTAAACAAAATCAGGTCCCAAGCTGGAAAGTAAGAGAAACAAAATATACGTGAACTATTCCAGTGTCATTACAGCATCTTGCCCTCTAACATGGCTAGCTACTCAACTGGCTCAAACACTCCACTTTGCTTTCAGGTCTGCCAACTGTTTTCGGTTTCTAGCTCTGCAGCAACCTCATTAAAGTAGAGCCCAACCACGTGAAACCTGAACTCCTGAAAGTATCTTTCTGTGGATAGAGTCACAGGATCTTGGATGACAAACTGCAGCTTGTTGGCAAGGAAGTCTGCTGAACAAGAGAGAAGGTCAGACTGCTGCTGGAAGCAGTCCTCTGTGGCTCTGTACACCAGGTCTTTGAGAACACAGGAAGAACTAGCAGATGCAGAGCGGAAAAGAAACACGCGTTTTTACCAGCAGGGTAATTTTTTCCTACTTTTTTAGTAGCTCAGAAATTTAAGAAGAGTACAGCAGCCTAGGAGACCACTTTCCACAGGAGGAGGATTGGTTTTAATTAACAACTTTGTAATTAGTTTAGCATGTTAATAGCACTAGAGCAGTGATTTGCCAGTTGGGCAGCCTCAGCCCACAATAAAATGCGATGTGTGAAGTAAAGTCAGTTCTACAGGCACACAGGACAGCATAAACACAGCCCCTGTTCTCAAATGGTATACCACGCTCCTGGCAACAAAGCTAGCCAATTCTTCAGAAAGTGTTTAGCAATGTGTTGGAAGAAAAAAAAAAAAAAAAAAAAAAAAAAAAAAAAACAACAATACTTGCATATTAGGTGCTAGTTTTTGTTCAGCCAGAGAATTTTTAAAATTTGCATGCAATTCCTCTGATCAGCTTAAATTGATATTAAATTTTTGGTTACCTGGAATCTTCACAAGTCAAAAACCATACCAATACACTGCTCTGTTCAGTCTTGGAAATGGATTTGTTTTGGTCCTCAAAGTCTGGTACTGAAGTAAACTTTGTGGTTTGCCTCCATAAACAAAGGATGGCATAAAGGATACAGAGAAATTAAGAAGCTTGGCTCTTTACTGTTACCTATGTAAAAGGGCATAGGTGGCACACATAGAAGAATAAAAGGATAGACCAAAAGATGAAATAATTTTTCTATGTTGAAGGAACAATTGTTATCTTAGAACAGATGTATTACTCTGTACATACATGTATGTATTAGAGTGGAAAATGTTCCTACTATGCAATCCTCTCTCCAGTGCCTAAAAAAAAAAAGTCATAAGGTCAACAGCTGTGACAGATCAAATTCAAGGAGGCTCACCGCAGGTGGTCATTTTTCCCTGTGTTAAACACTACAATAGACAAGAAATAGTCTAGTAAATAAAGATGCTTGGAGACAAAAAAACTCCCTAGACTGCATCTGTCTAGTTGCTGCTTGTTACCACACTGTTATTAGTAAAAACCAACTGTCACACTGGATCTATCTTTTAGAGAGAACACAGCACTTCTTTTACAGCTGCTACAGTGTTTCTGACCTACAGTTATCAGACTCTTAGCACCTTCCCATGCTCATTCTCCTTGCATTGCAGCATTAGTATCTCCACGGGAATAACGACAACGTGACATATATTATAAATGAGCTCTTAGACACAGCAGTCTAAGTTTTATAGAAAGAACATATTCTACAAGGCTTTTATTTAAAATATTTGCACAGAAACAACCTTGCACTGAAGACAAGGCTGAATAAGAGGTACAGAAACTCTATAAACGGTTCAGGAGCACGAGGCAAAGGGAACACCTTGTAATGCTTTGATTTCTAATTAAAATGCAGGGAGCTTGAGGCAAAGAGCGTATCTGAGCTGGTCAGTTAAGAAAGCTGTTATTGTTCTTTCACTGTAAGACCCCCTTGCTTTAGCATGAGACAGAAAATCATTACAATTTGGTTAATACCTCTGTGTCTAGGTAGTTATTCTTTAGCAAACAAAAAGTTATTTATATTAAATTACAGGCAACAGATACAACTATAGTAATTTTATCTTCTGGTTTCCAAGGAGACAAGTGACCTGCATATGCTTCTCCTAACACACATATCAGAGACCTAACATGGTAAGTAAAGCCACAAAAAACAGAAGAAAGCTCATTGCTACAGAGGTAGTCAGCTCCAAAAACCAGAAGGCAGCCAGAAGAGTAAGAACTTGGATAGTTTGTTTACCAACACAGCTTCTCTGCTGGTGTCAGGTCACACACTTTCAACAGAGCATTCACTGCAATTGGATATCACCAATCCTTGTTTTAAAGAAGGAAAAACAAAATCTACCCCAACATGAAAACACGACATGTATACTATGCCTAACAAATGATCAGGGCAGCAATCTAACTTTAGCACACACAGGGCAAAAGCTTCCTATCATCTGAACTCCATCTTTTTGCGCTCCATCAGCAGCTCTTTGAAGCAAAGGGTTACATTGTACCAGCAATTCCCTAATTTTCCAGAATCTCAGGAGGATTCTGCTTTCTTCCTCAGTCAAGCTCAATAAACAATAAGCCCCCAGTAACCAACAAAACCAGATTCCCCCCCCAAGCATACAGTAGAAGGGACTGTCTTCCCCCACTCCCTGATCAAGCATTGCTCACGTTTACAACACATTGGTAAAAAGCAAACGAACAACACTAGCTTTTCTTAGAAAAACTGCTTCAAGTTTCTTCAGTTACAGTTTACTATCCCTCTCCCAGGCATACATGCACATTTTGATTTCCTTAGGCCCCTTCATTTTCCTGCTTTCTTCCATATACTCATTTCAGGCAAAAATCTTCAGTAATACAGTGAGGGAAGAGGCGAGCTGCAGGGCTCCAGGGTGCTGCTGTGAGCAATCAGCACACATATGGCAAGACTGGGTTAAGTTCGGACTAATTTCAGCCTGTCTTAATCTGTCTCAGCTGACAGTAACAAAGGAAAGAGACCACCAAAATGTACCAAAGCCTTGGATACTAGTTCTACTTTGTAATGGTGAACAGGCAGATGAACAGGCTCTGTGTGGTGTTTCCACAGTTTACTTTGAAGCCCTATCCTACTGAAGTTATCCTTAGTCCCTTTGTCATAGGACTGGGATGTTAGCTCTAAGAGATTCACAACTGTTAATTGGAAGCCCCTGCAACCTAAATATGTATCTTGGCACAGACTAAGCAACAAGTTCATGAATTGTGCTGAAAAAAAACCTTTGCTTCAGGAGACAGTTATTTTGGACCCAACTAATAAAGCATTTTAGGCTACAATACGCGTGAAGCTGTTTAGAATGAGCTCTCAAAAGAAAGAGCTCTATGTCCTGAGGAATGTTAAGAAGTGAGAGAAGCTGGGTAATGCTAAATGCAATACTAAACAACACAGGAGAAAGCCATTAACATGTAATGCCAGAAATGGGGGCTGCAGCATGCAATAGATTAGCAAAGAAACGCACACAGCAATAAGGAAGAGAAGAACAAGACCTAGAAAAACTTATGTCTAGGACCTTTCCTGTAAGGCAAACAACAAAAGCATCCAATACCTGTTTTGCTTAATGTTAAGGTTTGCTTGAAAAAGACAGCTAAGACACCAAATGCTAAGCAAAACTAGAAATAGGAGAGGATGGAATAAGGAAGAGTTTTTTTCTTTAAAAAAAAAAAGAAAAACAACAACAAAAAACTATGTAATCTTAAAGATACTTTACTGAAAAATGTATTTTGTTATTCTATTCCCCTTGATCCCAGGGCTGACAAAACATACGCTAGAGGAAATAACAGAAAAGAGAAAATGAAGTGGCCTAGAGAACACTAGGAGTTCCTCTACTTCCAATAGCAAGCAGGGCCTTGATCTCACTACAAGGTCAACAGCAGAACTGCCACTCGAGTTCTTTTACTAGCTGTTTATTTGGATCACATATTTTCCACTACTCATGATGTGTTTCACGGACAGAAAGCTGCGATATGATTTTTTTCCAATGACAGAGGCCTACATGTTCATGCCCTTTCCATTGATGTATATATATTACTGTATCCTATTCTATCTTCATTAACTTGACCAGTCAAGCATGCATTATGCTCTTATTTTGTTAGCAATCTTCACTTTTCCAACTACTTACGTTAAGGATAGCCTTTCACATACAGTCTCTATTCACAGCAATAATTTTCTAGATACAAAATCAGTATTTTAACATTTTTCTATTCTCAAGGCTCTACAAAGAATTTACATACCTTATTCATATAGCATCCCCCAGCACTGTGAGCTCTCTCAATTCATAGATAAAAAGAAAAATAAAGCAAATCAGAAATCCGATGTTGAGTGTTTACAACCCTGTGCTCACTCTTATCTCTCCCTGGCAGCACAGCCTCACCTCATTACATGATTCTTAACACTCACAGCTGCATGATATAACCTGACACAGGTGTATCACATCATTACAGAAACAAGATGAGGAGCACGATTCTTGTGCTGATATCTCTGTGACAGAACATTTCTCAGGATTCCTGCGTTGATAAGCATTTGATGCTACAGAAGGTTACATAAATACCATCTATACCAAACTAGATAAAAAGTGATGTGACACATACTGACAAACACATTTTTGGTTACAAGTCCTACAGCACAGTCAGCAGAAAGCCCAAGGCAAAATGGTATTTTATTAAGGTAAATCACAAAGCTTGGAGCAAGGCTAAGCAAGATTATCAATCCTTTCGATCCCATAAGAAATAAAAGACTGTGTTGCATACAGTTTAAAGACAGGTCAGACTAGTATGAATTTTAGCTGTGAAATTCTCACTAAAAATGATGCTTTTATAAAAGACTTTTCTTTCTTGTTGGCAAGCAACAAAGCATCTGTCTGCATTCTAAACTCCTCAAACTGAAAGCACAGTAACAGATTCAAAAACCCAAATACTTCACAAAGCTGTAAATTAAAAAAGCTGGTGAAGAATGTGGCTAAGAGTGTTTGTTTGTTTGTTTTTCTGGAATATAATCAAAGCTCTTTAGTTCCACGACCTTTACAAGTTAGCAAAAAACAGGTGAGATACATTTGCAGCTTCATGTTAATCTCAATTCAAGGCATGTAAAGGACCTCATTTTCTGACAGCAAATTCTATTACGGAATTGATATTTTGGTCCTAGGACAGCAGAGGATCCCTGCTGGAGAAAGGCTTCCAGGGATTCCCAGCTGCTGAATGCAATTCCTTAGCTTAGCACCAGTGAACATCATTGTCTTCAGCCACTGGTCTGGTGACCATTAAAGCAGCAGGATGCTGGCAGGACCTTAGCACCTAGCACATTTGTGGCAGCACAGGAAACTTAGCTATTGCCAGTCAGCTTTTATGCTTCTCATCAGTCCCTTGACAGAAGTGTTAAAAGTTGACAATAACCATGTGTACGCAGTTAGCCTGCTGTAGGCACACTTGCTATAGAGCATTTATTGAATTCTCTTCATAAAACTAATAGTAAGTAACTTAAGTGCACTGAAGTCTCATTCAGATTGAAATTTCAAGATCCTAAAAGTGATTTCAGAACAGAAGTTGTATTAACAAACTGTGTTTATAGATGAATTCTGGTCTGGAGTTTCTGCTCCCAAATTACTCTGAGAACATTAACCTTCCAGCTAAGTTCTACTATTTACAGCTAGGATGTTGCAATTACTTCACGGCAAGTGAATTGATAAAATCAGAAATCTTAGTTTTTCCACGACGTCATGTATTTTATAAATACACTTTAACGTGTTAAATATTTTACAAAGTGTTAAATATATTACAAATTCCAACATTCAAATGGCTGAAGAAACATACTCAAGCAGCTGCCTAGAAACATCCCTTCTTGAGAAGTATTTTTGAATGCATCAAGGAAAATATGCTTTGACTGAATTCAATCTATATGAAAAATCATGGTATGTACACAGCTTTTATAATAAGCTCACCATGTGTCCACCAAGGAAGGCTGTACTCTATACACATATGCTGGTTCATTTGGATGAAGGCCAGGTTTTTTAAGAGATCAGCTGCCACGTAGAGATCACAGCAGTTTGACATATTTTTCAAGAGAGCACAGCACACACAGTACTCCCTCCTAAAGAGAGAAGCTTCTTGGAAAAATCTAGCCTTAAGGGGGGAGCAGGGGGAGGCAGGAAGGAAAGGGCTTCAGGCTTTTTCCTTATGCTCTGAAAATGTCATGTAGTTGCACAGGGATAGGCTGCACAAAAAAATATTTGGTTTCTTTTGGTCATATTGGTATAATATGATGGCTTTCTGTAATATCTATCTCTAAGAGTAAAAATGTATATACTGAGTTAGTTGTTCATGTAAATACATTATTTCTGCATGACTTTAAATTAAAAGTTAAGTTATGATTTGTACTACTTACAAACTCAATTTATTTATCAAAGTAAATATTATGTAGAGAGTAACAGTTACATATTGCTAGGTTAGAAAATCAACAAGTACCTGAGTTCTGGAAAACATAATACTGAACTAAATTCCGTACTAAATACACAAATGCCTCAAGATTAGGATGAGGACAGGAGCAGCTGGACTAATTAGTACTAAGGTTATAGATCAGTATAGGAGGGGTCGTAAACCATAATTATTACTGGATTAGTCCTTTATTTTGAATAGAAGTTACTCAGATAGCTATCTAAAGAATCTGGTTGGTTCAGACCACACAGTGGACAGGGAGCAGGACAGCGAGGGCTGAAGTGCTATGATGATGATTGATGCTACCAATGATAACCAAAGGGGGGGGGCGGGGGGTAATATTTGTATAGGATTTTAGAACATGTTTAATCCAGACTTAACGCTGCACTGGACATCTTCCAGAGAATATCCAAAATATAACTATAATTCCAGTTCAAACCTGAGTAAAAGATATAGCTTTCTTCCATACAATACATATAACAAGGCTAAAACAAAGATAGGTGAAAACACAGGTTTGTAATTTATAATTTAAATGGGAAGTGCGAGTCATATGGCCAACGTTATATTCACGAATCAAGGAAGAAAAATCTTTAGTGCAAGATCTTTAAAATAGCTTCTAACATGAGAAGAAGAGCAAGCTCTGCCTTAGGAGGGAGAAAACAACTGAAAACTCTACTGCAATGGATTTGAGCCATTTTTTCCCTTTAGGCAGAGGACGACAGAATGGCCTGAAACCTTGGGATGCTGCAAACTCGTGGAGAGGATTAATGAATGCATTTGTTCAGGTAGAGACTGAAGAGTAAGTTAAATTTAATTCAGCTAAAAATCAGATTAATGGTTATAGTTATGTCCCTCATGATTTAGTAAAGTTAATAGTAAGACAACATACGATAAAGATGCAGCTGTTCTCTGAAAATGCATTACAGATCTTTTTCATGTGCTTCCTAACAAGAAAAAAACAATCACGGAATTTATAGCACCTTACATCTCAAGAAGAAAATTTCTATTATTATTAGTGGGGAAAACATGGGAGTTAAAGAATCTCCTTAAAAAGTGTACATTGAGAGGTCTTTCAAAATCCATTAAATCTATACATACAGAAGCAGATAGACAGATTACAATTCCCATCCTGAAGTTTCACTCTTTTATCTGACACCATATGGGAATACTACAGCATTACAATGCTTTAGTCCTTTCTCTTAGCATTTACAGTTCTGATGATGACCTATCCAACTTCTCCTGCCTCAAGCCTCTAAATACCAGTGTTCACATTAGTTTACAATCCAGTCTACTAGAGTCTAGTTTTACATCTCACTGTTTTTAATTTCATAACAGCAGCCTTCTTTCACACTTGCAATGCTTTTAGACTTGCAATACTCCCTCTACGTTGCTTTCTGTTGCCCTGCACACTCTCTGTTCTTACTGATTTTATTCAGAGTTGATGCTCAGCACCTTCCAGAACATAATCTTAGTTTAGGGAGGCAGACTCCAGTCCTTTCTTAGGGCTTGTCTGGTTATTACCGTGTCTCCAAGAATTCCTAGGTTGAGGTGAGCGTAATTCTTTCAGTGTTAGGCCTCATGCCTAATCATGTTTTGATTATGTTTATCACAGTTCTGCACACAGAGTGCTCAAAAAGTTAATGATGTGGCACCGCTGCCTCTTTCCTTCAGTAACTTTAACCAGTAGCTAGGATGGATGTAGCTGTGGCAATAACTGAACTGTCAGCCCCTCCATCCAATGCTACAGAACATCTGCTGAAATAGACAATAACAGGAATTAGCAGCATCTTCAGCACCTCCCTAAGGAAGGTTTGGCTAGAAGGTTCCCTTGAGAGTAGACACAAAACAACAACAAAAAGCAAACTCCCTCACACCCTGAAACAAGCGGAAGGAGATTTTAACATAAGACTATAAGTTTTATAGTTTATTATACTTACAGTTGTTTCAGCTGTGCCCAAAGGAAAACTGTTTTAGCCCTGGTACCCTGGCCTCTTTAGTTCAGGTCTTCCTGAGTTTAGGAACCTCTCCCACTTTTGCAAATACAACCAGTTTAAAACAGCTCAAGTACTCTTTCTCCTATCCTCTATTCAGTAACCTCGTTTAAGCTCCTTTAAACAGCTCTGTGGGATATTAGAGATGGATTTCAAAGAATAAATTCCAGTGTTAAGGAAAGGGCTGTGCAGACTTGAGATGGAGAAGCACATTTTCAGGAACAAGAACTATGTTGCTTAACCTTGCTATCAATCATTCTTTCAGGTACGCAGCCTCATTTAGCTGGGAAAAGAGAAATCTGTGTACAATGTTCAAAGAAATTGCCATGTATTGGCACTGTCATGCTCGCGGCACAACTGTAAGTAAACTGTTTTATGACAGTCCATAGGAAAGCATAAAATGCATAAGTAAGCCTGGAAATCTTGTAAGATGTGATCAATGAAAAACACAATGCTGTATCTAAATTCAGCTCTGTAAAAGCCACTCATTTCCTGAGTCTGTGCAAAGGTATTACAAATGATACAAAGAATGCTAGAAACAATAAAAAAGGAATGAAAAGATACTTGAAACTGATTTGTCTGCAACCATGCAACATTATTAAAAAATATTTTCCATTACATAAATGTTATCATACTTAAGGTCTTCAGTTCAAAACAAACACACAAAAAGCTGCAAACTGCACAATATTTATCATGTTGCCTTTGATCTACAAGGTACAGCAAAAACCAGAAATTCCACAAGGAAATTAAAGTTTAAGTTAACATGGAAAACGTAGAGGAACAGCAATGTATGATTTATACTGGATCAAGTTCTCATTAGCGTTTGCTGAAGAAAAACAAGGTGTACTGGAAAAAGCCTACCTGTTATGTTTTACTCCTTCCCAGGACAAAAATAATGAAGGTGTTATTCTGTGCATTTATGGAATTACAAAGAATTGTAATTCCGTGTAACATTTTAGAATATTTAATCCCTTTACATAGGCAAAGGGATTCATAGGCAAAGAAAGCAAGCAGCAGAGTGAATGCTGTAATCTTTTCTTTAAAAACACAATTGGCACAGAAATTGACCATTTTACTCAGGAGGATGCAATTACATTTCAGCTTTCATGTAAAGCTGGCTTCATAAAATTGAAAAGCCTGTGTATGAACAAAAACATAACAGCAGGGAAAAAACAAAGACTATAGTTGGCTATGGATCATTTCTCCTTCCCCACATGGTTTGAGGGAGAAATAGCTGGATGCACTGAGTGAAGCCAATCTGCAGTAAGCAAGCTGGTATCAGCCCTGCTGACCTAATGGTAACAAGGAGCCCAGGACTGAAGAATTTACTCTTGAAGAAAGCACATAATCAACCCCTCATGCCTTTAAGTAAAGATTTCATAAGCTACATTTTTTTTTTTTTTAAAGAATAGAGAAGCCCAACTCACTCCTTATTCTGCCAAACCCTTTGAGAGACTGCAACACAAATTTCCTGGATTATTTTAACTGAACCATTTTCTGTAGGGTAGTGCCAATCTGTTTGATTAGTTTAGGATGGTTAATAAGAACAACAAACCTCAGGGGAGAAGGGGGGTGAGATGGAATACAAAGACAGACAGAAAGACAGAGGAAAGATCTTTCCTTTCTCTCAGCTTCATATAGTAAAACTAAAAATGTTTGGCTAAATGAAGAGACTCTCTCTCTCTCTTTTTTTTCTCCTTGTATTTTGAGTATCATGTTCTTGGATAAGCAGCAAAGGCAACAGCAATAACAAAAACACCTCTGAAAAAGCTTGTCTTCTGCCCTCACTGGAACAGATGTTTTTAAACTCTTTAAATTTAAAAAATAATAATAATAAAAGAAAGAAAAAGGAAGACATTTCTCATCCAACTCTAACTGTACTATAATTAACAGAAGAAAAGTTTGGATTCAGATACAAACCATAAATACAACTTTAAGATCAGAAACTGTCAACTTAAGAAGTTCCACTTACTATGTTAGGCTGCAGTAAGTTAATTAACTTTTACTAAGCAATGTTAATTCCTAAGGTGAGAAGCAGAAAATAAAGTCAGAAGACTATTTCTATATGCAAACAAATATAGCTTATGTCGTGAGACCTGTTAAATATTGAGCTCTTTACTGTATAGTTTCAGATACTTTGATCAAATGTTAGAGAACTCAAGTGAGAGGTTAATGTCCACTTAGAAAAAAACATGCTGCTCACATTTTATCAGAATTTCTCCTTGTATTTTGAGTATCATGTTCTTGGAGAAAAGAAAAAGTTCAAAGATTATTTTGGTGAATACCTTAAAAATTAAATAATAATTAAATAATGCTAGAGAAATTTTATTTTATTATTGATAGCAACTAGACAGATTGTATGTCTGCCGAGAGCAAAGTTATTACCAATAACCACTTTGTTAAATACAATTAGAGAGATTTGTTACCTCTAACAATTTAGTGAGAACTATCAATAGAAATATCAATCATGTCACACATTCCTTAGTTTTCTCACATTTTCAGTATTAAGAAAGTGTTTATCAAAGTGTTTATTATTGTGTTGCTAGTGGGACTCCAAGAAACTCATTTATGCATGGGGCTTCAGTCATAAGTTTGTCATGCCTCTCCCAAAGAAACAGCTTACCTTTTTTTTCGTCAAACATATCTCATACAGCAGCACAGCTCATTTATTCACTCAATATTTCAACTGTAATAGAAAAATAAGTTGTTTGTTAGTCTGTTGTGAAGAGATGTTCAAGCTATCTACAAAACTCAGTCTTACACAGATTTACGTCAAGCACTAGCTTCTGTGACTTGCACAGAACAGAAGGCCATGAGCCTCTGCATTTAGGTATTGCAAGTTACACTGTTGCCAAAACATTATGTGAGTTTCCTTGATCTCTTTTCTTTTGAAAGAATTAAGTAAAAGAGAAGAGGAAATTGAACAATGCTATTTCTGTCGTTTGTTACTCAAACAAGCAGTCCAGGAGCATTACTGTAGGCAGTCCTGTTTCAGAGATATACTTGTTAAGTGTCTAACTTAGGGACATGGATTGTCCCATTTAATTAAACATGGAAGTATTCTGGTGCTTGAAGCAATGTACATGCATGTGCTTAAACTCTGATTTGAATTCACGCTTGTGGAAAAAGGGATTACACATTCAAACGCTGCCTTGAGGCTAGGACAGCGATGGACACCACAGCACAGGCTCCAAAGCAATTACAGAAAGAGTCATACCAAAGAAACTTCCAAAAAGAAGAAAAATAGAAACATGAGGTAAAACCTTTCCTAAAAAACAGCATAAGGTCACATCAAAAGCAGAAGGATGTTTTTGAGGCCTTACAGCTCCACAGAGACAGTTACCTTACAGGCCACACACCTTTTGAAAGCATTTCCTGAACACCCAGAAGAAAGTAAGCTTCACAAAATGCCGCCCCCTGCTGGAGATGGTGGCAATTTAGTAACCCGGAGAGCAGTATTACGGTCCCTTTTGTCAGGATCCTGACTGGGAGAAGGCTGCATGTTCAGGAGCAGCGTTCCCCGGACTCCAGGCCGGCGCCACGCTGCTGAGGTACCTCAGCCGCAGGGCAGGCTCTGGCAGCCCCCGCCCCGGCCTGGCTCCAGCCCTGCCACCCGCAGGGCCCCCGCTATGCAGGAGTGCAGCAAGAAGCCATTGTGTGAGCATCCTTTAGGAACAGCTTTTCCCTTTACGGAGATCATACATTAGATCATACTATTTACCAGAACCCAGATCAGTCTAAACCTGCTCATGAACGTATTAGCTAGGGACCATGGGTGTAAAACAGGATGGGCCAAATGAAGCAATTTGGACTTTTCAGATTTTTGTAATACAGAAGTTGAACTTTCTGCCCAAGTGAGTCTGCGAAGTCACACTCATATTAATTGATTTATTCCATCTTTTTTGTTTACTTTTCCATTTTGATGCTTCCAACTTCAAGATTACCTAGTGGAAAGCATATTCTTTACGCAATTAATTGGCTATTTTTAACCACTGCTGGCTTCTGGATGGACTCCAGATTATCTGGTTACCTGTCATGGAGCACAACCAGAACTAAAGGTAGATCTGAAAGCAATAAAATTTTTCATTAGTCCACAAGGGTACTTGTGTGTCAGGGCAAGAATATCCGAGTTCCAGTTATGAGGTTGTGTGGTCAACATCAGAACCAGGAGCCTGTGGGCCACAAACAGAAATATATTTTCTGTTCTTTGTGTAACAGTTGCCATTCTCCAGCTCAGCTGTCCAGCTGAAGGACTCAGATGCAACATTAAGAGCTGCTTTCTTAGCATTCTCTTACAAATTCAGCAAGCTATAAAACATAAACCCACAAAATGTTTTTATTCCTTCTTTCAGTTAGGAAATAGTAATAAGTAGCTGTAAGCTGCTGAGTGGAAATACATTAGTAGAGCTTTCCTCCAGTCCACATTATGATTGAGCTCTTTTATACCTACTCACATGAACTGTACCATTGAGACAATCAATGCGTTATTATATAAAGGTCCTACTAGACAGTAAGATATCAATTTTGAAAATCATTTTTGTCCCAGATGATTCTGCTTTTTGAACTAGAAAAAAAAATGCTTTAGACGTAATAAGATTTACTTTATTAGTGGCTTTAAAGTTTGCTGAGTCTTCTTCAGGTTTTACATACAGTCCTGAATATTAGCTGGACTCCTATAATAACTTTTTTTTCTGGGCAAGCTATTTTCAGTGACCTTTATTACATGTCATTTCTCATGTACTTTTCATGCATTTACAAATACACAAATGCTATAAATGACAAAGATGTTGTTGTTTGTTGACTGGAGATTCATAAATTACAGGACCAGCTCATACGTTGTTATCACCTGGCTCCTGTGAGCATGTTAACATAAGTAACAAACTTCAGGGGTAAACCTTAAAGGAGTAAGACACGTCATTTTCATGGAATTATTTTCCAAAATCACCTTTTCATCTTCCTTAAGGACTTAGATGCTTCAGCACATGAGGGGAGGATATTAGGCACAATGCCTCAGAAACAGGAAGTACAATGGTTGTCCAGGTTAATGTAGGAACACTCTTCAGCATATTCCCTTTTTCTAAATAATAGTCTAGCAAGTAACATAGAAATCAGCAAAAGAACCATCACTTTTGCAATTTTGCTCTCTGTTCAAGAATAACTCATAGAGCAAGACAGTGTTATGCTTCTTACAGCTCATGATTAGGGTCATAGAATCATGGAATATATCAAGTTGGAAGGGACCCTCAAGGATCATCAAGTTCAACTCCTGGACTACCAGTACATAAAACCTTATGTCTGAGATCTATCAAACTTTTTATCAGTTGTCCAAATAGTTCTTGAACTCCAGTAGGCTTGGCACCTCTCTATTCCCAAGGGAGTCAAAAGCTCCTCCTAATTCAGTATTAGTCACAAACTTATTTAGCATGCATTCGAGTCCTGCATCCAGGTCATATATAAAAACATGGAAGAGAACTGGCCCTAAAATGGAGCCCTGCAGAACCCCACCAGCGACTGGTCACCAGTCTCATGTAACCCCATTTGCTAAAACCCTTTGAGCCCGACCCATCAGCAAACTGTTTACCCATGCAGTTGCTTTTCTGTAATACCTACCCAGAGCATCTGGGTAGGTAATCTAGAAGCACCTAGAAGTAAACCTAGAGTGAGTGAGCCATTTTTAAACAAACAAACAACAAAAAAAAAAAACACCCAACCCACAACTCCTTAGATTACCAGCACTACGTTTGTAAAAAAGATTAGGAGTACAAAGGAACAAAAGCATATGAAAGTGTGAGGAAGGCACAGAGCTTGAATTTGATTTAAAAATTATATTTCTTATTCTAAAATTATATTACTTTCTGTTTTCCATAATGTGTAATAGATATCCAGGGACAGATTCATTTGTGCTGTAACTCTATTAGTTTCAAAAGCTTGCAACAAAGATGTATCTGGCCCTTCATATTTAGTACCAAAACACAATAAAAATTCTGGTCTATTTTTTCAAATAAAATGGATAAATAAAATGAATTCCATGAAAGAAATTTGATTTATATAGCTCTTCTCGTTGACAAAGGATCTCAAAGCGATTTGTTGATAGCCACATAAATTTCTAATTAAGATTTTTTTTTTGGATTATTTCTCCTTAAACATGTCTTCTGAATCACCAGAACTTCAGGCTACTGCATGTTAGCTGTGTCATATCCCAGTCTACACCCTTACAAATTAGGAACTGGATTGGACCCCCTCCTGTGCTGGCTGAATCCTTACTCAAAAGAATAATCCCGCAGAATTCAATGAACCTACTCACATAGTAGGTGAGTAGTGTATTAAAATATTGTAGAGCTTACACCTATACATCTGAGGCCATCCATGCGAGTTTCTCTGCCTTTATAATTTTTCCCTTTACATTTAGAAAACCACGGTGTAATCCTACCAGAATAATATTAGCTCATTTTGCATCTGCAGCCTAACAGAAAAACTAAACGCTCCCCCAAGCAGGATGCCACACAGGAAGGGGGAGCTCTGTCTCACAAGCACGTGTTAGTCCTCATGCTCTGTAAAGAGCATCTCCTTTTTTTTTTTTTTTTCTCTTTCCTGAGCCAGAATGAGCATCATCTGTCTGGTGGCTATATGAAAAGCTTATCTAGTTCATTTTGTGTTCATCTAACGTTGATCCGCCTAATTATTTCTTCCACTAAACAGCCTACTGCTGCTTCTTTCTGGTTGGAAAAAGTGTCAGTGTTACAGGAGAGAGCTTTTCTGTGTTCGGAGGCAGATTGTTTCTGAGCACAAAGGAACGTTTTTATGCTGACAGGCACCTGTGTTATGAACTAATGTCAGGCTCTGGGCTGGCAGCAGTTGTTATAGTCCAATGGATCAAAACTGTTGGTTTTGGATAAATAAGATATCTGGTGTTATTGGAAAACAGAAGGAGGCACGTGTCAAGACATGTCAATTTAATGACATCGTTTGTAGTAAGGCTGACTTCTTGGAGGTACGGTGTGCAGCGCTCCCTAGAAATAGACCGTTTGGGTGGACAAGGAAAGAATTTGATGCCTTCTTTTCTATCACTGTGCCAACTTGGATGAGAGCATAATAAAATGGAGAATAATGGCAAACAAGGGCTTTGGATCTCTGGTTCTTTGTACTTCCGAGAAGTACAAGGAATCAAAATGAATGAACTCTTCAGAAGTATGACAACAACTGTCATTGCATAGACCTTCTCTTCTCCTAGTACGTCACCTTGGTTTCTCCCTCTGATGCTGTACTCTCTGTTGATCTACATGTAGTGAAATTTCCTATCTTCAGTAAGTTTCCCTAACATTTCTCTGTTTTGCAATTATGACTGTTGGAAAAACAAGCAGCTCAAAGATACAATGCTTGAAAACTTGCTACAGCCAATGCAGCTTCTGTTTGCAAGCATCACCTGCCCAACAGTGCTCAAATCTTTGCTAGAAGTTATTTCAGAGATTCCTTAGCACTGCCTCGTGGCTGGCTTTGGATCACAGCCACAGCTCTATTTCTTTGAATGGCTTCACTGAGTAGCCAGTGGGATTCAGCTTCTGCTGTCAGTCTGGAGATATCTGAGCTACACAGAAAATAAAACATGCTGCAGCCTGGTTTATTATGTGACTCTTAGAGAGTTTTGACTTGGTTTGAAGCTTTGATATTTGGGAAATGTTAAGGAGTAAGTTGAATACTCCGTACTTTCATTTATCTGATACTGTTATCTCGGAACTCAGATTAGCCCAAATTGGATCATGTCTCCTACTGTGAGTCTTTGCTTTGAAAAGGTCTCTGTGAGCTCAAAACCCAGTGACAGGTCTAGATTTTGGGTCCTGTGTTCTGTTTGGGTAAACAGGTTTATGCTTCCCACAGGAATCCGTAGTAGGAGGAATTAATAAATGCCTCACGTTTCACTCCTGAAGTCTTTAATTTCAGAAATTACAGAAAATCTGAACACAAAGTAATTTCTTTGGAATTTGGAGGGAGAAGTGATTTAGAAAATTCCAGAGGCAATGTTTTGCACAGAGTTAAAGCACAGAAAAAGGAACACTACAGACCAAAGTCACTCCGCTGGTGCCTTCACCGTCCAGGTGACTGTAAAATGGAAATGTTGAGCTTGGGACACTTAATGCTGAACAAAGCCAGGCTTCGCTTGGAACGACTGTGATTTCACTCTGACAGATTCGTTCTTTCCACCTGTGACTGAAGAGAGGTAACTCTTCCTAGAAAAGTCAGGCTCATCCTTCCCTGACACTGGGTCCATGCTCCCACCTGTTACCCTCAAGCGAGGGAGCTGCTAAAGCTGCTGCTGAAGTTCCCTCCTGATGTAAAAGAGGTTTGTGTGGTGGGTGCACAGCACGTTCCACCCAAAGATGTGTGATGCTAAGAAGCCTATAAATCCCCTTAAAACAAGGACGGTATCAAATTGCAAAAAGGAATACCAAACAACACCAAAAAAAAAAAAGATTTAATCCGTTTGGTCTGTAATTCGGCATGCTACCAGACCAGAAAGGTATAAACCTTGACCAACACTTGATGAGTTCTGCCTACAGCATAGGCATAAGAAAAATTCTGATGCAAGTTGCCTACTTTCTTCCAGAAAGGCGTTTGTTTCATGAACACCTGTGCTTCAAAGATGATTTCATTGCCAGGCAACCCTTGTGTTACTGCTACAACACTGGGGAAAAGCTTTGTTTCAAGGTAAGAAAGAAGAATGTGTCAATTGAGGGTGACAGAATTGCTGTAGGTCAAACAGTTAAACTTACTTTGATTCCACGTATTTCCGTGGGCTTGGGGATTTTTTTCTAACTTCTGAGTACACTGTACCGTGTGAGGGCAGCTCTGCACTAAACAGAAGAAAATGTGTACCTGTGGTCAGTACAAGCTGTAACTTTCAACATCGGGTTAACAGGAGTGTCCCACTGCATCATGCAATGCCCTTCTCGGACCGCAGATCATCAGGGCAGCATACACTGGTGTTCTCAAGTGTACCGCCTGCCCTGAGTGGGCAAAATGTGCAGCTGAGACAAGAGTAAACTCATTACAACTAGGGAGGACAGCAAGAATAGAAAAACGCATTCAATGGCAACAAAATAGCAGATATAATCTAGTTTTCACAATTATTCATAGGAATGAGAATTGCATTTGCTTTTAGACACGGCAGATTCCATTTGCTGTAATTATCTCCAGAAAAAGTCATGGTGTTTTCTTGGACAGTGCACTAAGTACCTGTTCAGAGCTTTTGAGAATAGATGTCTTTGTTTACTAGCAGTGACATCCAAGCAATTTCATGGTCTTTCCTCCATTAGATTCTGAAAAATTTCCTACCATCACCACCTGCATTACAAATATATCCACGCCTTCAAATTGCTGCCATTTCAAAAATGAGGCAATATATTTTAATTAGAGGAGAAAGATAAAGAAATTACCACTTCATCAGCAGGCCATCCAGAGTTCACTCTGTGGCAAGCTAGAATTCCAGGCTAGTGCTGGGCTTGTGGTCCCACAGGAAAAGAACCACATTTCAGTAAATGCATTAATATCACTCTCAGTTGATAGGTTCGACTGTCCTGGATGCAGTACAAGCTATAGAACAGCACTGCTCTCTAGGTATGGCATGATCGCTGACTACTTGGACTGTACTTGGCAGATGTCTCCATCAGTGGTCTTTAACAGCCCCTTTGTCTTTCCTCCTCTTTATTACCTTCCACCAGTGTTGACCACTACTCAGTTCGGTGTTATAGATGAAAGAGTTGCTAACCCCAAAGAGCTTATGAATGTGATTAATTCACTAGGCCTTTTGAGAGTTGCTTTTCCCCAAAGGGTATCTGTGGTATCTCGGGGTTCTACCAAGTTCTGTACACTACAGCCCTTCTTTGCTGAAGCAGCAAGAGCAGCAGTACTCCTACTGCCAGGTCCTTGGTTTCAGAGAAAGCTGTGATTCACAGATCGTCTTCACAATCCTCTCTTTCCCCTCTCTTCCTGCATGCTTAGAGAAACAAGTCAATCCCACCGGTATTCCCAACACTAAGATAAGTATTTGCGCAGCATTTATTGAGGCTAGTAGGAAGTTTCTTTCTTCTTGCTTGGATGTGAGAACATATATTTATGAATATCTCTGGGCTTCAAAAGTATGATTTCTGTGAGTATAACAGCTACAGGCCATTTCATTATCTATGATTAATTTCTAGAAGAAGCCAGCGTGATAGTTACCTGTTTGCTGATGGAATTATACCTGGTGTATACAATCATGTTTTAAAGACATATTTTTTCTATTAAAACAGGAAAAAGCTCATGCCTTTGAGACATAAGCAATGGTGCCAAAGCACTAGCGACCCTTGCACTAGTAAACAACTTCTGATGTTAATGTCTGCCCTAATGGCAGAATACGTTGTAACTTATTTCAGTGATACAGTTTTCTCTTAAAAACAAAACAAAACAACAAACAAAAACAACAGCAAACAAAATAAAACAAAACAAAAACACTTTCTACCAGAAGATGTTGCTGTACACACTATTCTAGAACCATTATTGCCAGTCTTTAAGCAGTAGGCTGAACATCCCTACCGGTCTGAACTTTCTGAGCTCATCACGGCCTCTGATGTTTGCTTAAACCACTCTAAAACAGAGACATACAACATCAAGTTCAATGCAGTAGCTTCTCACCTTTTCCCCTCACAAAACCAACAGCCTCCCTGCCGACCAGTCCAGGCGGGCAAGCTGCACCTCATAGCTCTCCTGCTTCTCTGGATAACTACATACATCAGATGGTGGCTTCTCAGCCCACTGCCTCCTCTGGGAGAGCAGGAGGCTCCCCTGCCTGCTCCTCAAGCTGGGCCCGGTTCTTGGGTGCCCAGGATTTGCCAGCGATGCTTTAACTCTTCCTAACCCACCCCACAAACCAGCTGAAGTACACTGTTAGCTACACGGGACTCACACTATAAATGTTTTCCCCTCCACTAGGCTCCCAACTGCTAGGGCACGCATTATTTATTGAAAAATAATTTCAAGACAATTAGTTGAGTGAATGTAATCTTTTCTGAATAGGAGCAGGCAGTGAGGCGCAAAAAGCTCACGGTGTTTAACTGTTTATAGACACTAAACACAGACCAGCAAAGAGGGGGCTAGGGCCTGGCTAGTGATGAAGAGGAGGAGGAATAAGAAGAGTTTCCCGAGGCTTGCTGCCTGCCGAGACCCGCACCCGAGGCCGCCTTTTCCTACACCCTGCAAATTCTCCCCCGACCCGGCCCGGCTCTGGCGGGGGGCGGGGGGGACGGCTAAACCCCCGGCCGCCGCCGGCTGGGTGCCCCCCGCGCCGGGCCGAGCTGCGGCGGCGCGGCTGGGCGGGCGCCCGCCCTCCCCGCTCCCGCATTCAACTGGTGGGTCCTCCTCCTCCTCTCCTCCTCCTTGGCCGCCCCAGAGGAGCGCGGCGGCGCGGCCGGCGGGCAGAGACTGCGGGACGGCCCCCGGCGGGGCGAAGCTGGCAGCGGGGGGCGCGGCGGGCGG